>NC_139910.1:16224142-16824142 GCF_905171665.1 Trachurus trachurus | reverse complement strand
AGTTGGGCTGTGACCTGGGTCTGTACTCACTGACTTAGCACTTATTACACACTAGAGCTGCAATGAAAGTCTTTTTTCATCTTTTCATCTACTAAGTATTCCAGTTTTATCTTAAATATTCAGTTTGTTATTTCTTTCTTCGATGCCTATAGATCATTGTGTTCTTATGTGTTTAATGACATTTGAAGATATGGAACCATCGCTTGAGACAATGGTACTGTAATCAATAGATTATGAAACTTGTTGTGAACCTGTTCTCCATTGATCAACTAATCGATCAGCTGACAGGTCGTTTAAGCAGTAGCCTACACTGGAATAGCAAAAAAAAATTCTGTCTTCAAGGTAACCAACTCTGTAGGATATCAGCACCGATCCAGCGATCACTCTTCCTTCCAACTCCAACACCTGAACTGAGGGCGTCCTCCTCTGATTCTGAGCACCAGTCGTCTAATTTTATGAAACATAACATGAGGCCGTGGATTTAGTGAATCAGATCAGTGCTTATTCGAATAATATTAACCCTGAAACCACCAGCTATCCTTCTGGAAGTGGTCTGCATCTGCATGAGAACAAATGAACTATTTGAGGGCATCATCACATTTTTGTGGTTTTTCATAAATGCTCAGCTGTGCATTGTACATTAAAAGGTTTTACAGCCGTAACCAAGAGGACAGAGATTTAAATCTATCATATCATTACAATAAAACAGTACAACAATGCAACAATTCAATTCAATAGAACATCTCTCCCTGTCCTTGATTCTGTCTGTCTGTCTGTCTACCTGTCTCTCTATCTTTCTGTCCCACCTTCTCTCTCTCTCTCTCTGCTGGCCTGCCCGCCTCTTTGTCTCTCCCTGTGTCTCTCTGGCTATAGAGTGATGATTCAGGGCCTATTGTGAAGTCAGCAATCCGATACAGAGCCAGCCCGAGAGCGCGGGTGGGAGAGGTGGAGAGGTGGAGGGAGGGGGGGGGGGGGGGGGGGGGGCATAGGGAGAGCAAAGAGAGAGAGAGAGAAAGAGGGGGGGTGAGAAACAGAGAGATTATGAGTTTTTCTCATAGCCAGGTCCATGCTGTCTGGAGCCTGGGGCGCTTTGGCACCCTCACCTGTCCTCTGCTTTACCTGTTGCTCTCATTCTCTAATTTGCCCTGTGGTCTCTCTGCCTCCTTTGTCTTCCTGTATCTGTATCTTTCTCACACCACCACCACCACCCCGAGCTCTCCGCTGTCCCTTCTTCTTCGGACTCTCTGCCCTTCCCTCTTTTCTTTGTCACACTTACGTACGTCCTCTCCTCCGTCGGTCGGTTGGTCTGCCTCCCTTCTCCACACAGACATATGGTATTGTGAGTGATTTTATTAGGAAGATGATATGAAGTGTTTCAAGGCCTGGTGTGACAGAACAGCTTGCGACTTTAAAGACATTTAACTCCTCTGCTCGCGGGGCAGCAGTAACTTCTAATAATCGGCCGCATATTGGATCTGAGAGCAGATGGCATGTGTGTGTGTGAGGGAGCATACCTATCTGTCTGCTGAACGTCTCTCCGTGTGTGCTTTTTTTTTTTTTTTAGGATACCTACCTTATGTCGTACCCTCACACACACATTCACACACACACATTGTGATGTCATGAGCAGCATTATTTAACAGGCAGCTGGGAGGCCATTCATCATTTAATTAAAAGCGTCTGAAAGGGATCTGAGGCCTAATGAGATTAGCTTTAATTATTGATGCTGCTGCTGCTGCTGCTGCTGCTGCCACAGACACGCACTAACACACACAGGCTCACAAACACACACACACACACACACACACACACACACACACACACACACACACACACACACACACACACACACACACACACACACACACTCACCCCAGTTATGGCCAGCACAGACACTGAGACCTTCTTAGAATCGGACTCTTAACACCGAAAACACTTGCATTGGCACTTTTTACTTTTCAGTTCTTTGCGCTCTTACCTGATCTGAACACACACATACACACATACACACACACACTTTTTCTTCTCTCTCTGTATCTCTCTCTCTCTCTCACACACCATTGATTTTGCTTCACGGTGGGATGTAGAGGTGCTCAGGGGGTGGGTTGGTGCACTCAGAAGGGGAAGGTTGCGGTATGGGGACTGAGCGGCGGGAGGATCGGGGGGGGGGTCGGTGGGGTGCAGTAGCTGCGGTCGGGCTGGGGATGAGGAAGGGTGAAGTGGTGGTGGTGGGGGTGGTGGTGGTGGGGGTGTGCAGGAGGATGGTGTTGTGTTTCTTCAGGTCTCACACAGCAGCAGAGAGGAGCTCTTACTGTTCTCGTCCACTCACTCACTCACTCTATTGAATTCTGCCGTAAAACATGGAGTCCATATAAATACCAGTGGCTTTATTTCAAAAAACCTCCTGACAGAACCTGTAACATCCATTTCCTCTGTTTTATTTCCCCTTTTACGTAACCTTGAAATCATCAAAGTCCGTCATTCCTTGTCTTATGATCGTTCAATAAAAATCAGAAACACATGATGTCTGTAAAAGTGTCATTTCAGGCAGCAACAAGCTGGTAAAACATTATGCAGGATATGTCTGTGGATATTCTCATTCTGGTCATTGTTATCTAAGGCAACTGGACTTGTATTTGTCGAGGTATACAGGATAGCAGCTCAACATCAGCTCAGTATCGCTGGGTTTAGCAACATCTGTCTGTCTGATGGGGCAGAGACTTGAGCCTTTTTACTTTCCTTTATTTTTTGTAAAATCTCACTTTGTTGTTGGAGGAGTAGACGTCAAGGAAAGACATTCAGACATCTGTCAAGACTGAAATCAACTTCTCCTATATTTTATTTTTCTAACAACAATTCCTACATAGTCTTGTCCCATCTCTTACCACCTCATAGGCCATTTCAGATACAGACATACAGATGCAGCAGCTATAGCCTATATATCATTAGATAACAATTTCTGCAGAAATCAGCCTCATACATTTAGTTAATTTGCCAAACTAGAGCTTGAAATAAAGTCTAACCTCTGCTGCTATGACCCACCTGCTGCTGCTTTTTGTACCTTCAAACTTTAAAGATGGATTTCATATAGTTTCTAAATCAACGTTAACTTCAGTTGTTAATAAAGAGGAATAAGGACGACATGCGTATCTGTAATATTATATCCTATATACTGTGACAGCTTCTACCGTGTAGACTAATCTGTGCCCTCGTGCTATGACTCATACACGTCATGCAGCCTGGAGTCATGTATTGACCCATGTATTGAGTCATTCAAATCAATTATTTAATGCTGCTGAAGTATGGAAAAGTAATAGCCTATGTAGAAATGTTAATGATGAATCGGCTCATCGTCCCAACACTACACTACATCCATTCAGTTCACTCTGCTGTTGTGTATTGTATCTTTAGACATTTCATGTTGAGCTGTGTATTCCTGTGTGTTTCTGTGTCACTGAGTTGAGTGGTGTATGTGTGTGTGTGTGTGTGTTTGTGTGCGAGTGAGTGTGTGTGTGTGCCACTGCCTGGTCAGCCGTGGACTGGTTTAGGTTTCTCCCAGTTGTTTTTTTAATCACTCTCATCAGATTAGCTGAGCAGGGGCAGTCGAGGCCAAACGCTTCACAATTAACAGCGCAGAACCGGCCCGCACACACACGTACATACACACGCATCCATCAGTGACTTTTCATTTGTCTCCACTGAGTAAAGCTGCATTAAATCATGTCTGTGATCCCCTCGCTCTCCGAGACAATGAGGAGCCAATTTAAATGGCAGCCATGAGGACCACCGTGACGGCCAGTAGGATGGAGAGCAGCCTTAGTTACTGTTCTCCTCTACTGCTCCCCCTCCCCAAACGTGTATCAACAACAATTCAGCAGAATAAAAAATAATCTTTGGGATTTAAAAATTAGTGAGGTGCACTGACCACCCTTGCAGCTTTGTTTGGCCAGTGATTAAAACACGAGACGTTATATTTAAAGATGACCCTAAACCAAATAATTGAATTCGCCCTAACATCAGAACAAATTTACACCAAAAATTTGAAAAAACAAAAAAATGAACCACAACAAAAATAACAACACACTTCTATAAAGCCAGGATACATATTGGCCAGCTCACAGGAGATAAGCGGGAAAGTGGCCCATCACTGGCCTAGAGCAGGCTGGCCTCTTCATCTTTTGTGGTTCACAGTAACGCCTTACAGTAATCTGAGTAAAAGTTTGATGAGTAATTAGTAAAATCATATCATTACTTTTCAAAAAAGTATAATTGCTTACAGTTTTCACCTCGCCCAGAGGCAAGTCACTAATAAAGCGGTCAAAACAAGGATCTAAGAGATTTGTTATCGGTTTGGTCTGTTAAAACTGGGCTGGATTCATTTAGAAAGATTACCTTTTAATTTTTTTCTGTCCTCTCTCTCATCCATGACCATATTTTCAACAAATAACCAGTTCTACATGAATTGCTCTTCAGATTTCTTGACAAAACCAGAGATGGCTTGCCTAAAGTATGCAGGGTAGAAGGCTAGCGGCTCACCCTTGGCCTTGTGTTATTTCTTGTTAAAGTAAGAATCTGGCAGACTGGAAAATAGGCTTAATAGACAAGAGGACTGATACCACACCCATGTCTGTTTGCTAAATATAAAACTACAGCCAGGGGGATTGTTACCTTAGCTTGGCGTTACCTTAGCCGTCCTGGCTCCAGGTTTACTGTGGTGGCACTGGTGCACCTAACCAAAGATGCTGAGTCAGGAGTGTGCATCACATTTACTCTAAGTACAAATTTGAGATAGTTGTACATTACTTCAGTATTTTTGATGATTTTATACTATTTTATACTTCTACTCCACAACATTTCAGTGTTGAGTCCCTCTACGTGTACCTAGTGATTTTTACTGATATATTATAAGTCTACTTTATGGAAGATGTGTGAGCAGGAAATAATAATGTACTCCTTTTTCAAGATGTATGAACTCAGGCTGCCAGAAATTCTTTTTAAATTCACTGTAACTGCTTTCTCTATCTTGCATGGCGTAACACCTCTGTGCCATATAGCTCGGAGCGACCAGGCTGCACGTTGCTTTCTCATTTCTCAGATTGTTCGTATTATCTTGGGGATTCAACACAGGAGCCTGCGTCTAGTTTAAGCTCTATTTTTGTCTTCTCATTCTTTTTCCTCTCCCTGAGCGAAAGGTTGAAACACACGTGATACACCGGGTTCAGAAACCGTGTGTGCATAATATACTTTCATTTCGGTGTCCATCACATCGTAAGCAACACCAGTGAGCTCTTGGCAGTTTCATCTGAGCATAGTCTGGTAGAGAGAGGTACAACAAGTCAGTGAGAGAGAGAGAGAGAGAGAGAGAGAGAGATGTTTTCGGAGAGTACCTTTTCATCCAAACACCTCCTCCTCCCCCTCCACCTTTTCCCTGCTCCACAGATTCACCCTTTTCTTCCCTTTCACTCCCTCACTTCTTTTTTTTCTTTGATAGCTTCCTACTACACCTGAAAAAGGGGCATTTTTGGAGGCATAAAGAGAGGGATAGTTTTACACCTCCCCAGGCTGGGGGAACTGGGGGGGGTGGAGGAGGAGAGGTGGAGGGAGGGAGGAGGCTCGGCACAATGTATTTTACATGAAAGGAAGGGGATTGAGTTACCACACCGATAACCACTCATACAAATGAGGAGAGCAGAGAGCTTTGGGCAGGGGACAGGTAAACGGGTGAGACTCAGTGTGTGTGTGTGTGTGTGTGTGTGTGAGAGAGAGAGAGAGAGAGAGAGAGAGAGAGAGAGAGAGAGAGAGAGAGAGAGAGAGAGAGAGAGAGAGAGAGAGAGAGAGAGAGAGAGAGAGAGAGAGAGAGAGAGAGAGAGAGAGAGAGAGAGAGAATGTGGAGGATATAGAGATGGAGGACATGTTTGTGTGGTGAGTAACATCCTTCATGAGTGTGTTTTGCGGTCGACACGCACCAGCCGATGTCAGAGGCAGGGATGGCTGGAAGATCACATTGCACAGGTGTGTGTGTGTGTGTGTGTGTGTGTGTGTGTGTGTGTGTGTGTGTGTGTGTGTGTGTGTGTGTGTGTGTGTGTGTGTGTGTGTGTGTGTGTGTGTGTGTGTGTGTGTGTGTGTGTGTGTGCGTGCCAGTAACCTATGAAAGACTCCTTTTTCCCTCAAGTCAAAAATATTAAATATTCAGCAATTTGGGAAATTTTCACATTTCCAGCCGTAAGATAGAAGATCAATTCCACTCATGTCTATAGATAAGAAGCTACATTGCAATCAGCAGCTTGTTAGCTTAGCTTAGCATAATGTCTGGAAAGAGGGGGAAACAGCTAGCCTACATGGACAACTGTTGGTTTTTACAGTCTTTGTTCATCTCTTGATCATGTGTAGGTCCTACTACTCAGACATGAGAGAGATTTTCATTCTCTCACACTCTCAGAAAAAGAGCTGTAAATAATATTAGTAATATCAGTAGGCTACAAATGCACTCATTATAAGCTGTGAGATAAATCCCCTTTAAAATAAATGAGGTGAACTGACAACAAAGAGACAAATGAGGGAAAGAGGATCAGAGTTGGCCTCCGTCTGTCAGACTGTCTGCTGAGGGGAAGATAAACTACTGTTGTTCCTCTTGAAGAACAAAGTTGTTCTCGAGGGCCTCTTAAAAGGGAGCAGGGTACCTCCGTCAGACACTTTTAAAACACTCCTAAAGTCAACAAAAACCAAAGTCAAGTCCTGTCATTTAGCTGCCTAATATACTACCGGCTTCCTTTCCTCGGTTCACTGCCCTGATGTGCCCACGCCACACTACTGTTTTGTTTTTTCCTCTCTTTTTTTTCTGTACATATATATTTCATCAGGCGTGTTTTAGGACGCCTCCCCAGCTCCCTTCTCCACTTGCTGTGAAAATATTTCATCGGGGATGTTTTTGGACGACCCCCTCCCAATGGGGTCCTGCTTGGCTAATAATAAAGTGCTTGAGTTGTCAAGCGCTTCGGCAACACCCTAATCTGTTCTGACAGCTAGTCCTCCACATACACTCTCAGTCGTCCAGCACACACACACACACACACACACACACACACACACACATGTCAGCATGCACGTATAGCAACAGATATTTGCGCTGATGTATACACACAGGTCCACAGACAGTCTATCAATCAAGGTGCGTATTGAGGGCTTTTGGGGGTGGGGGGGCGCTGTGGGACAGGGCCGCATGCTGTCACCATGGTGACCGAGCTAAAGGTGGCCGGTTCACAGTTGGAGACAGTGGCCCTGTTCCAAATTGGTCTCTAGGCCTGTGTTCATTTGGCACCCTTCACAGCTGTTTTCTGTGGCCTTGCACATGTACAGTAACATTCAAACTAGCCTGCATGTCGTTAAAGGTTCAGTTCACCCAAATTAAAATTCTCACGTAATTATAGAGGTATCTAGCCATGCAGATATTTCTGGATTTATTTGACAATTGAGTTTTGAGATCTTGGCCGTGAACTATACCTCCACAATCCCTGCCAAGAGGGGCGGCCCCTGATACTCCACCTCTGAACAATGCTTAACAATACAAATAAAGAGCTGTGTGCTCATTCTGTTAAATGTATAGCGTATTTTACAATGAAAAAGATATCTTTTCTGTGAGGTTGCCACAGTCATTTGCCAACACAATGATCAGCAAAGTTGAACCAAGAATATCAGAGTGGAGCTTTAAAACAATAAGATAAACTAAGCTTAAGCAGAATTTATGGACAAACATAGTTTAGTGACACTGATGTTGGGTTAACAAATTCCATCTGTACATAATAATCTCTGTCAAGTAACTGACCAAAAAGATCACATTTCAGGCACATATATGATGGCTACTTCCTTAAAATGATGCGCAGTCTAACTGGGGAAGAAACAATGTTAAATGTTAATATGCATGAGTTAAAATATGAATCATTTCACAAATAATTGTAGTTCAGCCTTGACTAACGCACAGGAAACAGTTTCCCTCTGGCAGAAAGAAATTCCACTGCAAACTGTTCATGAGGTCTGTGGTTTGTCCTGATTAACTCTTGACTGTTTCTGCAAAGACGTGATGCTGCTGATGTTTTTAAATGTAAAGTTTCAAAGTGCTCCAAATAATGTAATTTGTGTGTACTGACCCTTTAAAGTTTTATCAATGAAGACTTAGGAATTGGTTCTGGCTTGTTTGAAGCATGTATGAGTGTGTGTGTGTGTGTGTGTGTGTGTGTGTGTGTGTGTGTGTGTGTGTGTGTGTGTGTGTGTGTGTGTGTGTGTGTGTGTGTGTGTGTGTGTGTGTGTGTGTGTGTGTGTGTGTGTGTGTGTGTGTGTGTGTGTGCGTGCGTGTGTGCGTGCTCGCGTGTGTTTGTTTGGGCGTGTGCCTCCCCCTGACAACACCTTGACGACGATAGTGAAAGAGTGCCATCTTCAGACCGAGACAGCTGGGAGATTTATGAGTGTGTTGTTGTGCATGAGTCCACCTACTGTAGTTGATGCTGAAGCGCCCTGCACCCCCCCCCCCCCCCACTCATCCTCCCAGCTCAGCTACACTCCACGACACACACGTGCAGCCCGTGTGGTTCCAATTAACACAGATTGGCTGTGTGTGCTCAGGTGTATGTGTGAGTGCGGTTGTGGTGACATGGGGGAGGGTATGAGTGTGCGTGTGCGTGTGACTTAGAAGGGGGTCGGTTGCATGGTGTGAAGTTTATGGTCTGGCCTGTACTTTCTACTGCACAGCAAGACATTGACATTACATCCTCACCGTGTCTCCATTTACCTTTGTGAAAGTCATCACAAGAGCGCTGCCATCAGCAGGGCTGAGAGATTTTAGGGGCTCCAACTAAAGCTTGAGTCATGTTTTACATTAGAAATCCTCCTTCATATTATTTTTAAAGTATAATTGCAACATGGAATTGAGTTTATTCATGTCTATATTAAGAATGGACCTGCACAAACAAACAAACAAACAAAAAAGAAGCAACATCTGCTACATTTAAAATGTTCTTTGGTCTTTAATGTAAGCTTGAGTGAGTGTGTAGTGAGTGACAGCTGAAAGAGAGAGAGAGAGAGAGGAGGAGAGAGAGAGAGGAGAGTAGGAGGAGGAGAAGAGAAAAAGAGGGGGAGGAGGCAGAGGAGGAGGGAAACAGGACGAGTGAAATGTTCCCCATTACTGGAGGAAGACAGGAGCTGTGTGTGGATTGACCTTAGAGACAGAGAGAGGGGAAGAGAAGAGTGTAGTTTAGACGCACTGTCTCCTTTTCCTTTGCACCGCTGCACGTTTGTAGAGAGCGAAAGAGAGAGAGAGAGAGACACAAAGAGAAAGAGAGAGAGAGAGAAAAAAAGAATGCATTTTCTCCTGTAGAGGAAACACACACAAAAAAACGTGGCACCTGAAGTGAGAGGCAGGTAGATCGAGACAAGCTGAGGTGTATTTGTGGCGGAGGTGTGCGTCTGTTGTGTTTGTGTGTGTGGGACCAGCAAGCCTGTGTGTGACTGGAAGCCGGTGGCTGGTGCAGCTCTGTAATGTTTTGTGGAAGTATAGGACTCCTCACTGACCCGATTACAGCCTGAGGTAAGAAATGCTCTTTACCTCTCTGTGTGTGAGAGAGTGTGTGTGAGTGTGAGTGTGTTTTCTGTATTTTAATTCATTTAATATTTTGCTACATTTGGGACTGTATAAATACCCCTCTATGTAAAAGAGAAGAATATTTCTATTTAGATTCTATTTTGATGAATTCATTTGAATGAATGAATCCAATATTCACAGTAGAGTAGGTTTTGGTGTGAGCGTTGTAATTGTTGCTGAGGACTCCTCAAATTATTTTTTTATACAAAATAATTCACACTTCAACTATAATTCAAGGCAACACCTTTTTATTTTTAGAAATAAATATTTCTGTTGTGGTTTAAATTTACCTGCATCGCAGATGTTTTGTTTTTGATATTCAACATTATCAATACAAGATATTCTTAGATATTTACATTTGGTGGTAGATGTAGGATTATACAAAAGTATCTCATTCATCTGTTGCATTTTATTTTATCATTTTCCCCACAATTAAGGAATTAAAAATATATATATTTATATACATATACATATATATATATATATAAATACAAGCATTTGAAATTATGGAATTTCTGAATTAATAGCAAAGAAAAACTTTTTTTTTTTTTTTTTGGTAATGGATCAAAATTTACCTGATACACAACTGTCAAACTTGTGTAACAGATTTTCTTAAAGCCTTCATGTATCAATTGTGTGTGTGCGTGTGTGTGTGAATGTGAGACTGCGTGTGTGTGTGCGCAACTCTATGCATAGTATCGGATGTCCCATTGCAGATGGGTTGGGTTATTACCAGAAACACATAGCACTATTCTTCTTTTCTCTCTCCCTCTCTGCCCTCCTTTTCTCTTCCTGCTCTGGGTTCCCGTAGTTTGCCAGAAACAATAACACAAACCTTGTTGATGCATCTTTAACGTCAAATTTTATATTCCCGAGTGAGCACGTTCAAAGGAAAGAAGGAAAACTAGGACCAGAGCTACGACTGCTTCTGCTTACTTCTGACCCGCACCTACTGTTTCTTATTAGAGCCACCTTATTATTGCATCCATTAGATGATGAATAAATATCATTAGCAAGTAACAACACAAACAGCAGTGTGTAATCCCCTTAAATAAATCATTGTTATTAGTGCTAATTACCTGGAGTACCTAGTATTTATCCCTCAGGGAGTCCCTGAGTCGGGCAGGTTGTGTTCTCGAGCGGTCACCCGGCCAACCGGGTCAAAGGTCGCCTATTTAAGTGGCTCAGGTGACACAAATGGGTACTTCAGGCATTGTGGCCACCTAAGAGTGCACTAAGAGGCCCTTCATTTTGTTGTTAGAGATGAAATTGTGTGTGTTTCACTGGAAGATGAGGAGGAAGAGGAAGAATGAGTGAATGCAGGACTTCTTCTTTCCTAGTAACCTAAGAGGAATAGTGAGCGACTGGATTTTTTGTAGCTTTATTACTGCATGGCAGGTTTTCAAAAAAAGTGAAGTTTTAATGAGTCTCAACTGGACAATAAACAGGATGTGGAACAGATAAAGTAAAAATAAAGTGTCTTTTAGTAGAATACTAAGTCAAAAAGTTTCAACAAATTGTTGTTGTTTTTTATTTTATTTTGTTTTTAAATCTGTATGTATTAAATGGAAATGACCAAAATGCTTAAGGTGGAAATATTGTTGAATAAAATAGATGTGTGGACTTTAGAAAAAAAAAAACATGGAAGAAAAAAGATAAAAGGGGTGAGATACTGGCAGAGGTGAGACGCTCAGAGAGGTCGACAGGCAGAGAAAGTGTGCGGTGGATGAAGCACGATGATAAAAGCTTTTCAGGATCAAAGTCTGCGTGTGCTTGTGTTTTCACAGATCATGTTGAGACAGAAACAGCCGGGCTTGTGTGTTTCCATGTGTGTGTGTGTGTGTGTGTATGTGTGCGCACATGCGGGCCGTGCGTACACCCGCGTGTGTATGTAGCTCTGTGTGTGCGTTATATATGGATCGCAGTTTCTCACGGCCATGCTGTTGATGCCGTGACTGACAGCCTTGTTAAATTTCGGTAAAGCATGAAACCTGACATGAAAGTGGCTTGTGTGTGTGTGTGTGTCTGTGTGTCTGTGAGTCTGTGTGTGCATGTGCACATGTGTGTATGTGTGTGTGTAAAGTGATCCATACGAGGGCACCGACTAACCTTTGAACCCTGTCTTAAACAGCTAAGTGCTGCTTCTTATTCGCTCTCAGCAGGATCCTCTAATCAGAACCATAACACCACAACTCAGTCCTCTACACACACACAGACACACACACAAGCACACACACATAGAAATGTCCTACTTTCCACATACCTGGAGTTTAGTGTCTGCTTGGCCAAGCACTTTCTCTGTATACTTACCTGTGATTGCGATAATGTGTAAATGATTTGAATATATGCTGCTGGGCTGAATTGGACCATGTGTGTGTGTCTCTGTGTGTTTGTATGTGCATTTCCATGTGCGGGTGTGTGTGTTTGGCACCTCGCGCGTGCCCTGCACCTCGACAGTGTGTTGACACAGTGATTATAGGGCAGCTGGTACACATTGGCCCTCGCTCCGCCCTGCATTTACTGTTCTAATTAGTTCCTGTTCCAAATAAGAGAGAGGAATTTTAATAGAGAACCGCTGGTCTGCCGTCTAGCCCCACATACCCTCACATGCAGCAGCACATATAAAACCAGCCTGTGTGTGTGTGTGTGAGTGAGTGCGGAGAGTGCGAGTGCACGCTGCAGTGGAAAGGCGCTGAGCCCGAAGTGTGTTTTCTTAATTCAGCTTTTTTTTGTGATGAAGGAAAAGCTCCGGCTTCAAGTGATTGACACGGCCAAATGTCTCCGTTATACCCCCCAAAGTCGAGGCTCGATTTAGTGTCCACGCTGATCCGTTTACGAGTGAGGAGTGAGCTCTGTGACCTAACATGACCCCGCTGTGACCTTTCAACTCTTTAAGGGTTGAGGAAGGGGCTTGAGTAAGGGGCTTGAGCTCGGGGCGGAGCGGGGTCACAGGTGAACAAGGGAAAGTTAATATCTGCCATTTAGACGCCAGTTAGCACTTCTGTCAGCGTGGTGGCTACAGCTCACGCACACGGGGTGTTGATTTATTCTCCTTTGTACCTTTTAGTACCATTGAAGAAGTCAAAATGTAATATACTGCAATATTCTGTTTAGTCTTTAAGTAATTTAAGGTCAAATTTTAGTCATTGCTGCAATTTTCTCTTCCTTTCCTGGAAGTGTTGTTGGTACTCACATATAATTTATTATAAATTTGTCATAAACACTGTTTTATGAGCCTAGTTTATGACACTCTAAATACTGGTTCTTATGAACTGTATGTGTGTGATGGTGTGTGTGTGTGTGTGTGTGTGTGTGGGTGTGCTCGGTAACATTTCCTCTCCTCTGGTTTCTCTGCAGGTGAAGAAATCACACAGTGAATCTCATGTTCCAGACCCTTCAGACGCCAGGTACGCCTATGTGTGTCTGTTTGCATGATATGATAAACAACATCAGGATCTTCACAACTTTATGCGAGTGTGTTGGTGTAGCCTACAGTTGTGTGCAGTATTTGTGTATGTGTCCCAGGTCTCTGGTCATGGTGCAGGGAGGTGAGGTTTCACTGCAGTTGCAAGCTGTGATGAGGTCATCAACACTTTCCCAAGACCCTAGTGCCTGAAACACACAAATATACAAACACAGGCTCACAAATGCATGTAGTAATTCATTTATATTAATTATTTAGAGATAAATTAGTTGATAAAGAGAAAAATAATCAGTTACTTTTGTATTTTTCAAGCAAAAATTGTGAAAAATGAAATAAATAAATGACAAATACTCCCTGGTTCTCACATTAGACATCTAGATTTTGCAGTCATATATCACTATAAGTTCACTTTAATTTGACATTTCATATTAACTATATTAATTGTGTAATTGATCGATTTAGAGCGGTTTAGTCACTCTTGACAATAACCTTTATTTTCAATGCTGAAACTGTGTCTTTTACACAATACAAACACTGCAGTATGATGCAGATTTTTTTTCTTTTCTTTTTTTCTTTTGCAACGACCAGACATAATGTGAAAACCAGAAAAGAGTTTATGAAACACCAACTCCTGCCATCACCTCCCGAGAGGAGCGAAACAGAGAGCAACGAGGAGAAAAAAAAAAAAAGGACATGGAGGGGAGAGACAGAATCATTTCCTGCTGTTGAGAGACAAAAGAAACGGATGGATGAAGAGTGTTGAAGCACATGAGAGCGAGAGAGGGAGAAAAAAAAGAAGGGAGTGAAAAGTGAAAAAGCGCCATAATCTGTGGAAGTTCTTAACTTTTACTTGCCATGAACAGCAAAAGATATTTTAGGCTTTTGTTTGAAGTTAGGGCTCGGCTCAATATCTCATCCACAATAAAAGGGTGTTGAAGTTAAAACGGTGATCAGTGTTTTTAGTGTAGAGGAGAGCAGAATGGATGTTTAGCTGTAAATAGAGTAAAAGGAGTTGACAGAGGGAGTTGATTTAAAGTGTTTATCTTTTGTACGTTCCGTTTTTTTGCACCCTGTAGCTGTGTCTGTCTCTTCTGCTGAAAGCTGTATGTTTATACCTGTCAGTCTGACTGTGGGTTGCAGTCATGTGCGGTGATGCTATCAGCCCATAGCATTGAGATGGACTGCTTCCAGACCGCCACACAGATGTGCACTCTCTCTTTTAGCGCACACACACACACACACACACACACTATACAGCGTGGTAAACCTGCAGCCCGCATTTGTTTAATTCTCCCTCCATCTCTGTCATTTCTCGCTTTGATGTCTCACACAAGAGCACAAGTGTGACCAACCTGCGGGCAGCCTGAGTCACGGCTGACTCACACACACACACACACACGTACACACAAACACACACACACACTACACACGAGACACTGTCCATACACACACATTGACTCAGCTTTAAACTATGTCTTTCACCAGAGAACATGTCAGTGTGTGGGTTTGCGGCAGCAGTGATGAAGAGTCATGAGCGAGTGTTTTATGTTGCTTTTTTATACAGTGTGCATGCATTAAAATTTATTAAAACCAATTATAGCATCTCGCTGGCCCTCGGAAGAGCGGTTGTTGCCACGGGAACAACTCAAAGCTATCCAAATAAACAACAAACACTGATATATGAAAGGCAGACCACTACGCCACCATAAATATGCGTCTTCATTCTGTGCATGTCTTTATTTACTTCCACTCCTAACCAGTGTTGCCACAGTTACTTTGAAACAGTAATCCGACTACTGACTACTGACTACTTCTTTAAAAAGTAACTTAGTTAAGTTACTGACTACTTGCTTTTAAAAGTAACTAAATTAGATTACTTTTAGTTACTTTCAGCAGATCCCCCGCCGACCTGGCCCGGCCCTATAACATGACAATGACTACCAGTTCTGCCAATACTCTCTTTATTGACACCAACATTTGCAAACATGTCCTTGAAATAGGCTTACTTGTTTTTTAAATGAAAAATAAATTGAAGACAGTCTTTCTTGACTTAACGTAAACATTTTTTTTTAAAACTCTTACGTAATACATAGGCCTAATACCACCCCACCCCCCCACCCCCCGGAAAAAGAAAATCAGAAATAAAATGAATTCCATTTAACATGAATACGACACCCCCTCCTCCCCCCCGCAGCTGTCCAAGGTGCTGAACCGCGTGACGTTGTTTACATTCTGCTTTGTGGCTTGTCTGTGAAACGTGCGCTGCTCAGAGACTGGGCAGATCTGTCCCACTTTCTCCCCGACACAGTAATAGAAATACACTTTTTTTCTTTTTCTCCCCCCCTGCTCCGCTCGAGCGCGGCTGAAGCCGGCTTGAGCTCACACGGGCGCGAGGCTGCTGCAGCCGCCGCTCGCGCTGACAGCTGACTGAGGGAGATGCTTTGGTTGGGCAATGAAGAAAGGAGTTGGTTAAGTTTAGTAAAAAGACCAGGTAGAGGCTAGACAGGCTAGAAGCAGAATGAACATTATATGTCATTAATATGAAGTATTTGCTTGTTTTGCAGTTAATTATGCACATGATCCGTTTGACCCCAAAAAGGAAAAAAGGATCAATGCGCACTGCGCGCTGGGGGTTTCCCCAATAGCCTTTTCGGAGTAGCGGGGTCTTTAGAAAAAATAGAAAACCCCGCTATTACGATGAATGGAAGTCTATTGTCGGAAAGACGGGGCTTCGGAAAGGCGGGGTGTAACCGCATAGTAGACCTAGGCCTAAATATAGATCTAACCTAACCCACGTTCCCCGAAATGCAGAAATAGTAACGCACGGTGTTTTAGAAAAGTAACTTTAATCTGACTACCAGTTTTGGAATAGTAGTTGCGTTAGACTACTCGTTACTGAAAAAAGTAGTCCGACTACAGTAACGCGTTACTAAGTAGAGCGTTACCGGCAACACTGCTCCTAACCATCCACACACACACACATACACACATACAGACACACACTTTACCATTACCACCTTGTGTGCTGGTTTGTCCCAGTCATGCATGTGGAACACATTGTAAAACTAAAGCATGGCAGGCTGTGGGTTTGTATTGGAGCCCAGACGTGCATACACACATACGCAGAGAGAGTTTTACACACACACACACACACACACTCTCTCCATAAAAGAGCCAGCAGGCCCGCAGACAATGTCTAGCGCCCCAGAACACATGCTCGTGTAAGCTAACTGGTAGGGAGAAGCATGAAGTTTACGACTGTGCGTATGTCAGTGTGAGTGATTCCCCTGTGAATACAGAGTGTGTCACTCAGTGTGTTCACTCAGATCCTAACCTAATATATAGAGGTGGGACATTCCCAGCTGTGCATTGAGAGAGTGCACTGCTGTTGATCTGTTATCCGTTCAAATATCACAGTTCATCTCATTTTTTTCCCTCCCTCCTGTAGGTCTATGGAAATGCAGGACCTAGCCAGTCCTCATAACCGCGTGGGAGGTGGAGATTCGACAGGCTCCAAGCTAGACAAGAGCAACCTTGGCAGCCCGTCCATCACCACCAATGGAACAGGAGGTGAGGAGGCAGAACGTGTTCCCTAGCTGCTGCAGTAATGAATGAGCCGTGGTGTCTGTGGTCTTGAGTTAGTCAAAATATAGACTTTAGTATATTTCTTTTTTGTGTGTGTGACAGGCCAGTTTTATTTTCAATTTGTATTCTGTCATCTGTGAGAATCCTAAGCATTAGAAAGACAACGCTGCTGATCAAGCACCGAATAAGACACATGGAAGCATAACTTGCTCACTTTCTTATTGAAAGGTGCATGAAGAGATGTGACACCACACCGGTGCACAATCTGTACAATAAATACAAAGCCCCTTGCAGCCAGCGACAACATTCTTACAACAACCTGTGCACAAAAATGAGCAGAGGTTTTAGTTTAGAGGGGGGTTATGTGTGAGACTAGTTTCTTGGCTGGGAACTTACAGAGCTTCCAGGAAATCACAGCACCCAGCTAAGAAATAGTTTGGCACACAAACGTCCCTCTAAAAACCAAGGCTTGTCATTATAACACTTTTTAAAATAAATACAACTTATGAGATGTAACATTGATTAGTGATCTGTGGACGTGCTAGAAATTCAAACTTGGCTATAGGCAAAGTTCCTTGTGCTAAGCTGCTATCTTGCTTAGCTTGATGTTTATCCATCAGACATGAGAGGTGTCACTGTCATCATCTAACTCCTGGCAAGAAAGCAAATAAGTGCATTTCCCAAAATGTTCCTATCCATTTCTATAAAAAGTTATGATGTAGAGGAAGTTTGAAGAGTTTGAAACCCATTGTTTCAGACTAAGCATCAACACACGATGCAAGGTTTTATTGATGCCTCATTTCAAAGCAAAGAGGAGGATATATGGCGTGTGTCTAGCTCTCAGTCCAGCAGGAGGTTGGAAGTACATACTGTAAGTCACTTTGGGTAAAGCATTTGATGAGTGTAATGTAATGTAAGGAAATCTATTGCAAAATCATCAGTGGGACAGATTTTCAACATGCAGAGATAAGTACTTTTTGAGGAATTTATAGAGACGGAAGGAGACGTGCACATGCCAGCGCACGCACAGACACACACGCACACACACGCATGCTGGCATCAGTACTCGAGTAAACCACTGGAGAATGTGTGTAAACACACGGTGAAGCACTTCTGCTCGCCTCAACTAACCGCTTGGCAAAGTGTGTGTGTATGTGTATGTGTGTGTGTGAGTGAGTGTATATGTTTGGGTGCAAGCCCAAAATCCCACTGGAAACTATTTCCTCTACAAGAGCATTAAAGCATCACCGCTCTCTTAGATGTCAACACCAGTCAGCCCTCTCCTCTCTTTTTCTTCCCCCTGTCCCACTCTCTCTGTTTCACCCTTTTCTTTTCTTCTGTCCGTTTGTCTTTGTCTTTCTTCTTCTCATCTTTTTCTTCTGTCACCCTTGATCTCCTCCTCTCTCATTCTCTGTGCTCTGGAATTGTTCTTGACGGAGCAGTTTGATGTAACGGTACTGGGTCTAAAGTGCTTTTGTTGAGGGCAATCCTTTGATCTGCTGCTGATTTAACAGGCTATGGAGTCCACGTTTAATGGCACTGTAATGGAAAAAGTGAGATGCTGCATTTTAGTCAACTTGATGTGTCAAAACATACTTGCAGGACTATGTGCTCAGAGTGGACTGCATTCACTCCATGTTAGAGCACATTAAATCATTTTTGATGAGCTGAGATCACCGTTAATGGTTTAAGCAGACAGAGCTGGGACTACATGCTCACAGCCAAAACAAACTACATACCCAACATTCCCCTCACCTGACATCAGCCAGCGCTTGGACCCCGTGGGCCATCTCCATAGCAACTCATTTGTCTTCATTAGGGCTTGTCCAATGGGTTGTATTGCTCTCCGAGGGGATTAATGAAGTTGTCATGAATTTAATGGAGCTCTCAGATGGTCAGTGATGATGAGTTTTAATCATGTTCGCAGAGACGAGACAATGAAGTGAAAAACAGCAGGCTTGATGTTAAAGTTGGTTGACAGGTGGAAAGACTGAGATAACATTTTGGGAAGTACACTTACTCATCGGGAGTTAGATGAGATTGCATACACGTTTGTTAAACCAGCTATAATCAATATTTTTATTTTTACAGCAGCTCACATGGCTGCTTGTATGTTGAAAGAATTACACAAAGTTACTAACCAACAGAACCGTTACCAGGATGTGCAGAGCTGCAGAGTCTGCTCAGCTCCTGTTTCAGTTTTTTGGCCCATGGCTTCTTTTTTTAAACTATTTTTTTTATTTTGCTTCACTCTCACCATCACTTTCTCCATCATCACCATTTTAAACCACATCACAGTTGTTTTAAACTCTAAACCCAATGGTGCCTGCAAGACAGAAAAGGTTAAAAATTCACAGTAGCTAGTGAACGCAGCTTTTAACTATTAATGTGCCAAATGTTTCAATCAGGGGGTGGCAAAGAGCGATTGCAAATAAGTAACTGTTGATAACAAAGCCATTTCTACCTTATAAAGTAAAAAAAAAAAAATGTCAGTGTTGTGCTCACAGATTGTTTCTGTTGCCCCCAGGTGGTCAATTAGTTATCACAGGTTTAATTATGATGCTACAGCCAGGAGATTGTTAGTTTAGTTTAGCTTAACATGAAACCAGGAAACAGTTCTGTCAAAATAAAATCAGCTGACCTGCAATACTAAGCACACAAACATAATTCACTTGCTTGTTTGTTTAATTTATTGAAAAACCAAAGTGTAGTTTTTCTTGGTTAACAGTAGTGACTTCCTGTAGCTGCCCGGCGGCAACCTCATTAATGATATGTTAATGAGCTTCAGCTACATCAAACTTCTGGCTTTAGCATCATATTTAGCAGATTATCATCTAAGTAAAAAAAAAAAAAAAAGCAATTATACATATTTCCCGTTTTTCATTAAAATATCTTTAACAAAGCAAATGTCTACCTTTTGAAATGATCACCATGTCGCATTCAGTGGCGCCTGGTTCTCAGTGCGTCACATCCTCACCACCTTCCCACCTTGCACCCCTTTAGGTGAAAATATGACTGTTCTAAACACGGCTGATTGGCTGTTGGGCTGCAGCAGCCCGCCCCCCGCCCCGGGCTCCAAGGACTATGGTACAGAGGTGCATGTGTGTGAACCCCAGGCCTAAAGTCACATTAGCTTACAGTAAAAGTGATGGATTTACCACAGATTAGGCTGTTCCCTAGATCAGATGTTTTTTGTGCCAGGACTGCTGTGATTTTCATTTGCTGTGCAGTGCTCTCTTCTCTTTGGATCACATTGTGAATTTATCACAAAATGTATGCAGTCATTATTAGTTTTATTTGCAGGGTTCCCACCGGCCAGCACATGTGAGAAAATTTGATGAATTAGCCAGGAAAATAAGCAAATATCAGGTGATTTTGCCAAAGTATGATTATGTTTTTAGAACTTAATCATTACATTTTATGGTTGTCACACTTTTCCTGAGTTAAAAAGTGAAATTTAAAAAACAAACAAACAAAAAAAAACAGTAAACAAGGAATAATAAAACCTTGATTATTTAGTGGGAACCCTGCACGCAACATTTGCACCCATACTGGAGCTGCATGGCAGTTTTCCGTTCTTTACTCAATAAGGCTTTCTTTGTGTGCGCGTGTGTGTGTGTGTGTGTGTGTGTGTGTGTGTGTGTGTGTGTGTGTGTGTGTGTGTATGTGTGTGTGATAGTACTTCCTTACTGGCCTCCCCTAACACTGATCCTTTCCCTCTTCCTTAAGTGAAAACAGAGCCTATGAACAACAGTGATACAGTCACTACAACAGGCGACACATCACTGGACACATACGCAGGCTCAGGTAACACATACACACACTCACAGAAATTGAAATTTGACTGCCTTTATGTCTCTCCAGCCTCTTTCCCACTCTGTTTTCTCAGACTCACAAAAGTCACACAAACACCATCATCCATTTCAGCTCAGTGGTACACCCGCTGAAAGCTTTAATCCCACTAAGCATAGGCTGTCCTTGGATTGCGTCATCAAAGGCTGGTTGGTAGAGGGATGAGAGAGCTGGAGAAACAATTTTACACTTGTTTTTTTTTTTTAGACTCACACAGGACCCCTTCACACTGCAAGACACACACACAGAGATCCAAAAAAACCATTAAGCGACACACAGTGAGGCTTTAGAAGCAGTGGGGTGTTTGTCAGTATTGAGCTCTGACATCTCAATGACCACAAACAGACATTGTGTTTTACTATGAGGCCCAGTGTGAGGGTTTCATGGCTACAGAGGAATAACTTGGCTCCTCTCCATTCAAAATGATTCAAATTATGTTTACTGGAACAGCATTTCAGCTCTGACAAGCTGGAGGCTTTGGATTGTGCTGTTCAGGGGTTTTTGTTCAATGTGAAAGAAAGCAGAAGCATTTGAGTTGACACCATCCACAACCAATTTGTTGTTTTTTTTTTTTTTTTTGGTCTTATTGTTATTTATTGTTTATTGTTGTGTTGTTTTCAGTAATCACCAGCAGCGGGTACAGCCCTCGTTCAGCCCACCAGTACTCCCCTCCCCTTTACCCTTCAAAGTAAGTCTGACAGCCTGCTCTCCAGCAATCTTTATCAGCACATCTCCCTCTATACGGACTCAAATTTCACCCATTTACCCATTAAATGACCTCCTATGTGGTCTTATCTGCCCAGTTCCTATACCTCACCTGTCTGTCTGTCTGTTTCCTCTCCTTTCCCAGGCCTTACCCTCACATCCTTTCCACGCCTGCAGCCCCTCCCATGCCGACGTACGCTGGTCAACCCCAGTTCAGCAGCATGCAGCAGTCGACTGTCTACACCGCTTACTCCCAGACAGGGCAGGCCTATGGACTGTCCACCTATGGTAGCGACAAGCACACACATATATGAATCCCATGAAATGTATTAGTGACATGTCACTAATATATATATATATATATATTTTTTTTTTTTTTTTTTTTTTTTTTTACATTTTTTACACCCAAAAACATATTAGAATATCAGAAATATCTACATAATAGGATTTTATATGGTATAACATGCTACAACCATATTGGCTATTATGATATATGTTTTATTTATACAATATACAGTATATCCTATTGTAGGAGGCTGTTGGAGCCCACTTTATATAAAATCCACTTGTAAACAGGCTTCAGGATGGAGAAACTTTTACACGTGTACAATATAAGCATATAGTACATAAACATACATGTGGACATATATGTCAATATGAAAAGGAAACAGTGTTATGGTTTTATATAAACCTATTTTCTATATGAAAATTCAATATGTGCATGTATTACATTTGCGTATGGGATACAGTAACTGGAAACTGTTTCTAATTCTAATACCATTCACTGGAATAGACCGACAGGTGGCAAAGGAAAACTCGACAATGCCCAGAATAATATTTACAACTATTTTGATAATTGGTTCATTGCAGAGATAATTTTGTTTTGTAGACCTGCCAAACATTCACTGGTTCCAGCTTCTGATGTTTGAGTATTTTCTGCCTCTCATGTGAAGCTGAGTTTGTGATTGTAAGTCAAGGCAAAACAAGCAGTTTGAAGACATCAGGAAATTGTTACATGCATTTTTCATGATTTTGTAACTGTTCAGTTCATTGAGAAAAGATTTATGAATAATGAAAATAATCATTAGTTGAATCAAAACACATTTAAAAAGTGCACAGACCGGACGTTTTTGAAGACCTTGTAGAGAGTGGAACAGTGTGTTTTCACTGTGATTAAAAATGAATAAAGGCACAGAAAACGTATGAGTAAAACAAGACAAACTGAGTTTAATTCTGATTTTCAGAAAAAAAAGAGTATACTGAGCCAGACTGATGCATGTGATATAAACTGTAGCAAAGTAAACATCCATTGTGTAAAGTAACTGAGGGAAAAGATCTGTTTTAAATATTGTAAACATGTCCCCTGTGTGATGCTGTATGGTTTTCATCCTTACAAGCACAACAAAGTGAGACATTTTGAAGACAAAGAGTAATGGGAAACAATCAAGATAAAATATATTTAATTATCTAATGATAACTCACAATGCACTGGTGAAAGAAAACTTATATACTGTGTTTATATTACATACAGTATATTAGTATATTGAATGATTGTGTCTTGTTACAGACCTGGGTGTGATGCTGCCGGGCATCAAGACGGAGAGCGGGCTGGCCCAGAGTCAGTCTCCTCTGCAGACCGGCCTCAGCTACAGCCCCGGCTTCACCACACCTCAGCCCGGACAGACTGCATACTCACCCTATCAGATGCCAGGTCGGTAGACAAAGCATCTTACAGACCAACAAAATGGTCGATGCTTCACTCAAGAAACATAACCATGCATACTGATCTGATGTTTTAATTTAATTTATCCTTCAATTTTTTAACTTAGGTTCCAGTTTCGCTCCTTCCTCAGGCCTCTACGCCACCAACAACTCTGTGTCCAACCCTGCCAACTACACTGCCACACAGCAGGTACATGTGTGTCCATAGATCTGTGTGTGTGTCTGTGTGTGTGTGTGTGTGTCTGTGTGCGTGCTTGCAGGCTTGTCCATCAGCTTAAACCTTTAGCGTTCACTTTCCCAGGCCAATGAGAAATCCCATTTCCTCAGGGAGTTCTTGCCAGAGCAGATCAACCGTGCCACATGTTTGGTCTGAGTGGTCAAGTGAACGTCATTTTCCTCATTACGCCGGCTCAACAAAAGATGAGGATTTTGTATGGTGCAGTTGTGATAGTATTTGAGACCAGAAGTGGTTTCGCAGTCACGCTCCCACACAACTTTCCCCATTCAGAGCAGCTTTAAGAAATAAAATCTAATTACACCGCGACCTTGCAATGGGGAAAAACTTCGGAAAAGAAACAGAAAATTAGTCTTTGTGAAAGAGTGTTTTGTTCTGAGTATTTCTCTATGTCTATATGATGAATTGTATTGTGGTAGTAAAATGGTTAAAGGGGGATTTAATGTCCCACAATGATAGATGTGGCTGTTTACAGGAAGAAAGTCAAGGTTTGGCCTGTGTGGGTGGATTAAGGGGAATATGATGTGTGTGTTTGTGTGTGTGTATGTGTGTATATGTGTGTATGTATGAGTTTAACAGGAAAAGAGAGAGCAAGCGAAACCGAGAGACTGATTGAAATCAAGCCTGTGTGTATACAGTATGTGTGAATATCCATGCTTGCATACACACTTTTCTGACTGTTCGCCAAATGTGTATGCGTGCTTGTGCATGTGTGTGTGTGTGCATTCATGTTGTATCCTCAAGTTTATAAGGGCTCGTAGAGATGGATGTAGTGACAGGTTTAGAGAGCTGACTCATAAAAGTGCCCATCTCCACTGGGTCAGTAAAAAGCAGCAACACAAGGCTTTAATTGTTTTGAAGATATAAAATACAGCATGGAGGGAATAAAAGATTAGAGAAATGCGAGGGAACACTTGTAAAATCTGCCATCAAAAGTCAGTCTGAACCTTTCCAGAAAAGTGAAACATCTCAATTTTCCTCCTCCTTTCTTTCCCTTTGTCCCAGCTCTCTGCACTGTGTCTCTGTGAGCTCATAATTCTTGTTATTCTCTGCAGGATTATCCCTCGTATACGACGTTTGGCCAAAACCAGTACGCCCAGTATTATTCCGCCTCCACTTACGGGACATACATGACCCCCAACAGCGTGGATGGCACAGGCTCCACAGCAGCCTACCAGCTGCAAGATCCCGCTCCCGCCATGACCGGACAGGCTGCTGAACTTCACCCAGGTTGGTGCTTCAAAAAACAAACACACCACTCAGAATCAAAGTGTCAAATTGCCGACACTCTGCCACGGTTCTAACGTCATGAATATACAAACAAAATGTTTTTGTCTTTTTTTTTCACTGCTCCTTGATTGTGGCTCTGTAATCTTGTTTTCGGTAAAATAAAAAAAATAAAAACACACAGTTTGGGTAACTGAGTTCAAAACCCTCTTTCAGTCTACGATGAGGCACAGGAAGTAACTTCAGACTGTCACCATAGTTACCTGGCATCACGCTCGCTAATTGGAGAATCGGCATGTGTTTACATTAGCCTCGGAGACTTTAATTAGGGGGAAGTTATGTTAAATATTGCATTTTTATAGTCAGAGAAAGACAAAGAAGAGGAAGAAAGAGCTAAAGTGCACCCATATGTGCAGAAATGTGGCTTTATATTCATATTTTTCTGTTTCTTTTTATTCACATTTTTCCTTGGTTTATGTTGGCTGGGAGTCAGGAAGCCTGATTAAAGGAGCTTATCGTTCTTCCTGTCACTGGCACTTTCCCTCTCGCTGCCTCTCTCACCTTTTCTCTCTCTCCCTCTTTTCTTTTACAGTGGTTATCTTTTTCCTCTGGCCGCTCACATGCTCTCTGTGTCTTTTTGTGTCTTTATCCAACCCCCCTCTCCATCTCTCTCTCTTGCTCTCTCCACCTCCCTCTTTTCCCTGATTGAGACATAACAATATGAGAGCTGAAGCTCAGAGTCTGGTTCTAGTTACCACACAGCAGTGGGAGCATATGGCATGAGGAGGGTGTGTGAATGCGCAAGAATGTGTTCGCTCTTGTATGCCCCTGCAGAATTGTGGAGATACAGTATCTTTTTGCAAGAAGCATCGTCTTACCTAACTTTATGCTGAATTTATTGCGCCGCGCCATGTTTTCCCTTCTCTGTTAAATCCTTACATGCGCACGTGAATCACTCAGAATAGCAGCGGTGCTTATGTTTAGGTTTCTTGGTCGTCTTTAAGTTGATCTGTCATGCCAATTACCTTGAATTATTAAACCTGACAAGATGGCTTATTACTGTACAAAGTCTTGAGCTATTGCTTTTCCTGAAGTGGATACAGCACCAGAGCACCTGTGGGATCGGCTCAAACCACCTCATTACTGTTGCTTTAATGCAGAGAATATACTGCAGTTTGCGCAGTCGGAGACGGACACACGATCATTTGTAAATTCTAAATGTTTTTTAAATGTCCTGTCCGTGTTTGCGTTTGCTCTCAGGGGACTTTGACACTGTGCAGAGCCCCTCAACGCCCATCAAAGAACTGGATGACCGAGCCTGCCGGAGTGGGGGGTCCAAGTCCCGGGGCAGGGGCCGCAAGAACAACCCTTCCCCTCCCCCTGATAGTGACCTGGAGGTAAGGGACCGACAACTCCCACTGACAGAGGACTTCCATTACAGACTGACTCTTCCATTCAAGTCTCAGTGGATATGTGGTATTCCCTTTGATCTTCATCCTCTCTGCTCACTGAAGTTTCAAAATACAAAAGAGGAGAGGCTGATAGAGAGCCGGACCACCCATGACCAGTTCAACTTGCAAGCACATATGGATGCAACATTTCTGAGAAAAGCATCTTTTAATGTCTTTTAATCTTTTGGTTTTCGGTGTCTCTCCAGAGGGTGTTTGTGTGGGATCTGGACGAGACAATCATCGTCTTCCATTCTCTGCTCACCGGCTCCTACGCACAGAAATATGGCAAGGTAAGATCATCACGGTGCCTTCAGTGTCTCTCTGTCCAGCACCCTCATAATATAAGTAAACAGTCAGTCTATCCATCTTCTTTTTTTCCCTTCCCAATGTGGAATCTCGGGTTACAGCCGGGATAACAATGGCATCATTTTGATTAAATGAAGGGTGATGAATCTCCACTCTTCGCTCCGGTCTTTCAAAGATCACCACAACTGCCATGATTGTGGGTTTACGACTGAAGCAGATCCTAAAAGGCCGTAACTGCTGCTCTATTGAAGCGTGGGGAGATGATGCATCATCCTGTTCCTAGCACTTGGAGTCAGGGACATAATTTCCACTGGGCACAGTAGGGCATATCCTCCTCACTTTTTTTTACAGCTTCAGTTTAATTGACTCACTAAAAAAATCTTTAAACAGTGTACTCTGACTATCAATCTGCCAGAACCCAAACAAGTCAAAGGAGGAGTTGATAATATTGCTGCTACACTCATATGGTTCACTTTCAGTCAGTGCTGCTGCAGTGAGAGATCCGTGGACTTTGAATGATGAATGTTTTTTTTTGTTTGTTTTTTAAAATAATGTCAAAAGTTTAGATATTCTTTAGAAAATATACTGCACTCAACATCAGTCAAATTTATAAAATTAAAAAGGCTTTGTTTAAGTAAAGATGAAGCTACATGATTTTGAATAGAGGGTACATGAATGATGGAGCAGAATATATAGTTGGGAACACATTTATTATCCTGAAAGCACAATAACCAGTGAAACTAAACCCTGACTCTTGTTTAAAGACGTTTGTTTTATCTGTAAATTTATGCACTTTTATAAAAGCCAACTCCGAACAAGCTTCATTTCCCTCGGTATATTACTAACATTACATCAGCTACTTCAACAATGTTATGATTAATTTATGATGATGACCACATACATAATAAAATTAATAAGTCTTAAAACGTACAACATTTAAAATTTGAGTAAAAGCCATTAATAACTGATTCATGCTTACATTAATCCAATCAGAGTTTAACAGGCAAATTTCTTACCTGGACTGATGTTTGTTTCAAACTTCACTGTGAAGCTATGTGGAGGTCTCAACTTCTCACATAACAGCTACACTGTTTATATTTCCCTTTATTTTAACAGTTCTTGGCTCTGATCTGGATTCATCCTATGTGGTCAAGGCTACAGATTTTTATTGGGTGATGTCATTTCCTGCGGGCACCGGCACAGCACCGTGCTGCCTCTGGGGGCTTTGCATCCCGAGCCCGTTCTGACATCTTGTTTTGGCAGTCAAACAAAAGCTGGCACCACACACACACACACACACACACACACATTTACACTTACATATACACACACCATTTGCAGCCAGACTTACATAGAACCATATAGGAACCTGGGCGTTTTATAGATAGGATTTGTGGGCACTGATTCACTTCCTAGTTGCTTTGCAGTCAAGAAATTTAATGTTTGGCAATTGGGTTTAAATGGGTAGCCTAAAGGAAAGGCCCTGGTGAGTTGTAAATCACTGTGTGTGTGTGTGTGTGTGTGTGTGTGTGTGTGTGTGTGTGTGTGTGTGTGTGTGTGTGTGTGTGTGTGTGTGTGTGTGTGTGTGTGTGTGTGTGTGTGTGTGTGTGTGTGAGAGAGAGAGCGAGAGAGAGAGAGAGCGAGCCTGCAGCCTTGTGGTTAATTTAGCTCGGTTAGATTTGTTTTTGCAGTGGAGAAATGCCGAATACCAAATGATGGCACCACAAGTCGTGTCCTGGCAGCTTTGAGTAGAGAAAGTTGTGCATTTCTCCCCGTTGTCAAAACATGGATAAATTAGATGATTTCCGCGGCTCATTTTAACCGGCACGGATCTGGGTCAACTGACCGAGCGTTAGCATGAAAGAAGATAAGACCTGTGTCAGAATATTCACCTTACGTAAGTCCTTTTTTTTCACCTCATTTGTTGCTGCCTCCCTCAAGAAATATGGTGGCAGCTGTGTCTGTTCACACCTCTCCCAAAATAGTGTTTACACTGTTGGCATAGCAACCAGGAGGAAGATATCTAGAGGATACGTGTCTTCTTAAATGATGTTGCATACACATCCAGAGACATCTTATTCACACAGACACTTGCCCGTCACACTCACTACTGGAGTTATTATAACCGGGGCTAACGTTCACATCAACAAGAAGTGCTAAGTTTCCACAGATCGAACGATAACAGCCGAGGTGGGCTGTTAAAGGAATTGTTTCAGGAGAGCCCTTGCCAGGACAAAGTAGTATTTGCAGTTCTCTGTGATTAATTGAAGTTGTCTGGCAAAATATTCCCCCCAAAAAAAGCCACCTCAGCCTTTCTGCAGCCCAACGCACGGCCAAATTCAACTGCACAAAGGGAACGAACACATTTCAGCTGTGAGTGTTTTGACAAACGTGGATGTCCATAACTCCCCTCTGGCCGACAGCCAACGTAATCATTACATGAGAGACAAACCTAAGTGCCTCTTGTCTGTGTGACTGACAGGAAAGCAGGAAAAGCACCACAGTCAAAATTGCTGCTATCACGATTAGCAGCTGTTAACTTTTGGAGAGCCTCACACACACTTCACAACTTTCAACTTTGTGGAGCATTCTCAGGTTTTTTTTTTTTTTGCACTTTCTCGTACTCAGGAATGCAGATCATCTCTCTCTCTCTCTCTTTCTGTGTCTGTGTGCCGCGCTCGCTCACTTTCACTCTCCTTCCTGTTAGTTTCCTTCTATTCTGGTCGTCTGACGGCGTCAGCGAATCGCGCGGCAAGCTGTCGACCCTCGCTGACCTATCACAGATGATGGTTTTTGCAGCTGAGCCTCGGGCTGGCAGAACGGGCCGCATTCTCCCAAACACACACACACACACACACACATATGCACATGCACATACACACAAATCATTCGCATACCACATACACTCCAAGTCTCACTCTCTACACTCTTAGGATACCTACTCTCTGCAATACACACAAACGAAGACGCACACTCTTCCTCTCGCCCCCCACAAACACACAACCGCCTACCGCGCAGGAGGAATGTTGATGGGACAGAACAAGTGCAACCTGTCTGTCAGCATCTGCTGTGATGAGTGGAGCATACCAATTCTGCAAGTGAGGGGGGGGGGTCAGGGGTTTGAGTGAGAGAGAAGTAGGAGGTGTGTAAAAAAAAAAAAAAAAAGAGAAAAAAACTGAAATGGTTTTTGTGACTGAAGGCATTGATAACGTGTAGAGGGATATGGCAGTATATGGTTGTCATGGTGATGCTGATGATGTTATCTTCCTCCTTGGTTAGGACCCTCCCATGGCAGTAACACTGGGTCTGAGGATGGAAGAGATGATCTTCAACTTGGCCGACACACACTTATTCTTTAATGACCTAGAGGTGAGAGACACACATTAACAGACACACACACACACACACACACACACACACAAACACATATGTCGGCTTGGAGGTTTTGTTGCACAGCATTCAGATTTTGCACAAGGCCACAACATCAGAGACGTAAGGACTTTTGACAACATTCAGCACAGGTTTCTCAACACCACACTGACACACTACTGACCTCTAGTGGTGCAAAGAGATGTAACACTCTGCTCATTGTTAATTCAAATTTAGCGCATACAAAAACACACGCACTGAGTTTTCTTCTAGTTGTGTGTGATGAATGAATTCACATATGTATATGAATTATCTTATGTTTGAGCCATTGTGTCTATGTTTGTGTGCCCAGGAATGTGATCAGGTACATATTGATGATGTATCATCAGATGACAATGGCCAGGACTTAAGGTGAGAATTTTTTTTACCTCACAGCTTTGTACAATGAAAACTGCTGATTGTGTTCATGCATTGTTATTTCTAGGCCATGAATTCGCAAATTATAGTTTGTTTGTTCACTTTTGATTATTTGATATTCAGCAGTTTTACTTGTTGTTTAATATTCTATTAATTTTACCCATGATTTGATTAACCAACATCAAAATGTGCATATTTTACTCTAAAATGCGTTCTAAATAAACACATATCATGACATATGTTTATAATATTGAATAATCAAAATAACCATTTGATCTTTTTTTGTTCTACCAGAGCAGATTTTTCAAATAAAACATATCATTATTATTGACAGTACTTACAGTTTTGCAACTGATGGCTTCCATGCAGCTGCAACCAGCGCCAACCTGTGCCTGGCTACGGGTGTCCGCGGCGGGGTCGACTGGATGAGGAAACTGGCCTTCCGCTACCGACGAGTCAAAGAGTTGTATAGCACATACAAAAACAATGTAGGGGGTAAGCCAATCAGACGGGAGTTTACTGGATACCATGGCTATTTAGAGGGTGATGTGGAGAGCAAGTGCATATGAGCATGGGTCTTTGTTGAGCTAAAATTTAAATTCAAGGATCAGCTTGCTTTCAGTTTTCTTTTTCTTTATAAACATTGCTTAAAAAGAAAAAGTCCCAGACTTTCAAATTGACTATGTTAATTTCAACTAATGCTATTAAAGAAATCAATTGAACTGTATTATTATTTATATTTATTAAAATATTTCTAAAACTGAATCTGAAGAAAGTGTGTCAACAAAGACATTAATGAAGGAAAAATAGAGAACTCTCAGTATAGAATAATATAATGTATTTCATATACACTTAAATACAAATGTAAATGTATAGGCAAAGTAGGCCAATAAGGAGAGCCAAAAAGTTTAATGCCAAAATGGAAAATATATTTTGTGAATATTGTGATTGTGTTTATTTGCTCTAGAGTAGAAGCAGGATATTAGAACAGGATTAAGACACTTAGCTGCTTCATGCAAATTAAGAAAAAAATATCTGTTAATATGTTAAGCACAATTGATGTTGATAATAATCCTGACCTGTCCTGCGTTTTGTCCTGTTGTGTGACCTGTGTTTTTCTAAGTATTGAGTAATAGAGTGCTGTGTTTCAGGCCTGCTGGGTCCTGCGAAGAGAGACGCCTGGCTGCAGCTCAGAGCAGAGGTGGAGGCTCTGACTGACTCCTGGCTCACCCACGCGCTCAAGTCCTTGTCCATCATCAGCTCCAGGTGCCGATTTGCGATGGGAGTTTTTCTTTCGGTCAAAGAAGCCGTGAAAATGTTCTTCCTCTCTGTTAATTAATAACATCAACGTTCAGATTCATCCATCTTTACACACTTCTGGTCTGCTGTCTGTCCCACAGGAGTAACTGTGTAAATGTGTTGGTGACCACAACGCAGCTCATACCAGCGCTGGCTAAGGTTCTCTTATATAGTCTGGGATCTGTTTTCCCTGTCGAGAATATTTACAGTGCGACAAAAATAGGTAAGACACGTGCACACACAGCCACACACACACACAGACATTCCATACAATGTAAAATGATAATCTAATATTAATGGAAGGAAATTAAATTGTAATTGAGTTTATATTTGGTAGTATAGTATGGTAACAGTACAAAAATCACATCTGTTTGGTTTGTTATGTTACTGATTAAACCTCCTGCTTTATTTGTACTCAGGTTCACTGAGAATTGTTGAGTTACAATATGTATTTTCTGCCCATTTCATGCTCTTTGTGTGTGTGTATGTGTGTGTGGTTGTGGATCACGCTGGTGACACCCTGGCTACATTTGTCCCCAGCCATTCTCAAACATAGAATATTTAGGTTTTTATGGCCTCTTTCCTTACCTGCTTGAAATTTCCTCTTCTATACATTTATTTGTCTTAATGAAGGATACTGGCCAACTCGCTGTCTCACATTCAACAAATGATCCTAGGCATGTTTTATATAGGTTTGTATGTATGATTTAAGTACTTTTAGTGTGTGCATTGAAGCGTTGTTGTGTTATGAAATGCAGAAGCCCAAGACAAGATTCCCCTGTGGGACAATAAAGTATAGGCTACTTAACCTTACGGTACTTACCTTAACTTAACACTGCAGATATGTTAAGCTATGAAGAAACACTGCAGTTTTACCCTTTGTTTGTGAGAGCTTAGGGGTTAAGACCGTTCAGGCTGAATATGCCTCGTTCAATCCCAGGTTTATTCCTTCAGCTCACATTTGAAACCTAAACAACATTATATCTGTCCTCACCTCACATGATTCTGATCTGGCCTTGAGCAGCTCTGACACTCGTGGGATGTTCAAGGCCGGACGCCCACATTCTGAATGGACTCTGTTAGTTTGAACCTCAGCCGGTTACGCCAATGTACCGCAGCTGTAGCCAGCATTAAATTATCCTCAACCCCGCATCAATCTGAACACAGGAAACAAAACAACTCGGATTAGGGGAGGGAAGTGGAGAGCCAAAACATTCAGGAAGGAAAATTCAAGCCAAGTGTGTGTGAGAGAGAGAGTGTGAGCGTGTGTGTGTGTGTTTGTGAGCTTATGTTACACCCAATTCAACCCCACCGTGCCTTGATTCAAATGGACATAGTAATGTCGTGGCCATGACAACCACCTGAGGTTTTAAGACACACGAAAAAGCTGCACAAGTGTTTGAGGTCAGATGCCACATCCCTCAGACTCCTGGATGCATCAATTCACTTTACATGTGGAATTACTTTACCAGCAATTGACATCATGTATATGTGCACGGGGAAAAAAGGGGGCAAAGGTTAATATGGGGTGTGACATCTGACATCCTTCATGAGCACGTCTTCTCCCTGAGTCGTCCTGGCAGCCGGGGATGATTATATTTATCCGATTCGAAGTACATCTTTGGGATGCACCACATGGGTGTCAGGAGCAATCAGTGTGATCAATCTGTTTTGGGGGGAAAATGGTGTGTTTTGTTTTGTGTGCATGTCCTCTCATCCCTCTCCTCACCCCTGATGCACACAGCTCTGCCTCTTCCTGTGTTTCATTACCATCTAAACAACAAAGGAGAAAAAAAAACCTGTGAAAGCCATTTGTTTGTCTCCAGGCAAAGAGAGCTGTTTTGAGCGTATAGTCTCCCGCTTTGGCACTAACATTACATATGTTGTGATTGGCGATGGGAAGGATGAAGAGCATGCGGCCAGCCAGGTAAACAAACGACTTTCTTGAGCTTTGACCCCTCTGACCTTGTGACCCTCCTTCCTTCCCCCTTGTTTATTTGTTTTTTTGCAGGAAAAGAGAGTTGCTTTGAACGCATAATGCAAAGGTTTGGCAGGAAAGTAGTGTATGTTGTAATTGGGGACGGTGTGGAAGAGGAGCAGGCGGCCAAAAAGGTAATGGACCCGCAACCTCACCGTGACCCCGCCTTCTCCACGCAGTGTGAGCTCTGATTGGACGAAGCCTGCCTTTCTTTGCTCTAGTGGTTTTGTGTTGGTTTTTTTTATCGTTTTCTGTTGCCTTTTTATGGAGTGACAGGAACCTTTTGATTGCAAGTAGAGTAAAAAAAAAAAAAGTGAGATTGAAGCTTGGCTGAAACTGTACATTTAGCACCTTTATATTTATTTGGCTCACTTACTGCAAATGATTCTAATTAAATGAATTCATTTACACTTTATATTTATAACTTAAGCTCATTTGACACCAAAAAATAAAACGAATGGCTGCCCAAATGTACACAGTGATTAAGCTTTGAACAATCTCATTTGTTAAGAGCTATAATGCTGGTTATCATCCACTGGTGTGTGGAGTCTTATTTTTCAATGACACTGTAGTTGATGTGGGAGAAAAGTGGAGTTATATCACAAGAAAGCAGGTCATAAAACGGTGATGAACTCTACTTTATAGCCCTTGGACGCTATTTCCTTAAATGTGAATATAAATCCTATTTCTTCTCCAGCTTTGGGTTTCATTCATAATGCTGGGTGCTGGGATTGTTAAAGGAACAGCGTATTCGGGGGAAAACACTGATTCGCTTTCAGATAACTTTTGAATGAGTGGATGAGCGTATTTCCTGAAATGCGGAACTGTTCCTTTAAGTCTTAGGATTGCATGGATTTTTTTGTCTGCAGTGCTTTTGCAAAGCAAGCCGCTACAAGCTACTGTAGTGTAGCTTGCATGACGTCAGGTGGTGGTGTGTATCAGACGCGCGAACTGCAAAACTGCTGGTTGTTAATGACGTGTGTGTGTGTGTGTGTTTCTACTCCGCAGCACAACATGCCTTTCTGGAGGATATCCAGTCACTCTGACCTGCTGGCATTACACCAAGCACTGGAGTTTGAGTACCTGTAACTATTATAGCAATATGGACTCAAGCAATGTTACCATGGACATGGTCAGCCAGGCAGCAACCCCCTTCTTTTGTATAACTATTTAAGAACAAACACAATACACTGCAACTGTTTTTGTGATTTTTTTCATCTTTTTTTTTTTGAATATCTGGATTTACAAACTCTGAACGGTCTTAAGAAGCAAAGGAGAAAGGAATGAAAGGAAGCAAAGAAAAGGACAGTGGGGTAAAGAGATGACTCGACTATTCAACGCGCCCCATCTCAACTCCCTGGTCCTGATGCTGGGGATGGACCTCTGTGAAACCCCCACCCCCCATCTTCTGTCCATGCAGCTGTAGTGGACTAAAGAGCTCAGTCGGCCCATAGTCCAGGCATTTTAGCTCATTTTGGACCCAAATATAGAACTAATTGTCACAGAAGGTTTTTCACCATACATCATTTCTATGAGGTGTCTAGAACAACGTACTAAAAGTCCTAAGAAATCCTAGTTGGGGAAATATGTTTAATTCGCATCATTATTTACTGTATAAGTCTATGGTGCCGACAACAATACACCCCAATGGAGCTATTTTTTTCCTTTACTCCTATCACAATGAAACTTTACATGATGAAAGTATCCATGAAATGTAACATTTTTTGTATTACAAGTTTCTTTGGAAATTAATTTGAATATGCAAATGAGCCTTACACTAATCAAATATGCCCAAAATACACCCGAATAGGCTTCTTTTTTTCCTTTACTCCTACCACAATGAAACATTGCACAATGAAAGTAGACATTAAATGTAACATTTTTTGTATTACAAGTTTCTTGGAAAATGAATTTGAATATGCAAATGAGCAATACACTAATGGAATATGCCCAAAATACACCTGAATAGGCTTATTTTCTTCCTTTACTCCTACCACAATCACACGTCACACAATAAAAGTATACATGAAAAGTAACATTTCTGTATTTCAAGTTTCAAGTTGGAACCATTGCAATGAGTCTGGAAACATTATTTTAAGGCCGAAAAAACTGCAATGTTACTTTAACTTATTGAATGGAATGTGTTAGTTATTTGGCCCCTGTTGCTGCTTGTGGCTTTATGGCTTCTTGGCCATAAGTCAATTAGTTTTGAGCTCATTTACATATTTAAAATAGATTTTCCAAGAAACTTGAAATACAGAAATGTTACTTTTCATGTATACTTTTATTGTGTGAAGTGTGACTGTGGTAGGAGTAAAGGAAGAAAATAAGCCTACTCGGGTGTATTTTGGGCATATTCCATTAGTTTATTGCTCATTTGCATATTCAAATTCATTTTCCAAGAAACTTGTAATACAAAAAATGTTACTTTTAATGTCTATTTTCATTGTGTAAAGTTTCATTGTGGTAGGAGTAAAGGAAAAAAAGAAGCCTATTCGGGTGTATTTTGGGCATATTTGATTAGTGTAAGGCTCATTTGCATATTCACATTAATTTTCAAAGAAACGTGTAATACAAAAAATGTTACATTTCATGGATACTTTCATCATGTAAAGTTTCATTGTGATAGGAGTAAAGGAAAAAAATAGCCCCATTGGGGTGTATTGTTGTCAGCACCATAGACTTATACAGTAAATAATGATGCGAATTAAACATATTTCCCCAACTAGGATTTCTTAGGACTTTTAGTATGTTGTTCTAGACACCTCATAGAAATGATGTATGGTGAAAAACCTTCTGTGACAATTAGTCTGTCGTAAAACGCTATTTTGCCTGGACTACCAGGAAGACGTCTCTCTGAGTGACTCCTTGATGTTTGGTTTGTTCTGGAGCACCGAGGCTAGTATCAGGACTGTTGTGGGTCACCTGGGATAAACCGCCCTCAGACTCTATCTATACCGGCCGCGTTGTGTGTGAAGGGACGACAGCTGTTTGAAGTGTTTTCATCCCGGCCGTACACATCACATCACATCAAGGCAGTCTGTGGCAGAAACTTGTGTAAATTATTAACAATAAACATAAAGGGCAGTGGTGGATGCTTTGACAAGGAAAGTAAATTTAATGTTTTGGGGTCTTTTGTTTTTTTTCCTCTGGATTTTTGTAATTTTTTTTCCTTCTTTTTGAGAAACTGAGGATGTGCGTCATGATGTGTTGTGCCTTAATGTGTTTGAATGTCTTTTCTTTATTCACAAATGTCTATGTATGTAGATATAAAGGAGAAACCTTATCCAAACAACCTATGCATCTTGTCTTCCTTAAACTTGAAAAACTACTTTTGCAGTGCTGCAAAATATGATAAATGGACTTTGTATTTATATAGTGCTTTTCTTTTAAGGTATATTTTGGGGATTTTAATTATGATGTAACAGTATGAGAGACAGGGATTACATACAGCAAAGGGTCGCAAATTGGATTCTCACCCAGGCGAGTGAGCCACCAGAGCATCCCAAAATGTACACTAACAAAAAGTTAGGGATATTCAGCTTTCAGATAAAATTTCAGAATGCACCTAAAATGCACTATAACCTTTACAGGTGAACTTAATTTGACCTTCTCTTAACTTGTAAATGCACATGTCCAACTGTTTTAACATGCTGTTCTCTAACAAGGTGATTTAACAGCAAAAAGTGTCTGATCCATCAATCGACGTCTACTTAAATGCCCTACTTTCATGATAGTCAAGTCAAACAGCCCCAACCAAGTATTGAGAGCATATGACACACGTTTCAGAAGGCCAACATTTCCATATTAAAAATGCCCTTTTTGTAACATAAAAATGTTTGTAGGTCTTCATTAAATGTAAGCCATAATCATTCATTAAAATAGACAAAATGTTTTGTTGTGTGTGTAATGGATCTATATAATATTAGTTTGACTTTTTGAATTGAATAACTGACAAACTTTTCCATGATATTCTAAATTTATTGAGACGCACCTGTAGCTTATGAAGCTTTTCTAGGCTGCGTTCCAAAAGCAGGTTGAGTTTCTCTCACTTACGGTACTCACCCTCAGCTCTTGCTCCAGTCAAGTACAACTATTTTATATAATGAGAAATAAAAACAATCTGTTGTAATGATGTCAAAGACATCCAACAATTGACTATTTTTTCAATTGACTAGATGTTCCCAAACAAACTAAAATACAGGTTTATATCAAAAGCAGATGATGACTTTATAGACATGTCAATTCCCCAGTGGTCAGTGGGGGAAAAAAAATAAACCAACACAAAAGCTTCCTTTTCAGTTTTTATTGAGATCTCATTTCTTGGCTTTGAAGTATTCCTCAATAACATCCTTGGCTTGAGACTCCTTGCCATAGTCCTGTGCACAGAAAAATAAAGCACTGATCAAATAACATTCATGTTGTCCATCTGTGTCTTGGTTTACTCAACTAAGAAACAAGATGGTGTTGGACATCTGAAAATGTTGTAGCAGCTCTCTACTTAAACACCAGGCTCTGTTTGCTAACGCTTTCAACGAGGCTTCGTGCAGACACCAGTTAAAGGGCATTTCCTGTTGTATGAATGTTTACCTCAGATATCAGGTCGCCTATGATCAGTTCATTTCATACCATCCATACTGCAGCGTGTGGACGTTTATGTTCAAGAATCTATTGTTTTTTCAATGTTCATTAATGGGGTCTGGACTAATTTTAAAATAGTTCTGTAGTCGGAAACAACGTCCAAATGATAGATTCTTGAAGAAAAAATGTCAAACAAACGTCCACAAGCTGCAGTTGGGAGTATGGATGGTATGAAATGAACTGATCATAGGTGACCTGATATGAGGTAAACATTGATTACAACTGGAAATGCCCTTTAACCTCACTGCTGAACAAGGTGGAAATGTAACATAAGGGGAACAACCATTTACAGCATGAACCATTACAAATGTTTCAGTGCACAGCAGAGTTAATTAATTACATGTAGCCATTCTTAGGGACCCCACACACCACAGGCAGATGAAGGGGCTCGTACCCTGGCCGTCATATAGCCAGGTGTTATTTACAAACAGCTGCATGGCACGAGGCACAGCAACTGCACTTGTCTGGCAGAGCAAGTCTCAAATCACCGTTCCCCCCCTTTCCCACCAGTCGTCAACTTTCTATCACATCAACCGCAAAAACACTTGAGCATCATTTACCTTGACCACGACGCAGCTGCAGCCCACCACCTTGCGGGGTTTGCCCTCACGGTCAATCTTGCACAGACCAACCCACTCGCCGAGCTTCTTGTTGTCATCAACCTGAAACAGAAACAAGTTTTTTTTTTTTTTTTTTTTAAACAGCACATTTTAATTCTGTCATTTAGTTGCCTTCATTAGATGTTAAAAAAATGTTCTATCATTCTATCAAATGCCTAAGCAGTGATATTGAACGGCAGCAAAGTGGACACTGTTGGCTGCATCTCAGACAGAAATTGGGTAACAGTGGCGATCTCCTCATAGTATTCTGAACGGTACAAAATAAAAGGCGAAAAGCATTTTTTGTTTGTTCAACAGTCTGTTTGATACCTTGATCAGGTTGATCTGATGCTCGGCGCAGAGGGCCTCCACCAGCTTGACGTACATGGGCTCGTCGCAGTTAGCTGCAAGGACGCAGAGATGGGCCTGACGCCTGCGAAGAGGACACAGAGGACAGATCATGTCCATGATCATGAGTCATCAGTTAAGACTTGAAGAAAAACCTTGAGGCACATCTCAGACAGAAATTGGGTAACAGTGGCGATCTCCTCACAGTATTCAGTAGAGGGAGCCAAATTATCATCAGCGATACACCAAAGTGTTTCAGGTGAAATTCTTTAAAAAAAATAAAAAATAAACGTACTTGTCCAAAGCCTTGGCAGCCTCACGGATACCACGGGCAAGGCCATCATGGATGAGTGCGGTCTTGAGCACTTCAGGGAGAGCGGTGTTGACATCCATCACACCTCCGGCAGCAATGCTATCAAAAACAAGTGAGGGGAGGGGAAACAACAACCAAAAGCTTAATATATACACACAAAACAAACAGGTGTGACATTTGTTTACAATTTGAGCTTCCAGTATGTCAGACCAAGGGTCTCACTCATTGTAGAGTGAAGGGGTATCCGACAAAAGAATAGTAAGTCATCATTCAAGCACTAGAGAGCTCAGTTAAAGATTAATAACTCTATATCAACACGAGTATTCAACCAAAGCCTCAGGACAGCCAAGCCATCAATGTCAAGGGGATAACAAATCTAGTATTGCAGCACAGACATTAAATGGGTCAATTACTGTCAGTTTTCCAAAAGTCGATTTTTTGGGTTTCAACCTGCAGGACTGAATTTATACGACAGCTTCATGTCTTATTAAAAAAAGGATGATCAAGACAAAGTCTTTACATGTTTCATCTTATTCCAACTATCACAGCTATTCACATGTTAGCCATCTTGAGCTTCATATGATCATACAATACTGCTTTTAAATAAGTAGAAATATAATGCTGTATAGTTTTTTCCAACTTCACAGCATTGAGTTGAACAGAATATAAAAGACTGTGGGGGACACTAGTAAGTGACAGACACAGATTTATTGGTGGACAAGTTAAAAAAAAAAAACTTACCAATGGTAGAATATAAAACACTACCAGAAGAGCTCTGCATGTAACATTACCTTTATGTGCCCCATTTCCATTGATCAAATACAAACAGGCAAATATGTTTCTGCACATTCACTCAACGCGTTTCTTAAAACTTGAGCAGACCTCTCCAACCTGACATATGGGGAATAGTCCAATAACCTGTCATGAACACTTCAGAAAGCTGGCAACCATCAGCTACACACCATCTTCCACAGAACAACTTCTAAACTGCAACAGTTTATATTTTGATATAGACACATTTACGGGCTTTCTAATTGATCGTAAATCAGATCATTTCCATCTGTAGCTCGGCTAAGCTAACCGGTTAGCTCTTGTAACGTAGTGTATGGAGCTTAACGAGCTGCATTCAGGGAAGAGTTACTACATTGGTTTTGAGGCTCCTACAAACTCTAAACATGACCCCACTATCAGGCCGTCCAGAGAAGCTACTCGGTTGCTGTTTCTACTTTTTACTGCCTGTTTCATAGTGACACGGGATCAGCCGAGCGGCGTCATGCTCACCCTTCCTCGGCCATTGTAGATTTGGGATGGATGCTGGACTTAAAGTTCTGCAATAAAGAGCACAAATGAGAGTAAAGTCAGTATCCATTTCAAAAAGGTCGCTGTGGTGATTTTAAAAACGGAGATGTTTGATAAATCCAGCAGATTGTGTCAGTGAGTGAGGAAACGCACCCTTTCCTCCTCTTGGGGCAGCGGGTAAAGAGGACGTCATAAGCCTGCGACGCCGCTTTAATACCGCCAGGCCCCCCAATGGCGTCTGGTGTGTTGCCTGTAGTAGTTTCCATTGTGAATCGATAGGACCCATACAGGCAAAATACTCAATATAACCATTAAAGTGAAAACATATTTAAGCTAAATATAGCTTTTTCTTTTCTTTTCTTCTCTTTTTTATTCAATTAGTCTGGTAATTTTGCCTTTTTTACGGCACAGAAATGAATGTACCAGGTAGCCTATAAGTTAAAAGAACAATTTATCTAACAATGTATTGTTTATATTGTATGTCCCACAGTCTGTGTAGTTTGCACATTTAGAAAATAGTTGTTGATAAAATACTGACTACCACTACTTGATAATGTCAGTGATAAATAGCCTAATCTATTAGCCTATAATAAGAAATAAAAAAAAATCTATTTGTGTTGGAAAGTGCTGCAGTTCCTCTGTGATGAGCTAATTAAGTTCCCTGGTGAGCTTGACCCTTAAAACTCGTCAAAATATCAGTGTCCTATTCACAATAGGCTATATTGTTGTGTTTTAAATTGAGAAAATAACTATCTCTACCAAAAAGCCAAGGTGTATTTGTTTGTCACAAGGATTACACAAAAGTGGATTCAGGGATAGAGCAGAAGAAACAACCCATTAAATTTTGGGGCATTTCCAGACCATTTAGCCTACTATGGGTTTGATTTTTCTCCCTAAAGTCTGGTATGTTGTTAAACATTTGTCTTAGCAGAGATTTTTGTTCTTGAAGTTTCTTTGACCCTCTAACAGTCTAACTGATAAACATATAGACATATCTAGAAATAAAGACAGGAAAAAAACAGTACAAATCATATCAGAGAATGCAAGGGACACATTTTACAAACAGATGTTTTATTGTAATCCTACAGATTGTTCAGATGTGCAACTCTAAAAGTTATTTGATGCTTTTTTTTCTGAAAAGAAGCCATTGGGATTCGGCATTAAATACGTCGTCATGTAGTTGAGAGTCGCTTAGCCGTTCCATTACAGTCTGAGAAACTCCTCCAGTTGTTCCATCTCGATTGCATTTTCAAACGCAGTGAAGTCCTGAAAGACAGAAACGTTTGGTGGATGGGGTGGCAGGAATTATGGGTGCAGGTAGAGGGCATTCAGAGAGTGGGAAAGACACACTAATCTAACGGCTTGTGCACAATATTTTGAGGCTGGTAAAGAGTTGATTGGCCCTATTGCAAATACCATAGCAATGACTGAAATGAAAATAGAGTTGACAGAAATTATACCACCTTTATCCAACAGCAGTGCTTTTACAACGGTCAACATATGATATCAGACTTGATGAGGATGTATTCAACACTTACAAAATAGTGAATATAGAGTTATATGTCCCTTTATCACGTGATTTGTCATTATTATTTTTGTAACATTTTGCAATTCTCTGTGATGTCAGCCTTGTCATCGCCACGTCTAGTCATTTTTTGAACAGCAATCATATTTGGAATGAAATACAGTATTATGTACTTTTTGTTACTCATTATTTCATTTCAAACTAAATAACCCAGTGTTAGGGCCTTAAGTGTTTATGCAAACATCAGCTTGCTCACAATAACAAATGGGGAGATCTAATGTATGCCACTGTGTTTGGCATGCTTGCTTTTGCTCATGAAGCTGGTGGGAATATTCCCAGGTATTGTGTTGTGTGTGAGCAAATTAAACATCTGCCCTCACATCTGGAAATGTTGATGGATGTGTATACTAAATACAGTACAGCCCAAACTATAATCACCAACATGATTCTGTTTGAACAAGAAGAGTCAACCTCCCGTGCAACTACAATAAATGTCAGCTTCACCCATGTCTTAAAGGTGAATGTAAATCTGAGTGATATGCTGACATGAATTTCAAAATGCTTCAGGAGCAATCTGGTTTGTGTGCCTATGGTGTAAATATTTATTTAATCTGTCTCTCCACGCCCTAGACTACCACAATTTTTTTTTTTTTTTTTTTTTTACAAAGGCAGGAAATGTGTAAATGATTGACACTGAATCGTAACCCCATTCGTTTTGAGTCGGTGGTACATGGTCAAAACATCTTATCGCTACTTTCATAGGGTTATTGTGAAAAACCTACCCCACAGTAGACATCTCCGTTGCATATTTGAGGTGGCAGAGCGGTCGGGTTTCCTGCCCTCTTCCTCATTAAATCCTTGTCGTCAGGATTCTGAGCAATGTCCACAAGTTTAAAAGGGACTTTCTTTGATTCCAGGACACCGATGATTCTTTGCTGTTGTTTCTTCATCTTGAGGAGACAATGTTTCCATTAGCTTTAAATTCATTCATACCTTTGACTCACAGACTGCACTTAAACCAGCGCAGACAGCACTGAATTCAAAATGCCAAATGATATTTTGAGTTGAGTTGCCAGCATGTACTAAACAAAATATGACAGCAAATTAAGAATGAAGCAAGTGAGACTGCATACTGTACCTCCATGGAACCGCTCACGCTGGTATAAAACACTTGGACTGACATGTTTGATATTTTGATATTTCTAACACCTCAATCTAGACACATAAATAGGTTTAACGAGATACAGAAGAGGAAGACAGGGAATGTTCCAGGCTCCTTGATGCAGGTATGGTCTGCTGGTTTTGCTGCAACAGCAGACAAGGTGAGCAGGTTTGGACACGGCTTACCTGCCTGCATGGAGGCACACCCACTTCTGTGGCTGCCATACCAGTTGTAGCCTGTCTGCAAGACTTGTGAAAGCACTGACATTCCCGCCCTCATTCACACACTACTCCCTCTGGTTGAAAGCAAATAAATACATTTAGTCAAACAACACACTTAAACTACACATAAACTCTGGCACATGTCAGAATGAAATATTATATCTTGTACTCCGCTACACAGAGCTTTTTCATGGAAGATATTTTGTCTTGTGTGGAAAAGCACAGGTCAGAACAATAAACTGTTCACACTGGCTCCCTGTAACACAATTGTGGCTCAAAACTTTGCCATCATATTTAGGTTATTTTGCAGATTAAGATTTCAAGACTCATTAATGTGTAATGATAATACTTTGATTTGCGATATGTTAATACCCCCAATATAAACACAAAACTATTAAAATCATCTACAATCTGACCAACTTCAATATTCAAATAAGGTAATTTTGATCAAGATATTTTGCTAAAACTATGATCTACACTTAAAAATTGGTGCACATAGCCACACCAGTGTACATTGCATTGCATTCATTTAAGCATGTTTCCTAATCAAGACAATCAGGAGCAAAGTGCTGTAAGAAATACAAATTTATTGATCAGCACTCAAATACATCAAAAACAAAGCAGATGATCATGCAGTACAAAGACAATGTAAAAAGCAAGGCAAAGGCGATATTCATGTTCATCACGTTCCAACAGGCCTGTGAACTTTAGCTTTGTGATCAGCAGAATCTCCAATAAAAAAAATAATTATTAGGAATAATTATTAAGTGCTACAGGGCAACATAGCATCATCTACACTATCTAAATTTCTACATTTTCAATTTCTGCAAAGTAAATTTTCTCAATCTTTATGATGAAATATAAAGTTGGCAGATTTCTGAATTATTTGTCCACCTAAAAAGAGTTGTTGTCATTCCTGTGGTCAACCTTAAAGAGCAATTATAACACCAGATGACGTCATGCTGACTTCATTGTCTAACATTGTTGAGGCGCGCCCCAGGGTGTATCACTACACCATCCCATCAGTGGTGGGTGTGGTCGCAGACAAGAACTGAAACATTTTTAACACAGAGAGAGCAGAGAAACACTGCTATTTTTAGCCCGGTGTTCAGGTGTTCTTTAATTTTAGTTCAACCACGTGACTTCTTTGCTGTTTTTCCTCAGGTCATTTTGTTATCACGAAACAACGAGTGGTTCGAGCTCATAACACACTCTCCCAGCCAGGTCCTCGGGGTCTCTCTCAACAGAGTTATCAAGATCAGCATCAGAACTCTTGTCCTCTGGGGCAACACTGTGTCCAACATACTCATTCATATGGGAATTGCGATCCCTAATAAAGAAGACAGCAATTACAAAATTACAACAACAGCAAAAAAAAACACATTCTATGTCTTTGATGTTGTTTAAAGTAGATTAAATCTAAAGTAGATTAAAAAATAGGCTATATAAAAATCAAAAAATATATATCATTTGACATAATTTTTTTCTTTTTTATTCCTACCTTCCATCCAGTGCTCCATTGCTTTTGTCTTCCCTATCTTGTTTTATTGCTCCTCCAAACCTGTTACTAAACTGAATCGTGGTACCTGAAAAGCAAATATAACATCACCATGACTTAATTCTCCTCGACAGTTTGGAGATTTAGCAAATACAGATGTGATTAATTTTTTGGCCACTTGAGGGCAGCATAAGAAGCTGTGAACACAACACTGACATACCATCACCTTTCAAAATTGTTAGTTAGCCGCACAGTATATTGAACTGTGTCTGAACCAAAACAGTGAGGATGTGTGTGGTAGAACCAAAACAACGTGCTGAGAGACACTAACAAACAATGGTTTGTCTCTACAATCTGCACTTTTCACTTTGTACGGTCATCTTCTTTATCAAAATATCAGCTGGGGCAGCTTTAAACGATACAAATGAACTGTGTGACATCAAAATAAAGGGGGCATGGCAGTAATGTTGTCCAATACAGAAAGTTTCTGTCTTCCACTTACCAGCACCGCGCCACCTCCTTCTCCAGACCAGGTAGACTATAACCACCACGATAAGCAACACCACGAGACCACCCACAACTCCTCCAGCGACTGAAGATGATGAGGCTGCTGTAGAGATTCAAAGATCATTTAGAGTTAGAGAAGGAGAAAAATAGCTATAATCACTATGGAAACAGAAATAGGAAGAGAAATTCTTCCTTCCTTACCTTCGATAATAACTTGGAGTGGCTTTGATGATTCAGAATTGAAGGACAATGTGGAGATGTTCACATTAAAGATACAGGTGTAATCTCCTTGTTGTTTGGAATCGACGACAGAGAATTCAAAGTATGCCAGGTAGAATATAGAGTGGCCAAATGCTGTCTTCATTTGAGTGGCATTCGTCTTTGTATTTTTCAGATAGAAGACACCGCCAGTATATCTGGAGTGAGTGGAGCAAGTGATGGAGAGACTGCTGCCTTGGTTGACGGATATTTTGTCAGGGCTGTAGATCACCATTGCATGAGGAGAGGTCAACGAGATGCTCGGTTTCTCCAGTTTCACTGAAGAGGAGAGACACATTTTCACAAACTTGTGTACATCATAGAACATATTGAGTCAATTTTTCACTAATCGTGTTCAACTGCACAAAGGAGGAGATTACTGACCTGAGACAGAAAGCTCTGCAACTTCTCCTTGAGGGTAATAGATGACTTGACTGGACAATTTCTTGTGATATTCACAGAAATACGAACCCCTCTGGTTGAAGTCCACCGCAGGGAAGGCAAAGGTCGCAGCTTCGTGTTCACTGAATTTTTCCATTTTAAATGACCCTTGGGTCTTTTTCAGGACAAATGTTCCACCTGAGTGTTCTGTCACAATAGTGCAGGTGATTTCAACTCTGTCACCCCAGTTTACTTCCGGAGAAGGACTCAAAGAGATCTGGGGTTTCTGTAGAGCACCTGAAATGGATAATAATAAATAGTAATCGATTCATTGTGTCATCATATCAGCCAACAGCAGCTTCATTTGTGGATTCATAATGAGCCTCACCTAAACAGATAACACCTGCATCTTCACCGTGCCCGCAGTTGTTTTCTCCAAACCCGGGATGCGAACAGTGTGAGAGAGCAGTCTCTTGGCCTGAACACTCCACATTATCCAGCCATATTGGACCGCTGCCTCGACCAAAGTGGGCACTTGTTGGAGCAGAAACTGCATGGCCACAACCAAGTTGCCTGCACACCACATCAGCATTGGCCATTTCCCATTCATCATCACACACAGTCCCCCACTGGCCTTTATAGTAAAGCTCAACTCTACCAGAGCATTTATCTGCACCATTGGCCAAACGAAGCTGTGCTGTAAATGAAAACACAAACAATGTGAGTAAAAACACAAAGGACAGCCCTTTGAGAAATTTTGACCCCAAATTTTAGAGGGCCATACCTGCACAGACAACACTAGCATCACGGTCATGCCCACATGTGGATGCCGTGAAGCCACTGTTTGCACATTGTTGAATGTTGGTCACGTTGTCAAAACATAAGTGGGTAGCCTCCACCACCGATCCACTGCCCTCGCCGAAAGCAGCAGCACCTGAGGCCCTCACGGCACGCCCGCACTCCAGCAGCCCACACACGGACTCAGCTTTACCCAAGGTCCAGTCAGCATCACACACCGTGTTCCACACATCACCATGACGGACCTCGACTCTGCCAGAGCACTCCTTGCCATTAACCAAGCGGACCTCCAAACCTCCTGTGAAGTCAAGAAAATAAAAATGGTTAAAAGTCGGTCAAAGGTAATTCATTTCATTTTGTTGGCTAAGACCATCTTTCTAAATTGTGTTTCTTTAATCAGTATCAATTAGCCCTGATGGGGCTATTGATACTGATTAAAGAAGATACTTTTTCTAGAAAAAAAAAAAATAATACATTTTGCCACATACACTTTAAGTGTTTGCTTTTGTAATACTAATTACCGCCACAAGAGGGTGAAATACACTATTAGCCCATGTCTAAATGTGACTAAAGCTGTTCAAGTTGTTTGTTTTTTTCTATCCGTGACACCAACCCCTGAGAGGTAAGTGGAAAGAAATTCAACTATGAAAAATGAAAATGATGCTGAAAAAAATCCTTTTCCTCTAGGTATGGAAAGAAAACAAAAAAAATATGGATACAAAACAAACACCAGGAATTGTGATGTTCAGGAAAAGTTTCATCTGAAAAGTAAAGCTGTCAGAGGAGGTACTGGCTGTCGCACAGCACTGAAAAAAACATTGTGTGTTGAGTTTTGAAATGGCATTATTGATCTTTGAAGAGTGATAGGCAAATGCTTTCTCTTACCTGTGCAGACAACACCAGCTACTGAGCTGATGTTGCAAGTTTTGTCTCTAAATGGCCTCTGTGGACACTGAGGGAGTGTAGACTCCAAACCATTGCACTCAATTTGATCGATCCAGGTCTGTCCAGTGCCGTGCCCGTAATCGGCCATGGTGGTGATCTTGTGAGCTCTGCCACAGTTCAGCTGTCTGCACACCACTGTGGCATCATTTATATCCCAGGATTCGCCACAAATATTCCCCCACCCGCCTTTGTCGTAAAACTCCACTCTTCCAATACAGCGATTGGACCCACCGGCCAGTTTCACATTGCCTGGAAGTGATAGTTGATATATTGATGTTCATACAATCCAACTGCAGATTTATCTCTAGCTGAGGTTGAAATGCATTTTGTTGTATTAATAATTAATAATATTAATATTGGTGCAACATATGTGAGGCCAAGCATTAAAATGAATCTAGTAAGGATGCTTTTGAAGAATTCAAACTTCAGTCTTACCTGAACATTGAACACCTGCATCCTCAGCACGATTGTGACCGGTCGCGGTAAATTCTCTCAGTGAGCACTGCGTGAGAGATTTCTCTCTACCATTGCAAGTGGCCTGAAAACCTCTCGGGTCTTCACTTTGACCAAATGACCCTTTGACTGTGACAGGATCTCCACAGTTCATCTCTCTGCACGCCACTGTGGCTTCATTCATTCCCCAGTTAAGATTAATTGCTGGCAACCAGTGGTTACCATGGTAGACCTCCATCCTGCCTGAGCACTGGTCAGACCCATTGATCACTCTAATGGTAGCTGGAAGGCAAAGCAGACAGAATCAGCAAGTAGTCGGTTGCAGTTGGGACACAACAGAAAAAAATTTCATTCAAAATGTAAGTGATATTCTGATTAAAATATTGGAAATAGCTGTGATAAAGTATTCTGGACAATAATTATAATAAGTATATGCCTAAATGATACCTAGATTAAGTAAAATATATATGATAACGGAGATGATATACCTGAACACACCACTCCAGCATCTTCACCATGGCCACAGTTATTCTCTCCAAAAGAGGGATGTTGGCAGTGCACGAGGGACGACTCATTCCCCACACAGTTGACGTCGTCCAGCCAGATGTCTCCTGTGCCCTGACCGAAGAATGCATTCGATTTGGCTGTCTGAGCTGATCCACAGTCCATGGCCTTGCACACAACCTGAGCGTCCCTGTAGTCCCAGTCATCATCGCACACCGTTCCCCACTGGCCGTTATGGAGAATCTCCACTCTGCCGTTGCATCTGTTGGTGCCATTGGCGAGCCTTAGTGGTGGATTACCTGAGGACAGATCCACTCATGTTGAAATTTTTTAAAACCTTAAACTGGAAAATATTTTAGTGTATAGTAAATGTCAGGTCTAGTCTAGAGGGTGCATGAACATAAGGAACATCAAGTGTAAAGATAGTTGAAACCTAATAATACATAATTAACAAATTATTGTGCAGCCAGCTAAGTAGCATCACTGCCACTAACTCTAAGCTGAACAATAGACAGTCCAAATAAAATAAGAAGAGAAGGTTTACACTTCTTTTTGTATAATGCCTTGAGGTTACTTCATTGTGAATTGGCATGGCATAAATAAAAGTAACTTGACTAAAGTAAAACCATATATTTACATTTGCATACATTTACATGTCCTGAACTTAAATGCCTCTCTCCTGTATCAAAAGAATGACAGTTTAAAAGCGGTGATTTTCTACAATATTTCTTGCAATCCACAAACAATGACAAGTATTAACTGTGCTTTCAAATCCTGATATTTGATTCTCATTTGCCATAGACTTTCGGTTTTCGGAGTTCATTAACATGGACATGGTTTATTTTAGGTCCATCCCACATGCATTGTCCTACAGTGTATTGTCATTTGCTATCCTTAAACAGTATAAGCAATATTTGTTGCTGTTTACCTACTATAATCTACAGCGTCCAGTAGTTTTAAAAATTAAATAACATATTAGTGATCAAGTTCACCAAATTGAATGCACTTAAACCAGTCTTATCTATCTTATCTTTTGTGTCTTACCCGTGCATGAAACAGAAACACCAGAACACGTCCCACTGTAGTCTTGAAGTGAACACTGGGTAATAGAGCTGACATTGCCAGAGCAACTACTTGTAAACCCTCTCAGTCCGCTGTCCCCAAAGTTGAAAGTTTCTTGGGATTTTTTCGGTGTTCCACAGCTGAGCTCCCTGCACACCACCACAGCTTCCTTATAGCCCCAGTTGTTGTTACAGATTTTCCCCCATCGGTCGTTGTGGTAGACCTCCACTCTGCCAGAACATTGGTCAGTCCCATTGCTCAGTCGGAGTGTCGCTGCAAAAGTAAGCAGTTAAAAGGAGGTACTGTAATCAAAATGTTATAGAAAACAACAAGATTTCAGAAAAGAATATGTTTCCCATTCCCATTGCTTTTTAGGACGGTAGGGTTTCCTCTCCTCTCCTCTCCTCTTCTCTCCTCATGCACACTTTTGAACTGTCCTTATCTGTTGTACTTTGTAGTTTGGCCTTAGTGTCTCGTGCTTTCTGTGTTTCCACAGATCTCCCCAAAGCTCAATCCCTCTGCACCAAGCACCACCTATAATGTTGTGTAAAGCCCCTTGAGACAAACTGTAAAAAATGGGCCATACAAATAAACTTGCCTTACCCTTGCCTTGCCCTTGCCTTGGGATTGTACCGCTAAATCTGACTACAACTAAACTGTCACCATGAACTGACAGACCACAAAGGACAATTATGAAAATCTTCAAGTGGAACAAAAAAGGAACAAGTTTAGAAATGAAACTCCTGCTTTCCAGTAACAGAACAACGGCCAATAACAGCCACACATGGGGAAAAGAATGCTCATTGCACATTGTACATGTTTGTTGTACTCAAAATTGGTGCACTGCCATCTAACATTCAATTTTAATCAAGTACTATGAGCAGCAAACAAAGCAGAGCATGTGTTACCTGAGCATTCAATACCAGCATCTTCAGAGTGGTCACAGTCATGTTCTCCAAAACCCCTGTGAGGGCATTCAGCAAGCGACTTCTCAAGACCAGTACACTCGATGTCATCCATCCAAACCTGCTCGTGGCCTTTGCCGTAGTAGGCCTTGTACTTGACTGAGAGGGCATTCCCACAGTTCAACTCCCGGCATGCAACAGTCGCTTCCTGTATCCCCCATCTGTCATCACAAACTGTTCCCCACTGCCCCTCATGGAAGACTTCCACTCGACCCGAGCACCGATTGGTCCCATTGACCACTCGAATTGGTTTACTGTCTGTTTAGGTAAAAAGACAAAAACAAGGACATGTTTATTGAGGCTACTCAAACAAACGGGTGGTGGTCTAACCATGTGCCTTCTCAACAAAAAAAGAATCACTGATGTAGCAATGTCAACAAATGGATCACTTACTTGAACAGAAAACAGTTGCATCAATGCAGGTTTCCTTGAAATCTTGGTGTGTGCAGTTTGAAATAGAGGTCTCATTTCCAACACAGGTGGTTTTGACTCCAGACAGGCTTTGCGACTGTCCAAAGTGCGGTGCTACCGCCGGAATGACAGGAGAGCCACAGCCAACTTCGTTGCACACCACAGTGGCCTCCTCTCTGCCCCAGTCACTGCTGCAAACCCGTTTCCAGTGGCCATCAAGATAGACTTCCACTCTGCCATTACATCTGTTGCTTCCATTGATCACCCTCAAATTCTCTGCAAACAAAGTGGTTGCAATTTGTAAATAAAATAAACATGAGTTTTTGTTTTTCCTGATTGAAAAATGAAACCATGAAAATTATTTTTACATCCAAGTATTTTATATCTGAAAATATACAAATTCTTAACTTAACAAGAAGAGCTGGAATAGTGGGAACAGTTAGACGATTAGTTTTGGGATGGCTTTTTGGGAAATACATTTATTCTGGTGCACAATTGAAAAGACTGATATCACTCTCATACTGCATTTGCCCACCAGCAGCTGACATTAATACTGGAAACAGACTGATAGCCATGTTCTGTCCCATGAACAATATATTTCTACCAGCAACACTAAATCAAAAATACAAAAATGAATGTACTTTCTGTTTAATCTGTAGAAAAGCAGTTAAACTACATGTAGGTTTGCATAATGGCTGGGAACAGCTTGCCTAATTCTAAGAAAAGGCTCCACATCATTTATATAATCTCTCAAAGTGCTAAAATACCATAAGTGTGTTAACAATCTTTTGTAATTTTATAATTCTTCAGAACAAAGGTGTCATGAGGCAAAAGCATGGATGCATGCATGATGACTCTTGATCAAACAGACGGGGCTAAAAGGTAATCTGGGAGCCAAAATATTTTTGTTTATCTACTATGCCTACTTTATGACCTTTGCACTCTAAACTTGCACCAGTAGGTCAGGACCTGTTGGGCTTCTGCTGCAACATCATACCATCGGGGGCAATCATCTTAAAAAGTAGACAACCAATTGAGAACTGGCAATATGATTCTCTATGTTTCTCCAAAATAAATGCTGCATTTGCAGCTTTTCACCACAGCTGTACTTCCCGATTCTCCCAGTTCCACATTTCATGGTGAATTCCTTGATAAATACAAATTTATTTTAAGTGATATTTCTGTTTAATTTTCCACTTTATTCAAATAGTATTTCTCCACGTAGTGTTTCAAGTAGGCTAAAAGTTGGTCAGGTCAGGTGAAGCAAACATTACAGAGTTGAGTGAATGGACTGAGTCTTACCTGAACAGATAACCCCAGCATCTTCACCATGACCACAGTTGTTTTCTCCAAATGTTCTGTGTCGGCAGTTGAGGATGGAAGATTCTTGACCAGAGCACTGCACATCATCCAGCCAAATCTCGTCCTTTCCCTGTCCGAAGAAGGCACCTTTTTTGGCCTCGAGGACTATCCCACAGTTTAACTCCCGACACACCACGTCAGCACTGGCAATGTTCCAGTGATCATCGCACACGGTTCCCCAGCTGTCTCTGTGGTAGACCTCCACTCTACCAGAGCAACGTGAAGGCCCAACCAGCCTGATTTTATCACATTCTGGAAATAGAAAAAATACATGCACAATATTGTAGGCTGTCTCATCATCAACTCAAAAAAAAACAATAGACTCATTTCTTTATTATATCAGGTTGTCCAAATAAAAACATGTCAATAAAACTCACTGACCTGTAAGCAGCGGTAGACTCAGTAGACCTACAGCAGAAATACATTGTAAAACATTCAAATTAAACCTGACAGGCCGACAGTCATGATACATAGGCTACATTAAGATTGTGAAGTGAGTCTTACAATCAAATTCAAATTTATCAGGATAAATCAATCATCAATCAATCATTCCACTCAAGATGATTCCAGAACATGTAACTCTTCCAACATACTGAAAATATCAAATTTCTATCGGTGAAATCTAAAATATTGATGAATTATTGATTTTATTTTTTTCATACTAATGTATGGATCAAACTACCACAGCCAACACACAAAAGAGGTCAAATTAGTAAAAGCAAAACTCACCTACTGACAAATAAAGAACAAAATGTAGTCTCTCGGCTGACTTGAAGATCATACTGTTTCCTCAGAGTTGGTAAAATGCTGTCAGGGCACAGTAAAAATGGGGGGGAAAAAGAGAAGTATAATTGTAACCCGTTGCTAACAAATCTGCTGTTTCCTCATCTGGCTTTATCTGAGCAAAAACAATTAAAAAAAAAAAGATATTTGAAAACCATCAAGTTTCAGGAAAACTTACCTTTTAAATCCAACAACTTTCAATGGCTATTTAATTGAACTCACAATGCAGAATAAGTCATATTTGGACGTCCAAAGGATAGAGGTCCCATGTACAGCTCCAGTAGCTAATTTAGTAAAAGTGACTGCCTGGACTTGGACTGCCAACTGGATGCATGTTGACATTTTGATCAATCATTAAAGAGAGGATCAGAAGATTTCATTTTGTTTTACAAAATGTCCACATTTCTGTTTGGAAAAGTCATCCTATCCATCTGGGAAATACCTGAATCTAACCTAATACATGACACAGAGAGTGATTTGTGGATCATTTGCAAGAAAAATAAAAGGAAAATGTGGATCAAAAGAGAGTTGCTGTGGGCAGATGCCACGAGGTTAACTTGACCATTGACTCCTATAATGCTGAACCCCACTACTTGTATCCAATCTTTTGACATTATAGGAATAGCTTTGCAGAGTCCATTTCACATTCAGAAAAAATATAAATGTGTTTCAAAACAAATTTGAATTGAACTTTTATGCAGTAATATCTTTGACATTTCCTATTCACAGTGTGATCTTTTGGCTTCAGAGGATCTGGAATAAACTGCAAAATAATCCAATTTATTGTCAACGTTCTAAATTTCTGCTCATTATGAATATGGTCCTATCCATGCCCCAAGCTTCCAGATTTAAATGGTTTGTTTCCCCCAAATCACTGAAATATAGAAATGGTTATTTTTCTTACCGCACAAAATATGTTGGTGCAAGTTCTCCCCAAAATAATTATAGTCTGAGACAGAAAATCTCAATCTTTCCAGGTTTGTTCTGTGAGACACACATACACTTGACTTGGCAGAGTTCTTCTCCCATACCTTCGTACCTTTATGGGAGTGTGAATTATGATGGTGATGATGGTGGTGATGGTGATGATGATGATGATGGGGAAGGAGGCTCCTCAACCCCCCTTTCGCAACTGAGCAACAGAATGTATTTCCGTTCTATTCATTCATTTCCCCTTCAGGATCTCAAAATGTTCCCGTCAAATGAACCACACAAGGAATTAGAAACTGTGACTCAGATGACTTTTGTCACTGAAACCAACGAATGCAATGTATGCAACATCATACACTAGAAGTGGACTGAATCTGGTTTTATCCATCGGTCATCATCAGAAAGCTTTTTTTCTTGAGATATTGTCTTTTTGGTTTTTTGTTTATTCAAAATATGCAGTATAGTTTTGTTTTCAGCAGAGCTATATCTGGCACGATGTTGTACAACTTATTTGTCCATTCAGCATTTTTAATTGCCTGATCTTACCATCTGTGAATTTCCTTCGTTTGCGTCCGGTTACAGTCGCATGCATTCATCTCACAAAATAATGCATGTGCTGATTTTACAAAAATTACCACATCCTTAACTTCCTCTTAGGGCTTATTTCAGCATGTGAACGAAAATTGATGATATAATTTTTTTAAATTTTTCCACTAATTCATGTGTAAATATGTACATTCAACTTAAATACATGTTTAAGTTTTCTCAAACACAATAAAGTCCTAGCAGTATTTTTTATTTTTATTCCAATCGAGTTGTGAAGGAGCTGAAAAAGAAATATCTTAGACATGTGGAACTTCATGTGGAGCCATGGTGTTCAACTGGACTTTACTATTGGCTAAATAGAGTTTTTAAGGCAGTAGTTTTTACTTATAAGTCAGTCAGTCATTATCACTAATGTTTCTGATAGCATTAACTCTGGCTCTGTTCAGTATCTTCGTCATGTTTTTGCTGGATGTTTTGCACAGCTGCAGGGCTTTAATTCAGTTTGACAGAGATCTACTAGTAGGATGACAGACCTATTGAGGTCTGGAGAGGACAGCACATACAGTATTGATGTCTGGGTAAATCATTACAGGTACGCATCACTGATGGGAAAGGAACTCATCGGGGGCAAGGGGGCACAATGAGCGGCCCAACAAACAAGTGTCGCACAAGTTGAAAGGCAAGGGTAAACAGGATTAGATCAAACTTTCCCCTCGCCACAGTGGAAGCAATAACTTTGTAAACTGTAATTGTGGTGGTTGGATCAGGAATGGCATGTTCTTACTAAAAATAACACATTACGTGAATGAGAAACATTGAATGCTCTTGTCTTGTACCACACGGACACATTTTAACATGAAACATGACTTCAGCTTCCCACATAGGGAAGTTGTAGAAAAGGGTGAAAAAAAACACAATTTTAGCCTCTTCTGCCTCTGCTTAAAGAATTTCACAAATCTGCCATAGTCTCCTGCTCCAGCCTATTAACTTCTTGCTCAAAGTTGGTTCCTGTCTTTGTTGCCTACTCATAGTAATCCATTACACTTAGTTTTAGTTAGTTTAGTGGCACTTCTGCTAAACTTTATACATCTGCTTTGTTCGACGGCCTTCATGTTGCCTATTGTACTGTAGGATCTGGCTCTGTATGAGTACTCTTTTATTCAATTTTTACAGCCATCCCACCTTAATCTAGTTTGTTCAGCCATGTTTTGACTTCATGCTGCCATATAAGTTATGCAGAGTTTGTGTTTCTGTTACAATTGGATATGTTCTGGGATATTATGTACTCTGTTTTTATACTAGAATGACGTGATGTATGTTTTGAGATATCATGTATTCTATTTTAGTACTTGAATGCACATAACCTGAACATAAAGCCAGATAGTGTGACTCTAGCCTGATAAACAAGGACATAATGTAACTGCTGAGTTCTCTTAGTCTGTTTGTTACATTAGATACACGCCTGAAAAACAACACGCACACATATTGCTTATCACATTTTGAGAACATGCGTGGACAGTGGCCTGTCCGCATCACGGGTAACTGGCCAATTATATCCTGTCGCGTGAGATCCAACCTTGTACAGGGCAGGCCCAGCCCAAGAAGATAAATATGAACCATTTCCTGAAATCAGGGCTCGCTCCTGATGGAGATCTCGTGAGAGCTCTGTCAGACTCACTCCTGACCGAGATCCTACGAGAGCTCTGTCACTCCGAGTCCAGCGCTGATGTACTTGTGTGTGACCTGAGTAAATTCTACTACTTTTGTACGAAAGACTTCTCTGGTATGTTCTTGGGCTTCCAATACAAAGAATCCGGATTAACAGTTTCCATCATTTAGACATCTGATTTTTCTCCATGGCAAAGAACATAATACATTTCCTATGGACATTATAGTGCAATTTCATCCATTTATCAACGGTTTTTACTGTTTGAGGTGTTTACAGTGACTGCTCTAAAAAAAAAAGGCAAGGAAAAGTTTTTGAACAAATTATATGCATAAAAAAAATACTGAGGCAAATAAACTTTAACTTAAGATATTGCAATCTGCTTTGTTGTGCAAAATAAGCCATGCAGAAATGTCACTGAGTACAATTCTCTTGAGTCTGTTCCATATAGAAAAAAAATGACCCAGTTAACCACAACACAGTCACACGCAGAGATGTGTAACATTAAGTACATTTAGTCAGGTTGGGGTCCAACAGCTTGTAAGTATTCATTCACAAAAATTCAAAACAAACATTACATTACTTTACAATAAATGATACAAGTCAGCGAAATAGGAATGTTGTCAGTGTCAACAATGTGATGCCCTGTGTGTATCCTCTCACCAGATGGCACGACACTCAGGGAAAATGGCTGGTCAGGGAGTATGTGTTTGTGTGTGTTATTCATGTGTAAACATAAAGGAATCAGTTAACCACCCAACCATGGTGATTTAATAGGAGACACATAGAGAGAAATACAGATTTGAGGCCTGGACTACGGGTTGGCCTATACGTTTGTCAATCTGTGCTCATTTCATAATGTCTACAGCACACAGAGGGCCGTTTGCTCGTACTGCAGCAACTATACTAAGAAATTTAGAAAGACACATTTACAGAGAGAAGTGGAGGCACAACAGGGGAAGCTGAGGTTGGGAACTTTGCCACATGATTATCTCAAAGCAGTCATTTCTCAGATATATATTTCCACCATCCTCTTGGAGTAATCTGCAAAGTGTGTTCCTGTAGGCCACATGACCCCAATTTGAACCACACTCAGTGATATAACCGTCTCGATTAGAGAATAAAGCCGGTGATCATCTACATTTCTCATGTTGTCAAGACATCCCACAGAGACCAGACAACTAGCGCCTACTGCCTGCGGTAAGTCTGATACATCCTATTAAAACACATCAGTGAGCCACACCGTTGCACTGGGTGACATGTCCCTTCATTATAAATAACCCTGGGCACTGTACATTTATTCTGATTGTCAATCACACATACACCGTTCTGTTGCCATAAACACTCCTCACTAAAGCTCCAGAGCACTGAATGTGTAGCCTATTAATCTATATCTGAGCAAATATGCCATTTACCCCATGTGAGTAATGTTTGCTAAAAACCTACATTGACCAGTTTCTCAGGAAAACACTGGGGCGCCTTTTTAAATGGAATTCTATGATTGAAACCTGTTTTTGAAGATGTGAAGCTTCAGTTTGAACAAACTGACTTAGGAGAGAAGTCAGAACAGGAGAGATAACGGATCGTTGTTTTGGTCTTTCTGTGTGATTTGCAGATGATAATACAAATACAAATTAATGCTAACCTTATGGTCAAACTGGCAGTGGAATGATACAAAAGTAAAGTGTGTTATCAGTTATGTATGTTGCAAACTAAACATGAATGCATGGCAATGATTTCATGTACACTAAGAATTTCTTTTCAGAATTATTATCAGTTGGTCTCTTCTGATTTGTGTCAGTGTCACTTCTGGGAAAGCATCTTCACTCCCACATATGCACACACAAACCTGTGCACACACTACACACACACACACAGCACATCCAACCAGACGGTTTAGGCCTTGGGTTGCTTCAGGTTGCATTAAGTGCTGACTACGAGCTCCTTTCCACTTAACACAGCCTTCATTAACAGCTGCTGATTGAGACAGATACACACACACACACACTAAGGCATGCACACACAGCACAAGTGTGTGTCAGGTGGCTTGTGCTACACTTCATCATTTCATTGTAAACCGACCTACAGAAACTGGTCCACTAATGCAAAAAAAACCTGCTACACTGTTTTCTAGTTTGCACAGAATTTATGCTACTGCATTTTGAAAACAAGCGTCCGTTGTCACAGTGTGTTAAACATGAAAAGGAAACACAAATGCATCCATCACAATGTTACCCCCCCCCCCCCCCACATCTTCTATTATTAGACCTCTGCAGAGTCAGATGCTTCTTGGTGGAATGTTGTTTAGAGTGTTTTTAAAGTCAGGAGAGGTCGTAGAGGGCGAAATCCACATGGGCTGAGGTTTGGCAAAATGCTGGCATCATAGCGAGAGGATGGTGGTGAAGGACCTGATGCAACAAGAGGAGTGTCCTCATCTTTTAAGGTTCCCTGGACGTCGTGCACAACCAGTTTGATCTACGATTCAGAATCCTTGAAAGATTGGGGAGAAAAATTACACAGTTAGTCTAATCATCTATTCATTTTCTGTTTAGGTGCTTAGACTTTATTTTCATTGTACAATTGTTCAACAAAATTCTGTTTGGCACTTCTCAGGCAATCAATCAGATAGACAATCAATAAAAGACAAATAAGACAATAAATAAAAGGACAAATAAGACAAATATAAAAATACCAGCATGTAAAAAACAAGAACAGTAAAGTGAGTATAAAAATAGCAGCCGTATAAAAATCATCAGGGCAGGTTTTCTGTATCTGCAATTTAGAGAATTTAACTTTGTGTCCTCTCACTTATTCTTACATTTTCCAGAATAAAAATTATAACAACATGACCCTGCTAAACATCAAACTCAGAAACATTTCCAGCCTAAATGTATCTGCATTATCCTGCTGGTTTATACACAATCAAATCACTTCTAACTGAGTTATCCAATGAACCTCTACAAGAGGCAGAGCAGAAGGATGTGACTGGAGGAAAATCAAATAAAAGCTCCTTTGTGACGAATGGAAACGAGCCCCTTTGGTTTTGGCAATTGCATCAACAAATGGCCATTGTGTTTTGTATTCTACCAAAAGCACCACTGTAGTTAAAGTTGTTGTTGTTTTCCAAAACATCTAAGAGTTAAAATCAACTGAGATGGAGACAAGGCTGCTGAATCTAGATTAACTGACTTCTCCTTTTTTATGTAAAAAACAAAAAACTGCTAATCATGAAATACCAGTAAGTCACAAGTCAGATGTTTCAGAAGCAGCTTGCAGAAACTAGATCTGCTGATCCAGAACTGGAGATGGTGAGGTGTTTGAGCATGACTTTTAACTCAGAGAGAGCAGTGTATTTCTGTGTATGTACAGTGGGGAAAATAATTATGTAACTGCTGATTTTGCAAGTATGCTTCCCCATAAAGAAATGGACGGTCTATAGTTTTTATGTTAAGTTTATTTTAACAGAGAGAGACAGAATATAAACAAAAAATAATAAGAAATAATATCATCATATAAGGGTTTTAAATTAATGTACATTTGATCAAGTGAAATAAGGGTAAAAATCTGCAGGGGATCAAATACTTATTTCCTTATTTCACTGTATGTTCACTCACTTTCACTGAGGGTTGGGAACTGAGGCCAAGGAATGTAAACACAGTGTTGTTCTCCTTTGACTCGAAGAAGTCGTCGTAGTCCTGAGGGGGAAATGATTAAAAAAAAGAGGATGTTGGATGTTACATAATATCCAGGCTTTAAGTTTGAAAGATTGTTGTAAACATCCCTGCCAAAGAGTCCTTCCACTGATGCTTTTAATATAATTCAGTGACCGTGACATTGCAGAGTAATGTTGGATTACATTGGCCAGTGAGAGTGACGACAGGCAGAGCAGATAATCTGCCCCATCCATGAAACTGGATTACCACAGGATTACAGAGTAGTGTGCAATCAGTGGAGGACATAAACTGGCAAGCTTCGCATTTGGAAGGAACCTGTGGAGAGAAACTTAAGAAAACTAAGTGAACTAGCTCCAGAGGACAGGCAGAAAATGTTGTCCACTGACAGATCAGCATGGCACCGTCTTATACAAAAAACCAGTAAAGAATTCTATGAATTTACAAAAAAACATTTTAGACTGACACTAGCAAAACCAATCAAAACATTTGGGAATATAACTGGGTCAAAAAAGTTACCTGTGTCCAATGTAAACTTTCGTCTGATATTATTCATCCTTTCATCTCCTTTTATTCTAATTTCTATACTTCTTGAGAACCATTTAGCAAAAAATCACCTGCAAGTTTCCCCAGAGCACAGCAGCCTCTGTCTTAATTCTTAATGGAAGAAGTGTGAAACCTCCTAGTGCCAACCACAAAACTGAGCAATCAGGTTAAAAAGGCCTTGGTAACAGAGGTGACCAAAAACCTGACAGTGTGCCTATAGGTTGTCAGTCGTCCTGGTCATGGGTGTCATTACGTACTAAAGTTGAGGCCAACTGAAGTTTGTTTCAGTTTTTGAAGACATGTCACTGATCATCTGAAAGCCTTCTTCAGTTCAGGACTAAATAAAAAATAAGAAGTGAAAAAGAAAACTGCTGAAGTGAAGTTCAGAACCGTGAAGAGAGGCCTTTCGTATAAGAAGTGAAATGTCTTCAAAAACTAAAAAGAAGTTCAGTTGCTTTCAACTCCAGCAGTTAATGAAGAACCTAATTGTCAGTCTGGCTGAGCTCCAGAGATATGTGTGGAGATAAGAGTGACTCTGAGAAGGCCTTTACTGCAGCACCGATCTGGGCTTTGTGGCAGGATGTTCAAAAGGCTTTCTTCACTGAAATACACATGAAAGTTTCTTGGACAAAAATATTAACTTAAAGTAACTTATAGGACTCTCATAAAGTGAGAAACAAGATTCTTTGGACTAACAAAACTATGTGTGATGCCTTGAGGAAACCAGGCACCATTCACCACTTTTCCATTAACATCCCAAACATGATGAGGATGGCAGTGTCCTGCTGCTTTCTCAGTGTCAGGAAGTGGGAGACTGGTCAGGGCTGAGGAAACGGAGCAAAGTACAGATCTATCCTTAAATGCAAACCTGGTTAGGAGGGTCCAGGACCTTATAGGCTGGGCCAAAAGTTCACCTTCCACTAGGGAAATAACCCTAAACTCACAGACAAGAGAATGCAGGAGTAGCTTGAGGACAGTTCAACAAATGTCCTTGAGTGGTTTATCGAGAGTCCTGACCTGAACCGGCATAACCTAATAAATAGCTGTTTATGGACAGTCCCCATCCATCCTGACAGATCTTCAGAGACTCTGCAAAGAGATGGTAGAATACCTCCAAATCCAGACGTGCACAGTCTGTTGTATCATATCTAAAAAGGCATGGCTATACAAAGATATGGCCGTAACAAAGATATTTTAAGTAGTGAGTGATATTTGTATTTGGCCCTTTTTTTTTTTAATTACTTCATCATTGTGGGGTAATGAGAGATAGCTGATGGAAAAACTTAATTTTGAACAATTTTACAATTGTTAAAACATTTTAAAGGCTGTAACATAAAATGACAGAAAGGGTAAAGTATTTTCTGAATTCACTGGGTGTACAAAGCGTCTCCAGTGGTGCAGAAACATTTAAACGTGATATTGCTCGTACCCCACAGTAGCGATCCTCATTGAAGATCTGTGGAGGCAGCGGGTTGCCTTTCTCGGGCAGCTTGTCCCGTGGTATGTTGCGGTACATCCATAGCCTCTGCTCCTCCAGCATGGTGATGTCTATTTCCTGGAAACTGATTCGATTGGACTCCAGGAAACCCACTACAGCCTGTTGATGCTTTTTCACCTGGAGTGGGTGAAAAGAAATAGAAGAAGGAGAAGAAGAAGGTGGAGAAGGGGTTGTTTTGGTAACGGACAGTGAAGAAGTGTAGAGAATGAGGGATATGGGAGAGAGAAAGATGTTCATTTAAAATAATCCATAAAGAGAGAAATCCAAAGGATACAGCTAAAGCTAAATGAAGTTAGCAAACATATATTTACATAAAGGGCAGGTGCACAATATGTGTGTGTCTGTCCTGTCCTCTGTCTCTCTCTATACTGCTCTTGTCCAAGTGGTTGGGGGTTTAATACACTTCTGTAATGTCAACCAACCAGTAAGCTGACACCAATCGAACCAGAGGCAGAGCACACGTACACACGCCTGCTCTATGTGTTTTGACTATTCAGCAACTCTGTAGGTAATAGGAACATTAAGGAGGATTATTGATTAGAGATTGGGTTTGAAATGAGAACGCTGATGTGCTTTCTCTTCACTATGTCTCAAACTTACATCAACACAGTTCACTAAGAGCACAGGCTGTGGTGATCACTGACTATTTTTAAATGCATCTGTGTTTATTGTCCTATTCTGAAAAGCGCATTGCATTGCAAATGCATTTACAATGAGAAGCAGCCCCATCCCAGTGATATGTAGCCAACTTTCCCAGCTGTGGTCTATGGGATGGATGCAACTGCTCCTTGCACTGTCCTATGTCTTCTGGGACACCATGTCATTGTGTCATGTTTGTGTGCAAGTGAAACTGGATGACAGTGTTTATGAATTATGTGAAAAGCAAAAAAAAAAAAAAAAGGGATAATTTTAGAACTCCCACGCTACATCGTAAACACACATTAGACACAGAAACAAAGGTCAAAGGTCTTGGGACTTGTAGAGTGTCCATCCTTCTCCTATCAGTCCTTTGTGCACAAGTAGCTTGGTTACAAGGGAGAAGATTATTTAGCTAATTTCACCAAGTTTCATCAGTTTTGTTCTGGGCCATTTATAAAATCCAATTGTTCAAGGTATTTACTCAAATATTCATGGTTTCTACTTGCAGCTATTCATTAATTCTATTTCCATCTTAACTTCTACCGTAAAATGTAAAGCAGTCCCGTGGTGACTCAGATGCAGGAACATTCATTAGCATCACAAAAACATGATTACACAGGATATAATCAGTCTTCCCTGTGTATATACTTATACTGTATACACGATCATGTGTGTCCATTATTTTAAGGCTGCTAAGCACTACAATGGAGCTATTGTTTTACATTACAGACAGTGAAGTATTGTTCTGGACGGTCAGCTATGGACACACACACACAAAGATATAAGAGTTTTATCTTCAATTACAGCAATACTAACTGTCTTTAAAGAGAAACACTTCACGGTTTGTTGCGGTCATACAGAACCACTGTTAGTTCGAGGCTGAGACAATACTGTATGTCACACTGCTGGAGAACAACACAGTATAAATGACTGGGTCTTCCTCTGAGCTGGAAACCAGGCAGCGTGGCTCTAAATAATGAAGCAGGTGCCCCCTGCGAGTGAGGCAGTGTGTCAGGGGATAGATGGGTCCAGATTTGTGTGCAAATGTGTGTGAATGTGTGCGCATGCACGATTAAAGACATACACACACTCAGATTACAGTATATATGAGTATGCATGCATTGTTTAGGAGCACTTTCTGATGAGCAGGGATTAGCTCGGGGTTAAGAGAGAGATAATCCTTTAGGCACAGGCAGGAAGAGACAGAGGAGAGAGGGAGCTGGACCTGTGGCCGAAACAAATAACAAAAAATGATTTCACTCTGAAAAACTGTTTGGAAATTTTTTACCATTTCTTAGATCTGTTTATGTAAACATATATGGCTGCGAACACTTTTAAAATAATTCAAACCAATATTCATAATAATCACAATGAAAATATGAACTATGAAATGTAAGATTCAATGGGAACCAATTTGACACACATCTATTTCGGAGTGGGGGTTAACCTAATTTGCACCTCATTCATTCTGAGCTGATGATTTCCGCCCCACTAATCTGCTGCTGTAAAGCAGTGAACTGCTCATTTCATGGAGACACAGAAGTCTGTTGATTCTCACTTTTCCCTCGACTCCTGCAGTTGTTGCACCTGTGTGCTTCCTCAGATCCCAGCTCCAGGCTTCACCTTCTCTAACACTGTCTTCCTCCATCTCCGTCTCACACTAGTAGGCTTCAACACACACACACACACACACACACACACACACACACACACACACACACACACACACACACACACACACACACACACACACACACACACACACACACACACACACACACACACACACACACACACACACACACACACACACACACACACACACACACACACACACACACACACACACACACACACACACACACACACACACACACACACACATCCACTTTGCTTTAAATCAGCTGAGGGATCCAGGCTCGCCTCTCCTCTTTATTCAATCACTTGTAACTCAAAAGCATTCGGAGTGAATTACATTCACATGAGCTCAACACTCACATAACTGACCTAAATGGTGGAACTATTCAAGCGTGTGTGAAGGCCCTGCATTGTGTGTGTGTGTGTGTGTGTTTGAGACAGAGAGTGTGTCTCTGTGTTTTCAATGTATGTGTCAACGGGTTAAAAATAACTGCTTTGTAAACGTGCAAAGATTGTGCTGCCGTCTTCCATGAAGAAGGAGCATGATAACATAAATATATTACTCATTTCTACCATTACCTCAGTCTTCAAGCATCCAAGCAAGAGTGTTGTTTGATGATTTTCTGCTCAATCTCAGTATCAGCTGGACGCTCCCTATGGCATGTGCCTGCTCTTTGCTTTGAGGCACTAAAGGACTGGAACTGCAACTGATATTTTCATTGCAAATAAACATCCTGCTTTAATTTTCATAAATAATCCATTAATTGTTCTTGTGATTTCTTACTTGAAATAGTAACAAATAGAAATCACAATTTTCTGGGGACTGAAATGTCATTGTTTGCTTGACCACCAGTAGAAATCATTAATCCATAAGAAGCTGAAACAAGAAACTGGTGATAGTGTCATTTCAGCTGTGCCAAAGACCCACAGTATAGGCATTATGTCCCATTCAATCAAGTATAGTGACATAAATCAGTCTTATCTATTGAGATTAAGCTGGGCTGCAGGATGCTGGTGCTCAGCTGTAGCTGTAGGAACCCCTCCTTAGAAATAACCCAGGGGCAGAACAAGTTGAAAGGAACATCTTTAAAAAGGTTCAGTCGGTGATGTGGTTCCAGGAATCCAGGGAATCCACTGTGTATAGAAAAAAAGCTAGCTTCTTTTTCTTTTTTTTTAAAGGACAGCTTCCAGGGTTCTTGAGGTTTACACTTTTACCTACTCCTGATGATGGTATCAATTGAAAACTCAACACATTTGATGACAACCACATGTCGCTCTCTTTTTTGATAGGAACGATCTTGCTCTTATTTCTGCTACTCTAATATCTGTTCAACAATCCAGTAATTTTAAAGTGACATAGCTAGTTCTTCTTGTACACATCCTTGAGGGATGCAAATTAACTACTTCTGGCTTATTTGCAACCCAAACAAGTTTTGCAACAATCTACCATTTGTCCAGCTTCTCCACCTTTAAAGCCCAGTTGAGGGCTGCAACCAAGTGTGAAGCACATTGTACAGGAATATTAAATTCAGTAATGTTTGTTAAGAGCAAATTCAACAGGCCAAAGCAAAACGATCTATTTCATACTCTGCACGCACCTGTCAACAAGCTTGGTAACACAGGGTGATTTGCAACAAACACTCACCGCCACTGAGCCACTTGAGGAGGCGATGTAAACCTTGATGACCATATTAATCCCAGAATAAATGTCAGACAGACAGTCGGCAACAAAATGTTTGGTGGCAGCGAGGGAGTCCCGTTTCTTCTCCTGATCACGACTGAAGACTTTGAGCTGGAAGAGACTGCGCTTCAGATGAGAGATGACACGCGTCTCCAGCATTTACACTGAGCCATGGTAATACAGAGCAGTGTGCGCTCCTGCCGACTGTGGCGCTCGCTCGGCCGCTCTTCTTCTCCTCCTCCTCCTACTCCTCCTCCTCCTCCTCACTGCACAGATGCTACACATCACACTAAACAGCGCACTTCCGGACCCTTATCCTTTCACAATAAAAACAATACGGATAAACAACATGGTTTTTGTTCAAGTGGGCATTTAATTGTTGTGAACCGCCGGAAGCTGATAAGGATCCAATAGAAGATAGACCTACAGTAGGCTAAACTTATGTATTTATCTTAGTTAGCCCACTTTTGCCTCTGGAAAACAAAAACAATAGTGACATTATGGATTAATGATATCTCAGCTCCTTTTCGAAGAAGGGTATCTGAAGGGTATATTATGGTAGCCTAATGTAGGAAAAAATAGGGAAATGTTCCTGCTAGTTATGGAGGGAAAAGTTGTTTATCACTAAGCATCATATCTCAGCTTTCACTCAAAATGTCTGACTTTAGGTCTTTATATTAGGAATTAGAGTGTTTTGGATATTTTCATTTAAATTCATCTATTTTTAAATAAACTATTGCAATCACATTGCACAGTGACATTGATAATAATCTGCCCATGAATGCAATGACTGTTAGGCATTATTTTTGATACAGAGCTGGATCTGGTTGGAGATTAAAATGTCTAACGTTTTCTATTATTATAAAAATGAGGTCAGCATGGGTTAGGCTGTTTGTTTCTATGTGCCTTTGTCTTCCAACAAATGAACTATTGCTGACCGAGACATCTGGGAAATTAATTATATTCAGAAAACATATTTTTGAATTTTGTTGCATAAATAAGATATCCTTGTGCTAGATATTAACATAAATCCCTTAGCCCTGTTTAGATTAGGCTGTTTCTGTGTCTGTAGCTTTAAATGTATAGGCTACATTACCTTTAAAGCAATGGAAGTGGACATGGACGTGACCTCAGAGCGAATGACCTGTGCTGCTGGCTTACCCTGCTTCCACTGTCTGTCAGTTGCTGAATTTCATAAGCTGTTTCAGTCTATAAAAAGGGTTCTGTGTTGGCTTGTGCAGCCAACAATAGAACAACTAGACTACTGGAGCTGGTGTTTGTGAGAGAATAAAAGATGGCAGCGGGCATGCACTCAGACCTAGCTGGGCCGGTGGCAAACCACCTGAAAGAGGTGTTATCTCTTTATGATGGAATGAAGGGAAAAATTCCAATTGGCCTGTGTGAGCACACATTTTCAGAGAAAGGAAGAAAGCTAAAGATTTTGCATAAGTGAATTTTGCGTAATGTGGGACCTTTAATATTTCTTTATTTCAGACTCTGGGTCCATAGCAGATTGTTTGTAATGTAAGTCTTCTTCTTTTTTTCTTTTTTTTTTTTTTTACATGTTTTGCACAATATGCTGCTGGAATGACCAATCCAGTTTATGCACACATGATGTGTCCTAAATAGAAATACGGATTACACAATACATAGGCCAGGAAGCCAGGCTGGCCTACTGTATGTGGTTGACATGTTTCTTTCCCTTTTTCTTTCTTTTTTCCTTTTTGTGGGGTGAAGGGGAAAGGGGGGGGGCTATCATATTTCACACAACAGTTGGTCAGATAGCAACGCATTAATCACATACTAAATTAATTAAATAAGGGTGGTAGGTAGGGAGCTATAAACATACAGCTGGGTATATCACAATACAACAGCGCCACTCTGGCGGAAGTGTGTAATTTCAGGAAGTGCTGTGGTTGCCATGGTGCAGCGTCAGCGCTGGAGTCGGAGCAAAGCTCAAGGCGTGGACTGAAAACGAAAAATAGTATCTGGACAGCGCCGACTTTAGGCTTACTGCGGATAATTACATATCGGCGCTTAAAAAAAAAACAAGACAGTCATGACGGCTGCCAAAGAGGCCGAACGACTCTTCCTCCTTATATCTAACGGTGCTTGAGCTCGCTAAAGTTCATGCTACTAAGATTGCTAACGTTACTAGTTGAAGCTATGTAGCTAACGTTAGCCAGTCGAGTCTGAAAACGAGAAGCTTGTTTTTGCTTCAAAGCTAAATGTAACGCAGACAGCCCCCAAAACGATGTTTTTTAAGACAACGCGGAGACGGACAGGTTAGTGCCAACTCCCCCTGAACGGTAGTTAATGGTAACACATCCCACCTGTTGATTGTAGTCTTTTGTAGCCATATGTGGCAATAAGCTCACCCAGCACCTTTAGCTTTGTGCAGCCACTTACATGCTAACGTTTGCTAACTTAATGTTAGTACTGAAATGCTTTGTTGTATCATTCAGTTCTTAATTTCTAACTTAATTTACATTTCTATAATGATAATATTGAGCAGCATGAGTAGAGTGCCTGTAGATGCGTGGTCGACTTCAGGGGCTAACTTACATTGTGACAGGTAGTCTGACAACAATGACCATGCACCTGTCAACAGCAGACGGCCTACCTTAATCCAATTTGTCCATGGTTAGAGAGGGGGCAGGTCAGGCATAGCTACTATACTACCGCTGTAGTAAGCTCATCTGTTTGTTTTCAGAGAAACTGTGTCCCGGCTGCAGAGAGTTTCTCAGCTAACAACGTTACCACGAACCTGGAGACAGTCAGGTATGATCATGACGGAGACAACAGAGCTGATAAGGATATGATGTGAATGGTGAGTATTGGAAATCTCACAAAGTGTTTTTTTTTTTTTATCAAGGTTCTCATTTCAGTCGATGCAGTTAGTTCATATTGAAAATAAAACGTCAGTTCATATGATTATAAACCAGTTTTACCCTCAGAGGTTTTTTTTTCTTTTTCTTCTTACGATCAGAAAAATGGCTTTGAATATTATAGGAGAAAAGCTCAAAAGCTGGTATCCTTTGATAAACCATGTGAGAGAGCTTAATATTGTTTTCAGAAACATGTTTGTATTAGGGTATTAGACCTCTCCCCTGCTTGACCTACAATGATGCTCTTGTCTACTGATGGTGCTGCAGCTGTGTGTACTGTTGCCATAGATACTTGTCCATCAAGTGTTTCTATTATTGTCAGGAACCAGGGTTAATGAAAGGGCCAGATGACGGTATGACCTGAACATCCCATTAACACAATTACTAATAAGCATACTCCAGGATTAAGTTTGAATTCAATGTTTATTCTTCAAATTACTCAAGATTATGTGAGATTACATATGAACAAACAAGGACAACACATAATGGGGCACACAAAATATTAAATGTAGGATGACCTCTCTGCCCCTGAGACAAGCCCCCAGCCTAGCTGTCTTTAAAACAAGTCTTTATTCCTTGGCTTTTGACACAGTTTGAGACCCAAACACTTCAGCTTTTTGTTCTTATTTGATTGGATAAATTGGGAACACCTTACTTCTTCTTAATTTTCATTTTCTTATGCCTCTACTTTATGTGCATTTTTTTGCAGGCAGAAGTAATAATCTGGCTGTTTAATACATCACTAGGACAGACAGGGGGCAGACCAGTATTTACTATGAAGCAACAGTGGTGTTGAATAGTGATATCATACAACATTCAGCCTCATGGAAAATTCCACCTCATGTGTATTGTCGCTTAGTGACCAAGATACACAATACGGAAAAGCTGAGAGAAAGCAGTTAGCCAAGCTCCTTGATACTGCCAGTACAAATGCTGGCATGAGTGTAGACGACCAGACGGCTTTTATAAGTATGTTAAATCAGGTAAGGTACATCCTGTGCAAGTAGGCCTCTGTTAATGTTAGATTTTAACTCAGAAAAATCCTAAAATTCAAGGTCTTATTTCATTCTTTTGCACTTTCTGTGTTTAATTTGAATGCAGCATTTCCTCTCGAAGTGACAATATGGAATCTGAAAATGCCACTGACCTGTATGAAGACAATCGGGATGTTAATCTAAGTCGCCAGTCCCTCCAGAGTAAAAAGAAAGATTCCCGAGCATCATCCCATAAAGATAAAAAGAACTTCCGGGACAAGATCCAGGACGATGATGATGAAAAAGACAGCAATGTTGAGAGCAGATCAAAAACCAGAACTTGGCCTTCAGACCCTGATCGGGATCAGATATCAGATGGAGAGGGACGGAGGAGTAGTGGGTCATTTTACTCAGAGGACTATGAGAACGAGTCTCTATCAGAGCGCTCGCTGTCGCCATACTCCCAGTCTCGGACTCCATCCCCTACTCCTCAAAGAGGGGTACGAGCGAAGAAGTTCTCTGGCAGCCCCCTCTACAAGACAGGTATGTAAAACAAGGAGGTGATCAAGCAAGGATTGATAAATGAATGAAACTTAATCCTTAGTTGAATTTACTTCTGTGTCCAGGTGATGGCAGTGTAAGGCAGATATTAACACACTGGCTTATAGAGAGGGAAACACAACTCTTAATAGAATATTGTTTTATAAGTAGTATTCATCCTATGATCAGGGTTCCCACACGTCCTGGAAAACCTGGAAAATGGTTGGAAAACACGGAAAACACACGGAAAATGAGAGTCAAATGTCCTGGAAAAGCTAGAGTTGTCCTAGAAAACTATTTATCACATTGTGTGACATCAGCTACCAAAGCTTTATTTGACCTTTTCAGACCTCACTAAAGGATATTTTTTCCAAACTAGTGAGAAAACTAGAGACTTTGAGTTGATGAGTGTTTCCAGTATTGGTCCGCGAGGATGAGGGTTTTCTCTGTTGAGTGATGGATAGAGGAGCAGCAGAGAGCTGTTGTGGGCGTGGTTTAAAAACAAAAACAACATGTTTTTGCGCTGTTGTATGATACATTTGTTATAATTCCTAAGCATAATAAGACATTATTTAATTGTTAGTTAGAGCCACAGACTGCACATCTTTAAATCAGACTTCTGGGGCTGAGAGAGGAATAAACATAGAAACAAACTGGTTAAATGTACAAAATAAGGTACGACTGCCGAAAAGAACACTTCTCCACAGCATGAATGGGACGGGGGATGTTTTAGTGTATGGCATGATAACATGTCTGTCAGACTGTAGCAGCTGTAAATGTCCTGGAAAATGATTTCAAGAAAAGAGTGGGAACCCTGTATGATACTCACAAATAATTGAAGTTCTGTTTGAATATCATGGGCTCTAGTCAGGCTTTTACCAACAGCCTTGCAGGACTGATGTTTTCTATGGAGCTTCAAACTTAAATTTTATTCACTGTTTAATTGAAGTGCACTTAATATTCACATGTTACATTAACGGCTTATTCATACATCATGTGTATTATTATCTGGTAGGTGGTGTTGGGCGCCAGGGTGTGTCCCGCCCACAGCGTCTCGGTGGCCAAGCTCTGATCCAGCAGCATCGTAGGGGAGTGAGAGCACCAAGCAAAGAGTCCACACCTCCTAAAGACCTGGACCTGGTGACCAAGCGGATGCTTTCAGCCCGCTTGCTTAAGATCAATGAATTGCGTAATGCTCTTGCTGAGCTGCAGCAGCGCACTGATGAGCTGCAGAGGGAAAACCGAATTCTCAGACAGGTACTATAGGTCTAAACCATTTGATTTGTTTTTAATTTCCTCTTCACCCTTTAACACATCCCAAAATGGAACGTCTTCTTTTCCATCCCTCAGCTTCAGTTTCGCCAAGAGAAAGCCCTGCAGCGCTACGATGACACCGAAAGTGAGATTTCCCAGCTGTTGGCTCGCCACTCCAATGAGACCCATGTGCTGCGCGAGCGGCTGAGGCGCACTCAAGAGCGGGAACGGACGGCTGAGCGGCGGCTGAAGGACAGCGAGGAGCAGCTACACAGGAGTCAGGCGACCATCCTCCGGCTAAAGAAGCTGGTCGACCAGCGAGAGCTAGGAGCCAGGGATGAGCTGAGCCGAAAGCTGGAAGAAGAGAAGGCACGGGCTGAAGAGGCAGAGCGAAAGATTAAGGTAAATTTATAATTTATTTAAATAGATATTGAAAAAAAGCAAATTGGCCTCAGTGGAGATGGCTAAATAATACTTCTTATTGGCTCAAGCCATCAATCTGTTGCAAATCCAGGCTGTAACTGCAGGGAAAACCCCAAGGAGGTAGAAACTCTGACAGCACTGTATGCACTAGTAAACACTGCAACGAGAGGAGCGTGGGTGGATTGAGATTTGGCAGATTTTGCCCTACTGTTGATTTATGTCTCAGCTTCTCTGCGTCTTGTTGAGATTTGACTTTGTGCATTTGTTGAACTGTATACTGTATATTTGAAGGAGCTGGAGCGAAGCCTGGAGCTGAGCAACAGCAGTTACCAGAGGCAGTTGGCTGCAGAGAGGAAGAAGACCATCAGTGCCCAGGAGGAGATCAGGAGCCTGCAGGAGGAGCTGGACAGACTGACCAACAAACTAAAAGTGCATAGACACAAAAACATACTGAAACAAACTGGTCTTCCTTTATGACTGTGCATGAAGAGCTGCTGGGTTTGTGTCTAACAGTATAATGTTTTTATTATCAGGAGAAGGAGAGAGAGCTAGATGCCAAAAACATATATGCCAACCGCATAGTGAAAGCCTCCTCAAGAAGAGAAACTGACAGCAGCGCAAAGCGAAAAGGTAAGATTTACCTTTTGGATGCTGGAATGTATTTGCTTAAATGTCCATCTGTCTATTTATCATAAAGCCTTGTAATCTGAAGATGTGGGAGAGACAAAGAAATTGCTGTAGGCTCAAAGGAAATCTGTTGATCTAAAAAAAAAAAATGTATTGCTCACTGATGGTAATAAATATAAATGCTCTTTATCAAGGGATGGCTAGGAATAGATTTTAGCAACTTTGGCCCTGATGTAACCTCTCCTCTTTATTTCACATATAGTCCCCAGCAGGAGCAGCTCCAAGGCAGTGCAGACTGATGACGGGGCATCTAGTCTTGATTTCCCCACACCTCCTCCAGCCGTCACTGACGCAACTGATTACAATGAACAAGGACCTGATGAATACCTGTCGCTCAAGGTAAAGTGTCAGCCGCTCAAGTCTCCCTCTAACCACATTCCATCTTCAAAGATTCATTTGAAGTTTTGTACACATTGTTTATCATTACTGTTGTAACTTTTTCCTTCATCAGGAGCTCGATAGAGGTGACAGACGGACAGAGACAGAGGACAGGCATCAAAACTGGGAAGAGAAGAAGATAAAAGACAGGGAGAAAGAAAGAGACAAGGAGAAAGAACAGGAGAAGGAGAAACAGCAACTCACCCAGGAGCTGAACTTGCTTGAAGGGAAAGCAAAAAGGCTAAGAGATGGTAAAGATAAATGCATACCTACACATACTTGATGCCTGAATTAGTAAAAAAAAAAAAAGCATGAGAAATCCAGAGTAAGTAATTTTACTTGAAGCTAACGCACACTATGTCCACAGGCTGGGAGAAAGAGATAGAGGAAGAAGACAGAAAGAAGGTAAGTTCCCTGTTTCACCAGAAGGAGGAAGAGAACAACAGGAAGCGTGGTCACGTCCAGGAGGAGGTTGACAAATGGAACCAGGAGGCTCTGACCAATCAGCAAGTAGGAGAGGAAGCACGTCGCAAAAAAGAGCAACTGCTGGCTAAGATGCGCGAAATAGACCGTCAGAACCAGGGAGGTTTGGACTCCTCGTTTCCGGCATCGAGTTCTTCTGAGTCCAATAAGAGCACCACTGAGCGTTATTCTCCTCGTCCTCCTGAGCCGAGGAACCAGACCCCTTCAGTTTTCAGCCTCACAGAAGCCTCAGAGGAGACGGCCAGTTTGCGCGCCGGTGCTGGAAGCAGGGAAGGTGGGAGGAGGAGACTGGGCCCAGAGGGGGGAGCAGTCACAACAGGAATCGGGAGAAGAACAATACGCACCCAAAACTCTAGTGACGACCTGGCGTTTGGTAGCTATGCCCCTTCGTTTGGACTCTCAGCCTCGTCTCGCGGGTCTTCAGGTTTCCCTCCACCTCCGTCCAAAGAGGACAGGGACGCTGCATTAGAAGCAATAGGTGTTTTTAGTCTCAGAGGGATGGAGACGGAAAAAGACAAGGACACGGAAAAAGAAGTTGGGAAGGAAAAGAAGTCCAGCCTCATGCAGCAGCTGTTCGGGGCCCTGGCCGCACCTTCTGTTGACGGCGTAGGCAACTCCAACAAGATGGAGGTCCTCAGTAGTCCTCCAGCGACCAATGGAGTACGTTCAAGAAGGGAAGGACTGTTCAGCTTCAGCTCAGGGTCTTCCACTCCGCCAGCATCCTCTTTAAGCACCCTACATGTAGCAGACAGCAGACCCGCCGTCCGTGCCATCACCTCATTTGATGATGACATAGAAGAACTGACTTTATGAAAGTGATTGAGTCTGTTTCAAAGTAGGTCATCACATCTGTCAGACACAAAATTAACACAATGGGGTTCCCAAATCAAGAAACCGAATGATGAACTGAAAATGTTGAACAAAAGCAACCACAAAAGGGAAGAAACTGTCTGCAGGTAAAATACTATATGAATATAGATGAGAAATATTTGAACCTGTGTAGATGTTTCATCATGTAGCAAATGTGTAATTCAATGTGGTTTTCAAGCCTTCAGGTGATTGGTTGTACCGGTATCTTTTGATCCTTCGATACTAGTTGCACTTATATGATTTTTATTTGTGGCTTTGGTTAAATCTGAAGACATGTGTCACTGTTAGCAGTCCAGAGTTCCTATCACAGTATGACTCAGTAGTTCATCTGAGACACAGGAAGACAAACAGGCCCTGCACCGAGAACATTCGTCAAATGAACACAAAGACCCGACATATTAGTAATACAGACACACTGAAACTGGAAGCAAATCACATTTCTTTATGTTTCACTTGTTCGCGCATTGCCATATTTTTGAACAGTTGGGTTGCAGACATTGATTGGTCATGGATCCTGGATTTTTATTTCTTTATTCAAAAAAGAAAGAAAGAAAGAAAGAAAGAAAATCATAAAGTCTGACAGTCCTCTAAATCTTAAAGAATCCATGATGCCATAAGAAATTACCACTAAGTGAAATTACAATCACTCAATATGTAGATTCCTGATTGTCTGTCAGAAGTCAGACTAATGCTGATTTTAATTGAATTTTAGTGGCAAAATGACCCCATAGAGAATTCAATTGTTTAAGCTCACTGGATGGTAGCATGTATTTTGTATTAAAAAGAAAACACACCAGCACTGAGACAATGAGTTCTTTAGAAATGCTTTAGAGGAGTGCCACTAGAAATATAGACATCTCACCTGTTGCTCTTCAAACAGTGAATACCTATAGCACAAGAGTCGTATCCCCTCCACTGATAACTCCTATAATGCCTGTACTTCGCTGACCAGACAATCGTGGCTGTTATAGAAGCCACCTGTTGAGATTCAATTGAGTAGACAAAACACTATTTTTTTTTTTTATCTCTATTTATTCAATAGCTCTTACCCACACTAAATTACTCTACACTTCCACATATGTCATTATGACATGGTTTGGAGGAGCTCTTTGTATTTATTCCATCAGAATTTAATATAGTCATTTTCATACGTATGAAAACTTTGTGGTTGATATTTTTTACTTATTCAAATGTGTTGTTTTGAAAGTTGTAATTGTATTTTGTTGAATGAAAATAAATGATAGGAAGAGTGAACGTGTCGCGTGGTGTGGTGTGGTGTGGTGGCGGTGGTCATCATCAGACTGTGGCGCACTTGCAGTAATATTCATGCAGGCGGGGGGAAGTCTGATAGGGATTCCTGGGACGTCTCCAAGCAACCAAAACCTTGACGCAACGATCCCGCCCCTCCTCCGGTAGCTCCCTGCTCAAAAACAAGTGGACCGTGGAGCAGTGGTAGAAGAGGATAATATCAAGAGAGGGAGAGACTGAGCTGGAGAAGGTGTCTGTCTGCTGACTGGGACTGACTGAGTGAGTACATGTTGAACCGCCGCTGGGAGAGTCCTGCCAGGTAAACCCTTGTTACGCAGCATGTGTCGGTGTGTTTCACATGTCTCACCTTGCAGCGCGGTAGACACAGGCTCGAGGAGAGAGTGCGCGCTCACGTGCAGAATGTGGAAGTAACCATCACCCGGTTTTTTAGCAATTGAAGCATTTCAGTCTTTCTGTAATCTCAGTTTTTAGCAGTGACATAAATTACATGAAGCTTTCAGAAACTGCGTTATTATGGTGACCTGAAATGTAATAGACAGCATGTTTTGAAATGACTTAGCCAGAGCAACTTTATAGGTAAACAGTGTCCCTCTTTTATGAAGACTAAAATAAGGTCAGGTAAGTCAGAAAAGTAAATGAAGTTTTAAATGTATTTAGTAGTAGGCTATCTCATACAATGTCTCCCTATTAAACGTTGTGTTTGTGTGCATGACTAGCTACAATCATAATTTGATTGATTGATTGATTGATTGATTGATTGAAATGTTTATTTCGAATATGAAAATAAAGTAATAAAAAAAGAGAATAAGACAAAACATTTAAACATGAAAAAATAGAATACATATTCGAAAAGGAGTGAGAAGAAGTAAACTTATAAACTCCCACCCCCTCTCCTTATATATAACCAAGTGAACATAACATTTCAGGTTGTTTAACTTGTTAAATGACAGAACACTGGAGGGATTTTGTTATGCTGATCACAACTTATTACTTTTATATTGATACTGTAATGAATGCCTTTGAATGTGCTCTTTGTTTACATTCATCCCTCCTTTTAAGAATGTAATAAAGAGCACCTGTTGACATTGATATCCACAAAATGTACCTCTCTCTCCCTCTGTTGTGATTGGTTCAGCCTGTAAAGGTGAACTTAAGACTGCTTTATTAAGTTTCTGTTGCCATAATGAAGGAATCCAACATGCCACAGTAATTTGATGTTTACCTTTATGAATTAATTGGATTTTGTGTTTACATATAGGCTATTCATGTCTTTGAGCTATCCCATGGCTGAAGTTCATACATGTATAGTGTGTGTATAATGATCCAGTACCTGTGAATGGGAATGACTCAGAGGGAGGTTATGTTATAGATCTGAGCGATAACACCCTACAGTCTAGTTCTTAGTCACCCCGAGGTCACGTTTGTTGTGTAGACATGTCTGCATTTTCCAGATAGGAGAGCCAGACTTCCTAAGCTCTTCAGCCAGATGAGGTTTTGGCATCTCATATTCCAACACCACAAAAATAAATTTTATTGGTGTGGCAACACTGACGCTGGATGTTGCCGAGCAATCAAATTCTGCAGCCTTGAAACCAGAATGTACGGGTGATGCTGGGCAATTTGGATGCCATTTAGGACATTTAGATAATGGGGATAAATCATTTTCCCCCCCAAGATTAGTCTGTCTGTGCGTGTGTGTGTCTTGCATTTGATATTCAGGATGTAAATTTGAGTTCACCAAAAGTGCCATTTAAATAATCAAGCAGCCAGCAAGAGGCTGGGTTGCTGTTCTTTTTTTTCTTCATGATCATAGCTGGTTGTACAATATTTGCTTAGCCCTGCTGTTTCCTTTTACAACCTAAATGGCATCCTCACTGTACGTACATGGTCTTTACAGACTCTTTAAAAATGCATGTGGCATGGATTTTCCCTCTCCTTTATTGGTGTCCTGTAACAATGTGGTCTCTGGAGACACACTGCAGAAAGTAAGGAGCGGATCCGTTCCTGCACATTCATAAGTCAGCCACTCTGCACAGTGAGAGGTCTATTTTACCTTGTGAAACAGCCAAGCCTATCATTAGATACAAGGGCAATGACTTCACTGCTGGTCTGCTCTACCCATTATGGAATAACTGAGTGCTAACCACTTACTGAGTGCTTGAAGACTTTGTAAGAAGACACTGGCCAGAAAGTCTGCTACTGCTGCCACTGTTGTAAGTGTGTGTTTGCTATATCATTTAAGAGGCTGTATTAACGATTTAGTTTGTGGCTATTTCCTGAGTCAGTCTTGCTTGTGGGCTGCCAGACTCGCATAAGTGTTGCTAAAATGGTAAGAGGATCATACAGTGTAGCCTACCATAACCCTAAATGCCTTAATATAAAATGTTATGTTACTTATTAGCCATGCTGACCTTTTGCAGCACAAGGTTGATATTTGTGGTCCTAAGTTAAATATCTTCTTAATTATTGGATACATTGCCTTAATATTTGTTGTTCACGGCTGTTATTTGTGTTCAGTGCTGATTAGAAAATACAGGCTATGCTAAGATCATAACCACACTAAACCTTGCTAAAAATGAGAATGCTGACATTGTCTTGGCTGTAGGCTCTTAGTGATGCTTTTCTCGATGAAAACAACCATGTGGAGTCATCAAATGTACCTGTTTTGATCCATATAAGTAATATTTGAGCATCAGTGCAACATACAGTAATGTTTTGCAGTAAAAGATAAGACTAGTGTAGTAAAAGAACAAGACCAGCAGCCGTTGTGTCCCACTGCCGGTCGTGTGTCACTTCTGGTTCAGGCAATAAGCCCCGAGGACAGGAGGTGGAAAATTGCTGATTCATTAACAGTGCCTGTGTTGTTGCTATGGAGATGATTTGTTCCTGTTAAATGAAAAATCCTCGAGGTGTGTTCCCTCACTCAGTGTGTCGCTTCTTTAATATTTGACATGTGCAAAGCTGAATGCTCAGTCTAAAATCGGTTTGCAGTATTATAGAGAAGGGGAGCTCACTGTCTACATTTAATCTGTCCTGTTATACACCTGAGCCTGCCATGCCAAAGTTGAGGTGCAACCTTCCTAAAACATGTCATGTACCTTGTCAGTGGTGTTGCTATCAAATATTTTATAACTTGCTGCTTCTCCCCTCTGCAGTTCCTGAGATTGTCTGCCCCTAAAACAACAATGGATCCAATAAAAACCCTTTAAAGGTTGATTTTCGTGGCCCACAGCAGAGGAAGTAGATGCAAGGACAGAAAGTCAAAAACGTCAAAGTGTTCAGCATATCTATGAGGGACGCCGCCTCATCTCCTCAAATCGTGGTGGACAGAGTCGGAGTCGCAGATGAAGCAGAATGTGGGGAAGATGCAGATTTGCCCACGGATGACCATCTTACGACGTTAAAGGCCCTGACGGAGAAGTTAAGACTGGAGACCAGGCGACCTTCGTACTTGGAGTGGAAAGCGCGGCTCGAGGCAGAAAGCTTCACAGAGTCAGGACCGGGAAAATGCCCGATTCAAATGGAGCCTGAGAGGAAACTAGTGGCTCCCAAAGAGGCTGTAGTGAATTCTGGTGTTATTCAGCACAAGTTGCCATCAGGTGTGCTGAAAGGATTTGGGAATATCGACGAGGCACTCGGATGGCTCAGGAGAGAACTGGTAGGACATTGTTTCTTTACAATGTACACATCTAAAATATTTGTTTGGCTGCATATTGCAGATTGATACAGATTATTTCACATTCTGAAGAGATTTGCAGTAAACGGCCAGAGACAAAACTGAGATAACGTCATGCCTTAGCCAATTAGACTTTAATAATGCACATAATGTCCAATTATTGTGCAGAAGAATCCATTTGAGTTAGTGACATTGATTGGGTCTCACACACTGGCATCTGACATTTTTTACACACAGTTTCTGCAAGTCTAATCATTTTTACTCTGCTCAATTACACTGCACATTCACCCACGCTTCATAAGCTTGGACTGAGCACGCAAAGAGGCACAGACAGAGGCAGACTGGTACTCACGCAGTATGTGGCCACAAACATTTTGCACAAAGACAGTGGACACAAAAGGAACAAAACTGCAGGAGCTTATGTTGAGTAATTTGTGTATGAGTGTCCCACTGTGAGTTTTCTTTGTGGATTTTTTCACACAACAAAGACTGAAAGCACAGACCTCCAGCGAATATAAACTATGTGAACAATGTGTAATCTGTTGTTTGATACTGTTGACTTTACTGGGAACTAAAAACCTTTAAACATGTAACTAAAACTATGTTTAGAAGAATAGCTTGTATCCATCAATTGGAATAAGGCCATCATATGGTACAAAGCTTAAGAAATATAAAATAAATTCCACAAAATTCTTCAAGGCTACTTCCTGGTGGTATTCTTATGTGATTACAACATTTAATCAGCTATCAAAAATTATAGTTGATGATCTGGCTCATCAGTTAATCAACAATTGGTTTGAGGACATGTTTGCATCTTTGTGACACTCCATCTCTGTCTTCTTTTTTTACAGACCGACATGCGCTTACAAGACCAGCAGCTGGCGAGGCAGCTCATGCGGCTCCGCAGCGACATTAACAAGCTGAAGATTGAGCAGACTTGCCACCTGCACCGCAGGATGCTCAACGACGCCACCTTTGGCCTGGAGGAGCGGGACGAGCTGTCGGACCTGCTGTGTGAATGCCCAGTGACCCCGGGCCTCGGCCTCTCTGCCCCGCTGAGGCTCATTGGTGTCACAAAGATGAACATTAATTCTCGCCGTTTCTCACTCTGCTAGTGGGCTCCGAGACCTGAATACAAAACAGCTTGTCTACACGCCAGTCATGGCCATGTATTAGTGATGAAACCCTTTGTGCATTTAGGGCTTGACCATGTTGTTGTGAGGATGAACCCTGTTTTACAGGCCCTATAATCACAGAGAGAGATTTAGATAATGCGTATAATTTAGAAGAGTTTGACTTTTAAATTACATATATAATGTTTTTGCCACTAAACCTTACACGGCAGCTATATACAGCAACCTTTCCATTTGAATACTGCAGCTTTGAGGCCAACAAAACTTAGAAAAACTAACGTGAAACTTTAAAGTTCATTCCTGTCCACTTGTTGATCTTTAAAAAGTTTTACTGTTACCATTTATCTTACATGTTTACAGTGTATGTACGGTGCTGTTGTGGTCTCTACCCACAAGCCAAGATTTATCAAGCACAGACTGAATATTTCACCATTACTGCATACAGACCTGTGTATGATGCCTTCAGTGACAGTCATAATGTTTTTGTCCTGGATCTTCATCTAAATATTTTGTGCTTTTGAAAAGATGCCTTAATATTGATACAAATTGTACATTATATGACTCGTGCATATTTTTTATTTAGCAAGTAATAGTATTTTTTGTAGATCATGATGGAAATGATTTATTCTTCACAATGTTTTGTCAAATTGTATGTACTTGTTGAGCTCCAGCCAGGTAGTAAGCATTTAAATTTGGATTTTCTGTTTGAAACAAAAACATGTTGTAGTTTCATGGATACACTATGATTTATTGCCTATTGTACTGTATAATTACTGTATGAATTGATATGACATTGGATATCTTTACTTTCATAACAGGAAATTTGGTTTGGGGGGGGGGGGCTTGCATTGGAAATGTGAGCTTATGAAATTCAAGTCAACTGTTTTCCCACTACACAGACCACACACCAGGAAAATGAGTTTCAGGGTTTAAGATGTCTGTCCTTGTGGCCCAGATATGCTATAATATGATCTGAACATTATAGTAAATTTTACATATGATGAACTTTCTGTACCATCACAATACTTGGCCTTTGGCTCAGTGGGCTCTCTCCCCTGAGCAGTGGGGCACAATGCCTCCTGGCAACAAAATGACAGTTATGTCGACTTGATCTAGTGTTAATAAGCCTACAATCAAATGGAACATGCCTTACAACTGGTTTGGTAAAATATGGTACCCTAAATCGTTCATTGCCAGTGGTAATTTCTTTTCACAAATGTAATAAATAATTGATCAAGAGACTGGAGCCATTACTTATTTAGCCTTTAATTTGCTGCCACCAGAACAACATCTCACCAGTGGCTTTATGTTTTCTAATAGTTGGACATTTCAGAAATGTAATACTACCCAGCACACCCCTTTAGGTAGATGCACTTATAATGATGTTGGACTTGAGCTTGTTAAGTTCCCCATGAGCTTTTTCAAGGTGTTGAGGACTTCATAGAAAATATGCCCCAATGTTATATCTGCTACCCCTTTAAAAATGAAGCTACAGCTAGTGCCCGTTTACAGCACAACAGCTAGCTGGGCAATATACAGTTTGCAAATCTACTGGGTTATTCACATGAGCATTTGTGCAGATAAAATAAACTAGATTAAAATGTAGTGCTGTTAGTTTGTCTTAGAAGAATTGGTAGGCTAACTGTTTCCATCCTTTTTTCCAGTCTCAATGGTTACCGGCTATAGTTTCATACTTGGCCTTTAATTCCTCTAAGCCTAGACTGTCCTTTTCTTCAAATTAGCCTTTGTCATCTTTGTGCTTTTATTCAGCAAATGCTATTCATCGTGTGTACACCACTGAAGTACAACTTGTTTCAACAGTTGGGTCCATCCATCCCATGGTTTACACAGTTTCAGGTACATGTGGAGACATGAGCACCGGGGGTCATGAGTTTTCGCATGTGAGCATCAGTGTACCCCATTCACTGATCCCTCTGTCCAAGAGAGCCTCAAGTGGCATGTAATGAATGACTTTGTTGAGCCTGAGATTTTCATGCATGAGCTCCAGCTTTATGCGGGCTTATCACCGCTGAAAGCCACAACTCCTTTTGACTGAACGGCTGCCAAAGGGACCATTGCATACATTTTCTAACTAGCTGCTGGATTCATTTTACTTGCTGATTACTGTTTAGGAGGATGATATTCAATCTGTTATAATGAGGTAAATACTGCGCAGTGTTTTTGGAGTCCAAGAAACAGTTTGTTGCAGAGAAAAAAAAGGAAAACAAAAAGTACTTTGTGCTTGTTTAGACCCCAGCTTCTGCCCAACAGCTGTCCCTGGAGTTTGGCATTTTATTAATTTCATGCCTAAACCATCTCATTTGCATGACAAAATTACTTGACAAGCATAAAATCAAGCGCTGTTGAAGCATGAAGAACAGATACTGTATAAGTGGCGGCCCTGATGCCAAAATAAGGCCATGTTGAGAGGTTAAATGAGCAGTTGGATTTGAATGATTTTGGATGGAAGCACTTTTTTCCAGCACGATTTTATTTTTTTATTTTATTTTTTTCAGTATATTTTTTGGGGCTTTTCATGCCTTTATTAGATAGTTCAGTTGAGAGAGACAGGAAATGGGGAGGCAGAGAGAGGGGGAAGAAATTTGAACCGGGGCCCCCTGCAGTGAGGACTGTAGCCTCTACATATGGGGCGCTTTCTCAACCTATTGCGCCACTCGACGCCCCTTCCAGCATGATTTTTAAATATCTTTAAGAGGGATGCCAATAGTTCATCGCTTTTTATTATTTGTGTTCATGACTTTTATTTATAATGTTCACGACTGGGAATGTAGGTGCTGTTCTGCTCTAGGAATATAACAAATGCGACACCACATAGAGATACTTCTCACCATGACTGTGCTGCAAACTGAAGCATGAATGGCTGACAGGAACCTCAACAAGGTGAACCACAGAGTGAGACTGGCGACAATCCCAGACCCAGACTGCAGTGTGTTTGTGTGCTCACATCTCAGCAAAGACTTACTGTAAGGACAAGATGGTTAAAAACAGAACACCACAGTCCAGAGACTAACACAAAGACAAGGTGGTTTAAATAATTATACAGCATGGATGGATGAAGTTTCCTATCCCCTGTTTCTTGACACATCGCAAAAGAGACCACGTCTTTTGATCACCATTAGTGATTCAGTGGAAAATATTTAACAAGCAACAACACTCTTCATTTTTAATGGTGTGGAAATAGGAGCTGAATCAGACTGTTTTTGTTGGACAAACAAGGAGCATTGCAGACACATGAGGCTTTAAACTTGACCACACAATTAAACCCCTGGAGTGTCGAGCCACTGATTCTGACTATGTTGGTTATTGGAAAATAGATTTATAAGGTCAGAGGAACACTTGGACCAGCTCCTGGGCACATTAAACATGTTCAGGAGCTAAAAATAGCCTTCAAACCTCTATGTGGAACATTAATTTGAGGTAAAGCCCCTGCTTGCAGGTTTCTTTTGATCTTGGATAAACCTCTGAGCTCTGTGTATGGTTTGGCTAGCGAACAAAAGTTACTGTATAGTATAGGTTAATTGTTTTAACACGTGGTTCTTCTAAACTTGCATTAAGTTGTTTTAGCCATTTGGGTAAAGCTGAAACAACACCATACCTAGCCTACATATTATCAGCATTTAAGCAGATATAGTGAGCTTGCAGACATGGCAGTAACCAGTAACATTAAAGTTATTTTTGATGTTTTTGTTTCATCTTTTGCTAGAAATGGCAGCAGAAAAAATTAATGTTCATCAGAGTAGTGCTAACCACGACTGTACAGTTGAAGCCTGGAAAACAAAAACAGTGAAGTGAACTAAAGTACGGAGTCGTTTTCTGAATTTGTAGCATGTATTTGCGTGTGCTTAACATACAAATCACCCAAATAAATACTCACCATAGCACATGGTCGACCAAAACTTGACAGTCACCTAGCAAAAAGTTGAGGGGGATCATTTCAGAGTGTTTCTACTTGGGTTTAATTCCAATGAAACTCTACAAAACCCTTATAATCCAGTTCACATTCCTGACTAAAATCATCTCGATACTAACATAAGGACAGAAATGCAGAAATGCAATCTGATTTGTCTTTATGAGGCAACCGCATGCAAGGTGATAAAGTTATGATAGAGGCGTTACAGGGGTTCCAGTCATCGTAAAGACAATTAGCAAACTCATTGTAAAAGCGGCAGGGACACTTTAAATGAGTTAATTAAACTAAGTGATCTATTTAATAGTTTTGTGCTTCCAATGAGGCAACATAATGAGTCATTCTGTTCGGGCTAAAATTGGATTAAAATGATGATTTAGAGGAGGCCAATTAGGAGTCCTTTAAGTACTGTGAGAAAACACAGATGAATTACACTGAGAGCACGCCGAAAACAATCATTTACTCTACTTCGGTACCAAAACAATGTAGCAACATTGTCACAAACGGGTGCAACTTGCTGCGAGTCGTCTGTTGGTGCGATGAGAGAGAATCTGTATCTGCACGGTGAGATCATAGGCTTGTGGATTATCTCATCCTTTTGTTGGAGGCAGACAGTGTCTCAAGTCAGAGGAGCTATTTGAGCCCAGGTGTATTGTTCCAGTCAGGGCATGAACTCCCTACACCTCTGCTTCAGCCCCACAACAAACATGATGCAACCCAGACAATAGGCAATCATCTTTTGATTCTGTTTTGTTTTTTTTACTTTCAGAACTTGCTGGGGGAAGACAAAAAACATCATCACACTGCAGATCTGAGGGAAATGGTTTAAAAGCCTGGTGAGTGGCTCCGCAGAATGGAATGTGCTCAACTAGAGCTGTCCTGCCAATTTCTTGTCCCTCAGACTCACAAAACTAATCCCCAACTTTGAGGCTTTTCAGCAACGTCCAGCGTGACTGCTTTGATGAAACTCAGACTGAAGTTTCACAGCAGCTTAGGTGCATCCAAGCAAATGATCAGTCAGAGCGGATCAAAGTCAAGATTATTAAAATCACCTCGTGTCAGTTTTGCCGCAAGAATGTCAAAATAAATGAGGAGGTCAGGTTATTCTCACTTCAATCTGCTGATAATGCAGCAGACAGGTGTTAAGGTGTAATTTGACAACACCGACAGACAAAGTGTGTAAAAGTAGCTGTTATTTAATAACTATGATTTGCTCAACAACTGTAGGTACAGTTCATAATAAGCTGTCTGTGGGGGACAGACAGTTGGCAACAGTACTGCAGTGAAAAGGCACAATGACAGATGTAATGTCACAAGACACAACAAGATGACCTGCATGAGAAGAACATCTAACAATCATAAAGTTACATCAGCCATCCACTCGCTGGCTTTGTCAAACACAGTCCCCACTCAGAGACTGAATGATCATTTTGTTTTTACAGCATTTCCTTGGTCAGTTTGAGAAAGGCAAAATTATATAAATGAGTAAACATAACAAATGATAGTGTAAAATTAAGTGGTACACAAATCTTATTGAAAAACAAAATTTTATATAATATATATATATATATATTTATATATAGAGCAAAATGTTACACTCTCACAGCAAATGCACAAATGTGAAATAACTGAAGTAAACCAAAGTTCTTCTGGTGGATGAAGCTGATTGACCTATAGTAATACAAAAGCACAGCTTTAAGTCTTAACCTTCTTAAATGTGAACACAGTCCTCTGACAGGCTCTCCACAGTCTTTGAGAGGATTCGAAACAGAAAGATTCTCAAAGACGCTGGAGAGTTTCGCTACATTGGTGACAGCTGTGGCAGATACTGCCAATAAAGGATACAAAAAAAATCAAAGAAACTTTAAGAACATATCAGAGCCTACGAATCCCTCTGAAATGTAAAAATAGCCAACTAACTGCATGTCATCTACAGGGTCTGCATAAGTGCATTTGTTGACTTCATGTTTTTGTGGTAATAAGCTGAGGTTTTCCTTGAGTGTGTAGGGACTATGGAACGTCCTCTTGACAATTAGAGGAAAATACAAGAAACCAAATCTTAGGTCAGTGCTAAGGACCACCTTCATCTGATCCATCCAGCTTGTTTCTGTCAACTGTTCATGTGATGTGAGGCCGTCGGTTTGCTTCCTCAGCTCCTGCCGATACACCTTTGTTCACCAGGTCAGGGCGTCACTCCCTCCTGGTCCATGCTGCAGCCCAGAGCCTCGATGTCATTGCTGATGTCAGTGATCATGCGGTCCCACTCGTCGCCCTCCGACGCCTCCTGGCCCTCGTCTGAGGCCGCGCTGTCGCCGCTTCCTCCCGCTGCTCCGTTGCCGTTGGTGGTGGAATCGGAGGCGGAGCTGGCCGTGCGGCGGTAGCGACCGAAGCTGTCTGTGATGATCCCTCGGCCATCCTTGACACCAATGGTCTCGAGGAAATTCTCAAAGTGCTGGCTGTCTTTCTCTGGTATGAAGGGACGCAGGCCTGCGGGGGGCAAAGGAAGGCTGTAAACACTGAGGTACACACTGATACTCCACAGGACATATAGGGGCGTTCTGAAGATGAATGCCTATTAGGGATGTGAAAGTGTACTAAAATATGTACACGTGTAAACTGTGCAATGCTTTCTGTTTAAACGTGTACACGGTAGGGTTGGTGTAATGTGGAGTGAATTATGAAGCAAACACACACTTTCACATTGAGTCATGCAGGTGGGTCTGAAAGTGTGGTGGTGAGAAATTGGAAGTGATTATGAGGTGTGGCTTTACAACACGGCCGCTGAGCAGGAGTGTGGCAGTGCTGTCAAGTGTTCACTTCTGTTTCTCACCATCCACTCATAACCTGACCACAACAGCACACTAACACACTCTGGGGGCAGCTATGTAGCGCTAGTCAATATATTGAAATGTGACTGTGACTGAACAACAAGAGTGAAAACAGTGCCAATGACCGAAGTTAAAGCAGAAGTAAGTGATATATTTGTGTTAATATAAGTCTTAAATAGTTATATCTTCCGACAGCAATCACTTACATAGAGTGTTTGGACTGAAACACGGGTCTGTCAGTCACTCTGCTCTGCTCTGAGCCGAGGAGAAAACATTTATCGTATCCTACAGTTTTTATCCAATGAGGAGAGAGAACGGCATGCAGGGCTGTGTGTGCAGCCAAGGGACGCCGTGAATGTGGTGACGTAGGGACGAGGACTGTTATGGTGCGTTCAAGGAAACTCGTAACTCGTGTTTTTCCGACCTGTGAAGTCGTACCAGTTCGATCTGGTACGAGTTCACGGGTCGGAAGTTACGAGTGGCAGTTATAGTGACTTTCACAGGTAAAACAGGTCGGAAAAACACGAGTGGGTTGCCTGGAACGCTACAAAATCGTAAGTTGTGACTTGAAGCTGTAATTTACGGTTTCAAAAGCCTGCCTGGAACGCAGCATTAGCCAAAACGACCGGATCGCTTACTTTTGCTTTAAGACCAATTTTAAAACGTGGAAGAAAAAAAACAAAGCTCGAGCACAGATACCGAGTTCCTTATGAGTGGTCGTACCAAGGAGGAGGAACTTCCTGCTGTCCCCGTAGAGTTGCCGTAGGTTTATACAGAACTCGTGGATGGATGCACCGTTACGGTATTCATGGAGCAGGGTGGCGAACTGCTGGATCTCCTGCGATGACAGTTTTGTCCGCAGCTAAAGAGGAACAAAATCAAAACAAGATTTAATAAAGCTTGAAAAAACATCCTGTTCTCAAAATCAGAAAGGGACAAAAAAAGAAAAAGAGGGTGAATCATCGTACTGTGGTCATGTAGTCCTGCAGCAGCTCTGCAGCAGTGGTACTGAGCTCTCCTTCGCTCGCGGTTTTTGTCTGTGGGGATGCTGGGGTGGAAGCTGTTGGAGAGTTTCCTTCTGTCTCTACTCCCTGGAAAGGACTGAGACAAGAATCCCTTGTAAGTGACGGGTAGACAAACAAACTTTAGAGTCTGTGTCAATAGAAATCTTGGAGTATGTACTTACAATGAACTTCCTTCTGCTTCGAAGGCCTCTTTAACATCGACTTTGCTGGAAGAGTCGTCTGCAGATTTAAGGCAGATGGATATTTACAGGCTTAAATGTGGATGAAGTTCTGAAATACTATAAGCTTGGGAAGAGGGCACAAATCAGGAGTCTGTTTTCTATATGGCAGGGTGCCTGGAGAGCACTAAATTATTAAGGTATTAAACCAAATCAAATCTCCTAAAATAAATTTGTTATTTTTGCTGATACCTGTGAAAATGTGAGTGTGTGGGTTTTGCCCTTTTTGTTTTTGTTTAGAGAGCTGATCTGTTCCTTACCACTGTATAGAGAAAGGTGTCTTGTAGGTGTAGTTGCACCATCAAATATGGCTCTGTCCAAGAAGTCGATGGTTGATTCTGTGTAAACAATCTGAAAGACCTGGCTGAGCAGAAGACACAGCTCCTCTGCTGCCGCCTGAAAGAAAAGGAACAATGATTGCAATGTCTTTTTTTTCATAATGTCACCTTTACCTTAAAGGATAATTTCCGTTTTTTACAACCTGGACCTTATTTCTAGCATAAAATACAATCATTTTACTCACCCAGAAACTTTGGTGTCATTTGGAGTTGTTTTGACGAAATTAGCCCCAGTGGAGCGGCGCGTATATCCGTATAATGCGAGAGCACGGGGCACCCAATGCAGCCTCTAAATATCACATTATCCGCCGCAAAACTCGTTCATTTCGCCAATATTTTGTTATGATACACTAGTGATATTCCCCTCCGAGCCCGTGGTGGCATGTTATCAACATGCTGCGCCTGTAGGTTGACCTACTAACCTCCGACCTGGATGATGTCATCTCCGACCGCTGCCCGGCTCATTCTGATAATAATCATTCTGCTTCGGCATTCGGGTCCATTTTTAGCTCAACTAGCCGGAGCTTTAGTGAGTCCAGGTTGAGGAGAGGAAGCCTGTGGAAGCTGAACTTCATCCAGCTGCTCATTTTGTTCTGACAAGTCAGAAACACGCAGAAACGAACCATAGCATTAGCGGTAGCAAGTTAGCCGCGCCGGGCAGTGGTCGGAGATGACATCATCCAGGTCGGAGGTTAGTATACCTACAGGCGCAGCATGTTGATAACATGCCACCACGGGCTCGGAGGGGAATATCACTAGTGTATCATAACAAAATATTGGCGAAATGAACGAGTTTTGCAGCGGATAATGTGTTATTTAGAGGCTGCATTGCGTGCCCCGTGTTCTCGCATTATACGGATATACGCGCCGCTCCACTGGGGCTAATTTCGTCAAAACAACTCCAAATGACACCAAAGTTTCTGGGTGAGTAAAATGATCTTATTTTATGCTAGAAATAAGGTCCAGGTTGTAAAAAACGGAAATTATCCTTTAACATCTTGCAACTTCAATTAAAGTTAAATCTCCTTTAATGATTTGCTGAAGTGTGTTATGTTTACTGTAATTACCATGTATGGTTCTTACATCAATAAGGATGCGTGAGCAAATGGCTAATTACATGTATTAGTCTGGACCATGGTTTCCGCTACATGCATTTTTTCATGGCAGCCCGCCACAACTAAATTATTGCCGCCACTGCTTCAGTATTGGGGCAGACACAATTCCCATTTTGTAGTCGTCTCTTTAAATGAATTTGTAAGTGCACCTCGTTCCAAAGGCATTAGTCTCGCCTGTTTAACCTCAATTAAGAAACCCATCAGACTGCCCATATAATTCTTCTGAACATGCTTGTTGTTTGCATAACGTCACATTCAAGACATTACCTTATTATCAACAGCCAGCACGAGCAGACAGCAGACTTCCACAAGCACAGCTCCACTCTCTGATAAGGAGCTCAGGGTCTGAGATTTGTTGAGATCAGGACATGAGCTGGGGCAGGGAGAGCCGCCCGAGTCCTGGGCTGGAAACACACATTCATACAATGTTAAATCTCAGGATTCGAATGTTGAAAACAAACACAGTGGGTCATTATTGCTCCTTTCTCCTTCGAGTTGGTGTAGATAAAATGCACGAATTGAACATCATCAGGTGCCTATCATTCCTTGTTAATTAATTTTGCTCAATAAGGATAAAACCAGAAGGATTTGGCAACATTGACTACAACATCAATAGATGTATCATCTATATAATGAATCATCAGAGACAGTTGGTGTGTGTATTCTTACCAGTCTTGATCACCACCAGGTGCAACGAGTCATCCCTGATATAGGAGACAGCAGCAATATCATGGATGGGCACTCTCAGGATAATTTCCTCTCCATCACGCCAAACAAGCTTGATGTTGTACGCAGACAAGCTCACCACCGCGTCCTGCTCTGACGTCAGCTGGCCTGCCAACTGATGCGACTTCTGACAATGACAGAGGCAAACAATAGGAGTATTATCCATATTATTATAGCCATTATATCTAACAACTTTAATTTTCCAGTTCACCACAAGTAAGTATGAACATTGAAGCTTTTATGAAATGTATTCTGTTTCCATTTACAGCACGCAGACAGGATCAGGTTCAATCTGCTCGCACAGATACTTACTCTTGCATTGTCAATAAGCTGCAGCACTTCTGTGCGACTGGATGGGTTCAAGTATCCTGGAACTGATGTCAGCTGCCCCAAGTACTGAGAAAAACAGAACATACACTATTTATGAAATGTTTCATGTACAGAATCCAAAGTAAACAAATAACCTAACAATTCCTCCATCCTCTCCTTGTAACTGATTCATACTATAGTATTTTTAATATACAGGCATGAGTTTTAGATTTCCGCTTATATGCCAAACTCACTTTGACCTCCTTCTCAATGTAGTCATTAAGCAGGATGTCAGGGTCGATGCGGTGGTCGGGCTGAGAGAGCGAGACTGTGTGGAGGGCCCGGCGCTCCGTGGCCTTCTCCTGGGCCTTCTTGTCCCTCCCCTTCTCTCCTTTCAGGAAGACTCGTTTGAACGGAGACACGATACCAGGCTGGTGAATAAAGACAAAGAAGCCAAGCAGAAATGAGAAGACTGTTGCCTGTGTGGTGGTGTCCATTAGCATCACGTGTGCTTATAAGTTTCCTTCCAAAATACCTTACTCATTTCATGTAGCTATACTAACCCTGTGACACACTATGCTCCTCTGTGATAGAATATCATTATGAGACTTTTTAAGCCATACAACACAAGTGTGCTACAGCTGAAATGGGTTAACATCACAATACGGCAGCTCTCGCACAGCAAAGTTAAATGTGGCCAAAAAACCCAGAGGAAGCTACATCAAACTGTGGTAATTGTAGCCTTGTAATTTCTGATGCTTGGTTGCTGCGGAGTAAGATACAGCAGTCTGCCGGTGCACACGTACAGCCCTTCATGCAGAGTATTTTGCAACAGTGGAGATGTTTACTGATGAAGCCTCGACCTCAAACCCTCACTGCGCAGCTCCAATAATGTAGATGTGTAACAAAAGAACGTGGCGCTTTCTTTATTTAAAAAAAAACACTTGTGTATTTACTTTAGCAGCTTTCCTTTTGAATTGCCTATAATGCACAGAAAAGCCTTGAATTATATAATTATTTCTACACAATTACTTCTCTCTAGTATCAACAGGCACCATGTCAACACACTGTGGCTCTATTTCAAGAGCTCAGTTGAGTGTACTTAGCACAAACAAACCTTAATACAATTTGCCCACAATGTTAAGCCTATGCACAATAAAAACATTCCAGAGCATGTTTCTGAACAGAAAGCATTTTTTTTTTTATTAAAAAAAAGCCTACCTCGTGCTCCATGAACCCGCACGCTTCAAGAGTTGCCTACGCAACAGCAGGCACACAGTCTGGCCACAGATGCCGAAACGCTCAGTGTCAACTAGTCACCTGTTGCCTCTGCTACAGCTGCCAACTGATCAGATCCTCACACAAACAGAGCCTCAACACGTATGAGAGGGGTGGGACCCCCCCCACAGAGGAAGGGAAGTGTCTCTGTCTTCTACTTAGGCACAAGAACAGGAAGAGGACCGGCCACAACTTCCTGTGATGACACACTTGTACGTGCATTGAATGTTGAAGTGCTTAAAACCCCTGACACACTTTCAGAAAACTGCTTCATAAAATTTAAGAGGGACAAAGGAGAGAGTGTGGCGATAATCATGTTTATTCCACATCTTCAGGTTTTGTTGTGATGTTATGATGATTGCTTCCTTCCATCACTCATTAGAAACAGTGCAACTCAAAGCACATGCACTCTTGCTAAACCACAGATATACAAAACAGTCTATTTGAATATGTATGTCTGCTAACCACACAGCTGTCTCATTTGCAAAGCTGTTTACACGGCAGACTTGACATACCCAAAAGTGAGAGTCTCATTTATGTCTTAAGGACTTAGTTCCTTTTTGTCAGACACTTCCACTTGAAGAGGAACATAATTTGGTTCCTGTCTGATGTGATGCTCCTTCGTCAGCTGCTTTAGAGTTCATAGTACAACGCGACCTGTATGACCAGTGCATTATTTAACAGTATGTAGCCCCTGAAGACAAGTGCATTAACATTTTATAGCTTTTCTTGGTGAAATGTGAGACGAGTGCTACCTGCCTGACCCCAGTGAATGGCCTTATGATGAACAGCACCTTTTACAGTATGGTGAAAGTCTGTTTACCAAGAAACATAAGTGAGGATAGTGTCTTTGTGCTGTGATGGCCGGGGTGAAGTGTGGGCTTTTAACTTTGTCGCACTTAACAGGAATGCAAAAAACTTACAGTAGATCAAGTGTAAGAAAGATCAACAACATCAGACAAGGAAAGTACATAGCCTTGCTTTTCTGTTGTTTTAATTAACCGTATTTAGAGTCAATTCATCACCATCATTAATCACCATCTCCTTTTCAAGAAAGTAAGACTGTTTGAATATTCAAAGTAGGCTATATGCCCCCCTTTACTAAAAGGACTAAGTCAGGGTTCATAAATATTCTATATCTCAAAAATCAATACTTTCCAAGACTCAAATCTCCAGACCTCTTTGTAGAAAGTTTTAGACCACATCTGGCATCTAAACACAAATAACTGGACAGTTATTTAACAAGTAATGGTTATACTTGCAGTCATTTGTCCAGTACTAGAGAACAGAAAACTCAAAGTGAATGAGTTCCCAAAATAGCCCATATCATATTTGCTTAATATGACACGGGCAATTGAACAGAGCTGAGGAACAGCTTTTCAGGTTCCCATTACATCCTATACAGAGCTGGGGAAGGAAGGACCCTGTTAACACATAAGTTATTATATCTGAAGGCTAGTCTCAGACCTTTGGTGTGACTTGTTGTTGTGACTGGTCTTGATCTCATGTCGGGTTCATTATTACTGCCTCCCTGATTTTGGAGCAGCCAAACAATTCCACATAAGGTAGTTTAATTGCAACTTATGTAAAGTGACTCTTTGCTCTATTTTTCAGTGCTTCATGACATTTATAAGACCCAAGGTGGGGTGAAAGCAAGCTAATATGAGTGTGCACACACAAGCATCACTGAGCTAAACTCCAATTAGGTAATTCAGCTGTAATGTTCCCGAATATCTCCAGATATTTATCTAAACTTGCGGTGCCATACCTCAGATTAGTAGGAAGCCTTTCTAGAAGAGTCCATAAAATGAGGCCGCAAACATTGTATCATGTTATCAAATGAAGGAGTCTTTGCTTTTACATGTGTGATAATAAAATGCTCTACAAGGCGAATATAAAAATACACCTGTGCCAAATGCTAATCACTATCACCACCAAGTGGCACAAAGAAGAACTGTACTGATACCATGGAACCAATGATATCAACAAGTGAAAACAGAGGTGGAATTATTTTTCAAATGAGGAGATTTGACTTAAGCTAAAACTGCAGAGTCTTTGTATCTTGGCTGATGGCACATTTTTAATCAGATGCCAGCCACTTGTGGAAAAAAAAACATTTCCTTGCCACTTCAAACTTTCTTTACACTTGGCTATCACTTCATTTCCGTCCAAATTTCCTTTCAAACAGAGAGGACTCGACTGGACTAACAATAGTGTTTTTGTTTAAGGAACATTTAAGGCATGAGCTCAACAAAGACACTTGACTTCTCATTATTTACTCAGTATGCCATTTCGGCTGCTTGGATTTAGTTGATCCTGTCCTTCAGTTCCCCCCCTGTGCCAACCCAGAGAGCAGAAACAATGGGGAAGAGGAGATATAGGAAATGTCTCCAAATGAAATGTCAGCCACAGTTGTCTGAGCATAAAGATCTGTCCTCCTACCAAACAGGATCATTAGGGATCCCACTATGTACTGTATGTGTGTGAGATGGGGTTGGATGGTTAGAGCACAGAGGGAGTGCTGGCTCTCTTTAGCATGACTGACACTGATTACCACCGCCTCTGACAGCTGATGCTCGGGTTAGGCAGGTTTCCCCATGACCTCAGCCGGAACATAACAACAACGAGCGTCATTGCTCTCTGGTACAGACGGCTGTGTGTGATTTTTGTCTGTTTGTGAATATTATTGGCACAGCGTTGTTAACCAACACCTCCTTCACTGCCAAAAATACTTCAACATATAACTTAGCCTAACTTAACACAATACATCAGCTGACATTTTAAGAAGGTGTAAACAGGAGAAAGTAAACCATTTAAACTGGCGTTACATCCAAACAAGTAAAGTTAAGCCAACCTGGGGTTTATGGTTGATGAAGACAATAGCATTTTACATTTAATTTGAATTTCAATACTTCACCCTCTTTGAGACTCAATCAGTTGCACTTTGGATTTATTTGCTATTTCCACATTTCCCCCCACTTTATAAGTGGCGCTGACTGCAGGAGAAGTCAGTACAAATATCAAAGTCTTGCTTGTATTTTAGCCTTTTAATGCTGACTGCTTAACTTAATGTTTGTCCAAACTAACAGTTATGTTAGCCTAGCTCATAAGTTAGCATGCTAGCTCAGCCAACTTGTGCAGCGGCGTGCCAGACTTACCTTTTTCGCTTTTTTCACATCATCCTCCATTTCTATGTAAATGTCCTCTTCTTCATATTCAGCTCAGCACGGGGGTCCAGGTTAGACGAGACATAACTACCGAAGTTTTTAACTATCACTCCTCCAACAGTAGTTAGCCTGCTAGCCTAGCCTAGCCTAGCCTAGGGCAGGCAAAGTGATGCCGAATTTGCGCTGATAGCAAAAACGCCATGCCGGTGTTTGTGTTACTCCGCAACCATTAGAAAAAATGCCAGCGTGTCACTTGTGCGAAAAACTGTATGGTGTGGTGTGGCTAGAATAATTAAATAAATAGTCTGTTACGAAGACAAACTCGGACAAAACAAGCAAAACTTTTCAACCGTGCCGCCATTTTGGGGCGTTGAACTGTGGTCCAGCATGCTTTGCTTTGCTCAAACCAAAACAGCTGCTACTGTGTAGTATGATAATGATCACAACAACAGGATCAGCGGAAACCCGCCTGCCCCGAGGAGCGTTCAGTTCAAGCTGTTTAGTAATAATACACTTAAGATTATTTCATGACAGAGTTCTGAATTATAACTAAAGGTACAGACAGTGACTTATTATGTTTTCTGTTTCTGTGTCTGTGTTGAAATTGTTTCACTGCAACATGTGAGGTGTTGTTGTTTTCCTGCCACAGGCACAGGTTTTGTTTGATCATCATCTGTAAAAGTGAATGAATAAATCAGTTGTTATGGAGTGAGTTTAAGGAGTCCCACTCCTTAATGTTTAACCATCCAGTAAGTCCTAACTCATCCAGCACATGTTATGCAGATGCAGTTGTCTAAATTGCCCTGAAAAGAGTGTCCTGCCTGTTATGTTTTCCCTGTCACATTTGTGATGGTGTAACATTTCTTTTTACATTAACCGTTTACTATCCCTGTTTTACTAGGACAAGACAACCAACAGACAATTAAGACGGCGACAGAGAGACGAGGACAGTGATGCAAGTCAGTGCAATCTTGTCTGTGGGACATTGGGGGGCTTTTCTCACTGTTCTTTCTTGTAGTTCTCTGTGGTGGTAACCTCTCAATATACTGTTGAGCAAGACAATGCCTACTGTGTAAAACGTATCCATATAGGCTACTCTCACTCTGCACATCAACTGACCCTATAACTTCTCTTTCTGTAGTGTAGGTACCACATGTCAACATCTTCAGGTTTATTATTAGAGGTGGTGATTTGTGAAATGATAAGCAAAATTATGTGCTTTAGTGCACATAGGTGTTTTCACTTAAATCCCATGATAATATAAGTCCTCACTTAAGTTAATGTAGCCTGCATCTCACTCCCGTATGTGGGCAAGACTTTAAGATGACTGAATTAAACTTGCTAAAACGCATTGTAAACCACCAAATCAGCACCGTCATAACCCCCCGTCCCCACCCAACCATTTTGATCTGTCAAAATGTGAGAGGTGCATGTGAATACAGTACTGATATATTGCACTTTCAAATACTATATTTATTTTTCTCTTCTGGGATGAACAGTCTGATATATGAATCTACAGTAAGGCTTAACATTACATTTTCAGCATAATATTTCTCTTTTGTTCTAAAAACCAAAACATACAAAAAGAACTTTAGCACCATATGTTATTAATAATATTCATATTGTTCCCAAAAATAGGGCGTAGGTACAATACTGGACATCAGTTTTGCTTTTTTAAAGAATGGGGATTCCATGAAACAATTTACTTACATTTTATATTGAACAACAACAAAGAAATCATTCCTTATATGTTCTCAATCACAACATAGGTTGTATGAGCACACTTTCATAAAGATGCTACAGACTGTAGCGAGTTTGCTTACTGACATTGTGCCAACTTTTGGAATACCCTGGATAAATAATATAGCCAAGGGAGTATCCTGAAAGGTTTGTGAAATACACCAACAAGCTAACACAATCTAGAAATTGAATATAAACAAAGCAATATTTCCCAACACCTTTGATAACAATTTCAAAAATCAGCAGCAATTAATATGACAACCATTGTCGCTTCATTGGAATATCAAATCCATTTTTAAACAAAATATTACAGCCAATTCTACAATAACAACAAAAATAGATACACACAGATTAGGACATATAGATGACAGGAATTTACAACACAGCAATCACGTTCTATATACTTTTTTTTACTCAGATTCCATTAGCAGAAGTACATTTGTGCTCCTGTGCTTTTGCCTAAAAGATGCATTTTGTCATCTGCCAGTTTCATTCTCTCAGAAAAAAAGAAAAGAAAAGAATCCTAGTGCAGACTGAATCAGAGTAAAACGAAAACATACCGTATGTTGAAACCAGTGTAATAAAACATATGAACAGTAGAGTACTAACTGTTGTTTTTTGTGCAGATCGGAAAATCAAGATGGCACCATTGAGAGTTGAGTTCTGCTGTAAACTGTGTGAATTTGAGGTGCTAGCTCTTGAGCATTTGGAGATTGCAAGTTTGTCAGGTGCAGGTTCTCTCAGTCAACCGGAAGGCCATGCTCTTAGAAAGCCAAAGAAGTGGATACTGTGGTCCACAGTCATAGCACCTTTCAAATGTATTTATTCAGCACCAGGTTATTAACAAAAAATTTAAAGAAGGAGCAAACGTAAAAGAAGAAAATGCACCGTTTTATCATCTGAACAAACTGCTTCAACAGCCAAACAGATGGTCATGACACAAAGGTACAGACTTAAACCAAGTCAAACACTACAATGCCCTGCTGCTACACATTAACGCAGAAATCAGAGGGTTTGTTGTGCAGTCAAGAGCACTTACATGCTAAATGTTGAGGGTCACCTCACAATGAGTTCTAAAGGCATGCTGGGAGGTGGTAGGAAAACCAGGAAATGAGGTTCTTCAAAAGTGAATCAGTGATCGGGCCTGTTTCATCATTCCGTTGTAAGAAAATGCAACATAATAACATGATTTTTTTTTTTTTTTGCGCATTTTTGTCATCACTGATTTCTTCCATGTTTTATTCCAACTGCAGGCATTACTGTTTTGGCGAGAGGATGTATTGTTCACACGAGACAAACAACACAGAAAGTTTAACGTCTTGGCACTACAAATCATTCATCATTGCAAGACAGAAGAAGATGTAAAGGCATAGACAAAAGTACAAAACAATCACTGACTAAATCGTTCAGTATCGTGGCTGGAACCTGTTACAACTATATATCCATCCAAACAGTCCATACCTAGTGCTTCTGAGCTCAGTCTAAACTGCTAGCTAATTGTAATTTGCTGAATCGGCTTGGGCTGTAGTGATTCAGCGTAGTCAAACATAATAAAGATGAGGAACCCGACGTTCAAGTACAGAAGATGTTCAGTATTGCCTTACTATTTCTCCTATGTTTTTGAAAGAACCAGGAATTGGGTTTCACAAAGCACCCACAGTACTTGGTTCTGTCACACTGTGAAGTTAAGTTGTAACACTGTAATCTGGTAACAGTGCAGTCCTGTAGATGACAACGTGGATGAAGCGCTAAGACTAAATAGTGTCGTCGACTGAGGTGAAAGCTGACAGAATTGAGAACTTGGCTTGATCTGGCTTTGTAGAGACAGACAGGGGAATATCGTTTGGTGTTGTCATCTTGGTGAGTGTGCTGGCACATGAAACGAGTAAAGAAAGACACTGGCATTGTTGTTTGCGGACCTGGCTGCCATGGCTGGATTGAAGCACCCAAAGTAACAAGGCACAACAAGGACTGAGAAGAACAAGCTTGCTGTTCAAACGCTCTTGCTGTGTGTTGTGGCTGTCGAGGGATGTGGAGCTGGGCAGGTAACCTGACAGGGATACGTCTCTGTAGGTGATTTCTTTGTGACCTTGTTTATGGTATAAAGAGCGGCAGCCTGAATTCTACACTGTACAGCATAGAAACAGCTTCCTTGCACTCTCGTGTAGCTTAGCTCTTGAAACCCGTGTATTGAATTGAAGACAAGAAAAATATATAAAAACTAAAACCCACTTATTAACCAGCTTCTAGCTAATCCTTTTGACTAGATACAGAATGTGGCAAAATGGTGATTGTTCTGTAGAAATACATAAAATATACTGCATGTTTCATAAAAATCCAGATTTGTACATATAGACTCTTTGTAGACTTAATTAAAATTAATCTGTTTAATTAACTGTCATTACTAATATTCTAATGACACAGTTACGCAAGCATAAATACTCTGCGTTATACGACATTAAGCACCACTAGATGAAATTCAGCCCAGTTTTACATAATCTTGTTTATGATGCTATATAATACCGTCATACCACACACACACACAAAAATGAATGAATCACAGTGTATTTGCACCTGATTTGGACATGCGTCCACGTCTGGAAAAGGTCAGCAGTGTTTAGAAAGGATGCACCGTATGCCAGGCAGCCAACTACCACAAAAAACCGCCCCCACCCTCCCTCCCATTAATAAGAATGAGTAATCATTCCCAAAAAAACAAAATGTGCAAACCATAATTTAGTGGTACAATCCTAGCCGAGGAGTGGTCCAGGATGCAATATGTTAAGGAAAAAAATGGAGACCCTTGAGGACATGCCTGGGGATGAGAACTGCATTGAGACACCCCTGAGTCAGCTGGTTCAGTGGTCTTGTTTGTTGGTCCTGAGGAACCCCTGTATTGGCTGTTTTACTTTGTTTTTTGTTTTTTTTAGTTTGACAATACGTATAATTTGTTATTCATTGACTAACTATTAACATGGCTGTCCATTCACTACAACAGAGTGGAACTACTCTGGCTACTATGGTAAACAATGAACAAGTTGGTTGTTTGCATACACATGTATATCTATACATATGGTGTTTTGGATGTTTGCTGCACCCTAGCTGACCCAACAGTTCCCAATTACTCAGGGCTGAACATCGCTTTTAAGCTGAAGGGTGGCAGACCCTGGATGTTGAAGCTCTTGGTTATGGCAGTGTACCTCATTGCATGTTCTCATGTCAGGATCTCCAGTTGTTCAGCCTCAACCCCGTTGTTCAGTTACCAGAGAGTGTGAGAGTGTTTTCACGGGAGCGTGCCGAGGCCCAGCACAAGCAGAGATGGGGGGAGAGGGCGGAGCAGCAACCAAGGATGGAGTCGAACAGTCGGCGAGAGAACAGGAGTGTGGGAAAGGGCTGAAGAGAGACACAGACGAGCATGTGCACACGCACCGTACACCACACTAGCATACTTTTAAACCCTCTAACAGTACATACAGTCGGTTGCACAACACATGCTAAGACGTAAACACTCACACAAAGAATCATACAACCTACTCCAGTCGGGCCCTTTATCACAATCGGTTCTCGTGTTCTTTTCCAACCCTGGCAAAAACCCCCTCTCGCCTTTAGCCTGGACTTACTTGGCATCTGCCTTTTACAGTACGATGTTAGCAGGCACACGCGGCCACAGCTAAGCAGAAAGCCAGTAAGTCAGGCAAAAGGAATCTCTGTTTTGTGTCGGGCTCTCGGCTCTCCTTTGTTGGGTGCATTTGTACTAATGCCTCAGACTAAAGTCATGCCAAACACTACAATGTAAAAAACACACATTATATATTCAGATGAACCATTAAGTAAATAGATAAAATTGGAGTATGAAATGCATTCATTTTCTCATGAATTGTTCACTTGCCCTCTCTGGAAATTTTAAGTCAAGCTCCTTTGACCTAGAAGGCATATTTTCTTTCTTTTTTTATTTTTTAAACGTTTTCCTTTTTCTCACAACTGAATACAGTGGTCGTCCCGTGGGTGTCTGTGGTGGAGAGCTCCCGAAGGTTCAGCTGGGAGATGAGCATCAGTGTATCACTGCTGCACAGCAGGCCGATAGATGGCACACATTTTTGCACGGACTCATTCTACTGGTTCAAGGGGGCAGATAAATTGGAAAGACAGTACTGTAAGATGCGATTTGGCTTCGTTTCAACTGTGCTAGCAGGAGCCAGAACAGTCGCCCTGTACACCCTTATAAGAGTATGACCTCTCTGAGGCCACACTGATGTTGAGGAGTATACCTTTTAACACTGCAACATGTTTTGTCACGTAAAAAGTGTGTGCTCTGGCAAATTATAGTTACCGGTATGTCAATGACTATAAATGTGGACACAAATATGCACTGAAGTATAATAGCATAGAAATATCTTCTCAGATTTGTCATATTTTTCTCAAGACCTTAATATAAGTCTTTGCACCCAATAAGCATATCTTAATCAACATAAGACATTAAGAAAGAAGAAAAACAGGGAGGTTGAAAAAGGGAGTACTTTCTAGGATTCAGAAGGGAATGGTGGAGGATTCCTTGAAGGCTGTCTTTGCAATAGTACGAAAAAAAAGAAAAGAAAGTGCGTCTTAACACACATTTGTCCCCTCTAACCCTTTACTTAACACCTACAATCGTTAAAAAAAGTCTTTGGAATGTTTTACTATGATTTTTTTTTACCCACCAATTTAGAAAACATTGTGCTCATTTCAACTACATTCTACATTTCTTTCATTGTGTTATTTCACCTCAGGCGGTCATCTTAGTATTTTGTGCTGTCACAACTACAGGCAAAGCTGGCCAAGTAAGGCATGCATGCTGTCACAGCCTGCCTCCACCAGAGGGCACTCTGCACTGCAAAAATTGAATATGTGGGTGGAACTGATTGAAGGTCAGTGTGCTTCAGTGTGCTTCTTTTTTCTTCCATACATGATGTGATTACCATTTTGTACAAAAATAGTACAGCCAGGATGCACTTGAGCCACGTAAGCTCGCGGAGGGAAAATCCATTTTTGAACTGCTTCTCTTATTAGACACAAATTTGATTGTGACCTTTCCGGTTTTTACAGTATCATGATAGAACATGTCAGTGCTTTTTTACGGGTTAAGGACTTGGTAAACATTATTATACATTTCAATGATTTACACAAAGAATGGCAGTAAATGTTGGGATGTGCAAAGACCTGCCCCCTCTGAGATTCTCCTCCATCATTCCCATCAGGCTTTGCGCCAGTCCCATGTCACAGGGACATACAATATGCCCTTCACAAGTATTCACAGGTTGAATCACCAACACAGTATAATGCATTAAACACATTTCATAATGAAACATTCATATGTTATCTACACACTCATACAGAACCCTCCTGTATGTAGAGGGGTTTATATGAGACTTCTGTATATATCACATAACCCACATACTGTAGGTTCATAATTTTCTCTCTGTATGTTTTTTTTTCCAAAAATAAATCATGACTGTGTGTTTAGAATGTCTTGACAGATTCTCGGTTGATAAAACACACGTCTCCTGCAGGAAAAGTGAATGATCGTAGAGGAGGGTAGGATTGAGCTGAGTGTCAAGTGGAAAGAGATAATATCTGGAGAGGAGGAGGAGCAGAATGAGAGAAAGTAAACGCATGTGCATCGTTGTGAGGAAGAGGGGGTGACTGAGCTGTGGGAGAGGATGCCTTCAGAGGGAGGATTCGTACTGCAGGAGTTCATAAAGAAGGGGACCGTCCCTATACCTGATGCCCACCGCATTAGGGCTAATGTACTGCAGCACATTTATGGTCCTGCGCAGGCGCCGATCCACAAAGTGTGCATCCCAGGCTGGGTAGCGTTTTCTGGGCATGTCTATCTTGATGAGAGGACCCTCAGCCCGGATGGGCCTGCCAGCTGCATCCACAGGCTCTGTGGACCTCACCTGGAAAACTGGAAGGCAGGTGTCCGTGGCCGTTTCGTCTGACTCCACGTGTTCCCCGGCCAGACCCCGTGTGGGGGTGGCCTGAGAGCCACGGGGGCCTGGTGTGGGAGCCATGGGCTCGGCCTCGGGTGGTAAAGGAAGGCCCCACAGCAGCTCAGCACAGCAGGAGCTGGCCAGCACCCTCAGCCGGGGGCCCATGGGGTGTAGGACCCCGTAGTATAGAACCATACAGGCCACACCTGAGGCAAAGCACAGGAAGACGCCACAGAGGGCAATGGAGGCATAGGCGTCAGTGGTGGCTGGGTCACGGTACGCATACCAGAGGGAGCTGAGGATGGCGTTCTCTAACAGTACTACAGTGTAATAGGCCACCATTCTGTACCGTGTCCGGCCCTCGCGTACATTGAACCAACAGAAGACATAGACCACGCCCACGACCATGTTGAACAGTACCTCCTCCCACTTGGACATGCAGAAGTCGGTGCCGCCATGGATGACCCAGAAAGCCATGGCGCACCAGTGGAGCACCACAAAAATGCCAAAGTAGATGTGGAAAACGGAGGCAAACAGGGCGAAGGAGAGCACCCTAGAAGAGATGGTGAAAAGGCGCCAGAAAAGGTGCACCAGGGCACCTCGGTAACTCATGCTCTTTTTGTCGTCACGTGAATCACGCAGGAGTTTGTGGTAAGAGGCTAGCACCCAGGCAAGGGACAGGAGGGAGGACATGGCAGAAACACCTAACAATAGAAACAGAGGACAAGAAAGAGTAAAAAAGCAGGAAATGACTAAAAAATAGTAAGAATGAGAGATATGGATAAGATGATTCTAAAAACATCAGAAATTGAAAGGAACATCCAGTATAGAACACAATCCTAAGCATTGTGGCTGTATCTGAACTGGGCTGCCATTTCCACTTATTGTATACAGTAGGTTTCATTTCAGCCAAAGCAATCCATCACATTTTTTGAAAGGCATATTATTACCAAGATCATCATAGGTCATACAGTCAAAACAGTCTCCATTTAGTCAACCAGTTCAGTTTCCTTCAGACGTGTATAATAGTAGAGACAGCAGATATGTCAGACCAGTAGCTTGCTGCATGAAAAATGATAGAGGATTATCTGCAGAGCAGCAGCATGGTGCCTCTCAGCAAATGTATTGATGGCATTTCTATGGACAACCTGACAGAGAGGGATATCACTTGTTATGATTGAACTGCCTTCCCTGAGTAACTGCAATGCATGAGGAAACTGCAATGGTAAAAGAGGTTTCAATAACAGGAGTGATGAATGTTGGAAATTGGATACAACGGTGGAAAATACTGCACACGATAAAGTGATATGTGAACTTGAAATTAATTAGTAAAAAAATTTGGGAGCGTCTCGGCATTTGACGACCAATGTACAAGCACAAAAGATACTAGAGACGTCCTGAACCATACAGTACACAAACAAAATAGGACTCAAGTGTTGCTCATACAGAGCCTTGGGGAACTCCTTACACTGCAGCCACTCAGCCTTGTTGCTCTGGATCATGATGCAGAGCTGGAGCACCAGTTGAGGGGCGCTTTCTAAGAAGGTCTCCAGCAGTCGCAGCATGTTGACATCGGCATACTCGTACATCATGGCCCAGTAAAAACGCCGCTGATTCTCCTTCTGCCGGTGACTTTGTATGCCGAGGTACATGGTGCGGATGTACCTGCAGGGGGAGGAAGAGGACGGAGAGTGTTTGTAATGATAAATACTCCACCTCATTATACCCAGGTGTTGTATTGAAAGGCCCAAAGACATGTACAGCATAAAGTCACAGTTCACCTGCACATGGTTGAGTTTTGACAACACTAGAGGGCATGCTTAGCTACATTTTTAATCCACCGGAGCTATATCCAGTCTGCATTTATTAGTTTACCATTAGGTTCAGGATGAGTTAGAGGGAACTTTAAAAATCATTCTGCCCACAAACGTAGGCAGCTGTAGTGATAAAACTGATAAAATACAAAGAATAAAAAAGAAAACAACAGCAACAAAAAAAGGAAACTGTAAGAAAAAAAGACCTCAACCTAAAGAATGAAAATATACAGAAAAAAAAATTGGGATCATTCTACAATGATGACAACAACAGCTTCCATCGGTACAAAGCAACTTCTTACATAACTTAGCAAACTGATTTGATATGACAAACAGTACAGCACCTAATTAAACACATTACACAATTATCTCTATGGCCTGTGAAGGTGTGGTTATTGAACTTATTATAGGATACATGTAGTAAGCAAAGTGATATTCATTCTCTCATAATGGTGGAGTGGTCCTGGTGTAGCCAGAGAAATGGCAGGTACAGTAATGCAGCTGAAAAGTGGCAGCTAATTGAATCAAGCCCCTCCTGTTGCAATCTATAAGCCATACGACTGCTTTTTTTTTTTTTAGTACAAGTACAAGACAGAATCGCTGTGTAGCTACTGCTGAACAAAAATGTAATATGCTCTGGGCTGTGATATAGCTAATTAAAATCCTTATCTTCTATGGGTGTGCTTTCCTTTTGAAATGTAACACTGCAGTTGGAGCCACCAATTAACGCGCGTAGAAGAGGACGGGTAAACAATGACGATGGAAATGTTCTGTGGGATCGGAGCTCTGGACTTGGTTCGGTAAAAACATCAATCCGTCCGACAAAAGCAGATCAAGGGAACAACAAAAAAAAAAGAAAGAAAGGCAAACAGCATCTTGGAAGACTTTCATCCTCACCAACCTGTAAACAAGCTTCAGCTCTTCAAACAAGTTAGCCCAGGACTTACTGGAGAGAAAACAATGGTTGAATCCAGGCTGACAGTTATAGTGATTTTTTTTTTTTTTTTTTTTAGTTATCTTAACTGTGACTTCAGTCATCGCATATTGGGTGATAGCTGCAGGGTCTATCTGCCTGAGCTGGCAGAGTGGCCAAATAAATCCAGCACTTGATGTGAAGGCAGTCAACCGAGGACAATAGTGTAGCACGGACAGAAATAGACTAGACAGTAGCACTCACCAAAACAAATTGAGAGGCCACGGATCTAAATTCAGATCCGAAAAAGTGAGACACAAATTCACTGCAGCAAAACAAACAAAACCCGAAACTGCTTATGAGTGGGTTTCAACATAATTAGCTTCTGCATTAGCTATTGGGGAAGAGATTAATGATAAATTTTAAACAAAGTTGAGAAGAGCGCACTCTTAAAGAATGCATCATCTTGTAACCAGTGCAGTTCCTACTGCATAAAACTCTCTAGACTTTCAGTTACACGTGATAAAAATCTGGGGAAATGGCACATATTAATTTCCCAAGAAGAAATTAATTATCTCGATATACACAGAGATGATAAAACAATTATCCTGAAACCATGACAAACTGTTTAGACTTGATTTTGATTTGACACATTTGCTCTAATCTTGAGAAATTGGATTTGATGCTGTTATTTTGGTGTAATTATTAGTTGTTGTACTATTTCTTGTGTGTTTAAAACCACAAGCTAGGCCAAAAGAGGAATTATTGTAATCATTGATTTAATAATAAAAGAAAAATAATTATTTCATAGCTAATCTGATGTGGGATAACAATTAAAAAAACTCAATAAATGTGACGTTTGTAAGGAAATAAACTTCCTACTACAAAATTATCAAAAGGATTTGTCTCTTTTTCTGCTTCCAACAAACCTCCCTAGTACAGTAACTCCATAAAGAAACATGAAAATGAAAGTAAATATGAATTAGTGTCTAACTGTGCAGAAAAATCTCCCAGATAAAGGTGTTTTGTTATAAATAAATAAAAGAAAAAAGAACACATACTGTACACAGTTATTATTCAGGCTTTACAGTAACAAAAGATACACAATAGAGCCCACCAAGCAGGATCTATTCTTAAGGCTGCTAAAGCACGGTGCGTTCAAAAGCAGGTCTGGCTGGGCTAGGGAATTTCTGAGCACGGGGACGGGGGTCTTTCTTGGGACAGTGGACAGGGGAGAAGAAGAGAGTGGGGTAAAACGGACAAAAGTTGTTTTTTTGGGATCAGTAGCTTTGGGCTTTAAGAGGCACCATTATATCCGGAGGTAAAGGCTGGCATTCCGTGACATTTTCAGTCGGACTGGTAAATGTCAGATGGAACAAGTCGACCCCCCTCTCCCTCACTAATGACATGCCACAGAGACCTACACAGGCCCTTTGTCTCCACCCCCCCTACCCCCTATTTCCATTAGTCTGTGTGTTTCACTGATGCGTCTCACTGGTCTGTGGTGCAGCCAACAGAAACAGTAGCCCTAATCCTCATGGCTGCCGGAACAGTTTCACTTTGGGGAAAGTAAGGGTCTGCTGCCATGCTAGCAACTCTGTGAGGCTTCACATCACAGCAGCGCTTTGAGCTAAACGCTAAGAATCAGCGCGCTTACATGCTCACTAAAGACCTGATTCTAGGAATCATATAGGCAGTTGCATTATGGTAGATCCAAAAGTTGTTGATATATTTGACTCAAAACCACTGAGTTTGATAAATATCACAAAATTTTAGGTGGATAGGATCATGAAAACATTGTATGTGAACCATGTAAGTCTGTGTGCAAAAATATTGTGCAAATATATTCAGTGAATAAGATATTTCACAATTTTAGTAGAAACTTTGGTCCTGTATAAAGGGAAAGCTAGAGACTGAGGTAAAGTCATTATTCATGGCTCATAGATATCATATCATAACTATGTATTCAATCATTTCACTAAAAAACAGCATGATGGTACTAGTTTTAAAGATTTAGAGGGAATTCGAGGGGTTTCGGAAAGCAAAGTGTTTTCACACTACATTTCCCATGAGCCTCTGCGCGCACGGTGGAATTCTTGGAGCAAGACGGACGAAAGCGAAAGCATTTGCCAAGAATGTTTTCATTAATCAATAATGAAAGTCGGAGGTTCGAAGATGATCAGATACCGTCGTCGCCAACTAGCGATCCGGCGGCATTATTCCCATGACCCGCCGGGCAGCGTCCGGGAAACCGAAACTAGGAAATGCTGGGAGTCGACCACTAAATAATAATATCAAAATAACTATAAAGACAAAACAATATATTTATCGAAAATGGGCCCATTAACAAGTGTGGGTAACGTAGATTCATCCACATTAATATAAGACTCTTTTATAACCAAAAGCAAACTCCTCGGGGTCTCTTTAACAGAATAATTGTTGGAAAATGGTGGATCAGCTTAATAATAAATCAACAATATAACTCTCAGCTACCTGTTTTGGTAGTTCACCTTCTTAGACTGAGTACAGGTTTGTTGTTGCTCGTTTAAGCATCAATAATCTGAGCATCTAGCATCTCAGTTATTTTTATTTTCAAACGGCTCTCACATGCACCGCTTTACGCTCTGGAAATAGTTTCTTACTTCATATTCCCTTCTCCCTTTCAGCAAAAAAAAAAAAGACAGGAAAAAAAAGCGTGTACAGTTAAACACTTTGGGTTTCATAGCTGTCAGGAAAATCTGAACTCACTCCATCACATGTCCACACACACACACACACACACACACACATAGCGCATGCCTTCACAAGAGTCTCACACACATCCCGCAATTGTGATGCACACTGTTAACACTCCCACTGTGCCTTTTCAGATGTAGTAACACAAACAGCTTCCTAAAAATAAGCACACACACACACAGACTTGTCAGTGCTGTAGGTAATAAGGGATTTCCTTTCTATTCCAGACACATTTGTCAGATGGATCCCCCCCCCCCTCCCCTTACCTCCCCTTACCTCCCACCCTCACTCCACTTAGGCTGTGGTCCACTCCTTGATGCCCCCCCCCCCCCCCCCCCCCTTTCCTTTTCAGCTCCATGGCTCCTCTACAGGGCTCCTCATGAATTATTTGTGGCAAGATCATAGCGATCGCTCATGGCTCGTTAAGCAGCGTACGCATGGCCTAACAGCTCCACGCCGTGCCGGGGTCGTGTTCCAAGCCCAGCCGTCTGCCATTGCTGTCGAGACACAGGCAAACCATTAACCCCCTCCTCCCCTCCACCACCACACTACACACACACAACTACGTGCACACACCATCTTCAGAAGCACACGATTCTCAACTCGCAACTCAAACAGACTATAAGCACCAGCAGCCGTGGAGCTCAGAGAGATATGAAACTGTAATTACAATGTTTGCACGAGTAAACATGGTGAGATCTGAACATGAGCTGCAGTGAGAGACAGGTGGAATGACAAGCACACACACACACACACACACACACACAAACACATACACACACTTGCACCCACAGACCATGTGGACGACTGGCTGCTTGGCCACAATGTTCCTCCCTCTCCTCCAAAGGCACTGACCGATGAGTCATCCAGTCACCCCTATACTAATCCCTTGAGTGGGTGGTTAGAAGGATCACACACACACACACACACAGACACACACACACACACCTAGCCAAGTTTAACAGCATCTGTCTTCTAAGTCATGCTCGTGGGAAGGCTCAGCCGCTCCGACTGCATTCACGTCTCGTCATAAGCTGATTCATAAGAAGATCACAAGTCGGTCGGCTACTATTACAGCAGGATGAAGCAGAGCTTATGCGTCGTGTGTTAACAGGTGGAATCTGACAGAGCACTAAGCATGGAGGACATATAACATACGCAAGGCCCGAGGGCTTGTGAAAGTGTGTACGTGCGGTCGGGGTGTGTGTCGGTGTGTATGAGTGTGTAAGGTGGAGGCAGTGCCAGCTGCAATGACTCACACCCTGAGTCACTCCGAGGGGCCGCACATCGACTCTCAATGAGGTTTAAACCTCCTTTATCACGGAGATTTAAATCTCTCTCTCTCTCTTCCCCTCTTTTCTCAGTGTCTTCCCTTCTCTCTGTCTTCCCCTCTTTTCATAACTCTTTCCGAACACCTCACCCCATCCTGCGTCCAAGAGAGAATTCAATTTCTGCATTTAGATTTTTTTTTTTTTTTTTGTCTGAGGACAGTGGAGGAGGAGTGTGTGTGGGTGTGTGTGTGGGATGGAGGGTAACAGCTACAGCAGGTATACTGCCTCCTCATGGTCCTCTCTCATTCTCTCTACTTGTTTGCTCCTTCTCAACCCTTCTGGCTTTTCTTATCTTTGCCTTTGTTGACTGATAATGGTAATGATCAGTTATTTACTTTTGGATGATTTTTGGAGCAAAAATGCCAAACTTTGAACTTTTTAGCTTTATAAATATAGGAAATCTTATGCCATAGAAAACTGAAATTTATATTTTTTGCAAACTAATATCTGATCACTTCCATTCTTGTGGCTTCTCCGTGTCCACTGCTTTGCCAGATGATAATGAACAAGCGTCAAGGTTAAGTGTCAAAAAGTGACATCATTAATATAAATATACTACTGTCTTGCCTGCTTCCAGTTTAACAAATAGCCTAATTCTAAATACTGCACTCCTCAGTTTAACTAAGTTTTACATCTTTTAGTAAGTGGCAAACACTCACACATGTAAAATTATGCTCTTTTATGTTCCCGTGAAGCCTTTATGAAGCAGCACGTTCTGTACAAACTGTTGTGTCTTTTTATTAAAAAGAGTACCAGGGGTGGATTTTCCCGTCCTCTCCTGAACTCTGTTACTCACCAGGATGGCAGCAGTCAGAGCACACAGGTAGTTCTCCCTGTATGAATGGCTGATAGTATTTCTATTTATCTATGAAGTTTCCTTTCACTCAACCCTAGTGAGGTCAACAGCACAGGTCAGCTAAAGAAAAATCGGCAGTGTCTTGCTCAAGGACACTACAGCGGACTGTCTCATGAACAGCTCTCCTTTTTTTTTTTGCCCTTTACAGTAAATGAAAGTATCACAGCTCTGGCTTGAGTTTTATAGTGATGTCAGTTGCTGTGTTATTCATCACTTGCCAATTTGTGCAGCGCTACAGAAAACTGTCAGAGCAAACATTTCCTCAAATTTGCATCTCAGGAGAGAAATATAAAGGAAAAACATAACATATGTGATTTGAAAAAACACACACACATCGTTTATATATGTCAAGACCTGGGATTTTTGCGCCTTCCAGAAACACTTTGTGGCTCAGTGTGGCTCAGTGGGCTTCCCCTTTAACTGTGTACTGCTGATCCTGCACCAGATATGTCTTTATCCTCCTTATGGCAGCGAATAGCCCAGGATGAAAGTGCTGCTGAGCCCGAGATCTGAGTCCCACAGGCGAGTCAGATACACTCACATACAAACACACAACACAACGATCTGTGACCAGTGCCTTTGGGCGATTCCTACACTGTGGGTTTTGCTGGAATGTTGAATGGAGACAGGTCTGACATGATGCAAGCTGAAAGCGACGGGGGAGCGGCAAGCCGAGATCAGCGATGCTGTGTCAACTCTGCTCCGCCCTGTCAGCTCTTTGAGTGTGCGCTGGTTAACCACCTCTGATGTCTTGACTAAATATTATCACGGTAATTATAACACTTCAAACGTATACACGACATTTCATGTGATTTGCGAGAAGAGGTGATTTATGATGGACATTTCTGGCAAAGGTCAGTCACGGCAGTGAGAATGCTACTGATTAAAGACAAAGCTACTGTAGTTTTCTGCTTCATTGGATGTATTGATGTCACAGTGGGAAGAGTTGAGGCCACTGGGGCACTTAAGCACAATGAAAACATTGTTAATTATATTAGTAATATGTGCTTTCCTGAAGATGAAATAGAAATGCAAGACTGGTTGATAGATGATTTCAACTTTCGCTGTTTAAATGATGTGATATGAAGAGAACAGTGGGGCTACACATCTTCAAATAATAATACATGACCACTCCCCAATCTGATTAACAAGAGGTTTGGCGGTCTAAAATCTGACATAAGTTGTAGCAAAAGGCAGATACCGGTCTCTCAGTGCTATGAGGCTAAAGATGAAGTGCATTTTTTGCTCAGTACACGGTAATTTAGTGATTCATTTATTTAATAAAATGTTTTTACCTTGAGATGAGTTATGTAACAGTGTCTTTCGGGCTTTTTGTGTGTGTGACACATTGACCAACCAACTTACAACATGTGACAGTGATGCTGGAAAAATATGGAAATTATCTTTATCATTGACTTCATATAAGACATTGAAGGTAAAAAGCTAGTTTTAGCATATACTGATGTTAATTTGTTGGTATCTTGACCTAATGTTATGACACTAACATCATTTTCTTGTGATAACAACCTTAGGATTTGTAATATTATTGAAATAAGTTGGCCTGTGTCCATTTTCTCCCGAGTAGAGTAAAAATAGTTAGCTAACCACAAGCGTCTCCATTTCCATTTAGCCCTGCAGCTAACCCAGCTATTTTGGGAAATATGCTTCCTTGCGTCTTGCCAAAAGTTATGAGAAGATCAATATCGGTTTCATATCTGTTTGTTAAATAGGAAAGCTGCAGGCACAAGACAGTGGCAATTTACATTAAGAGTGGAATCAGGGGAAAATAACCAACCCGGCTCAGTGCAAAGATAAAAAGTAAAAACACGTAGCAGAAACATCGGAAGTCAAAGGTTATGTTACGGTTGTACATAAAGATATATTCTGTGCCGTTTCTTTGGCGTGAGCAGTGAGTTCCATGAGTTTCCGCCTGGCAACTTCACTGTGATAACAAGACTGCAGGCCGTCTGCGCGCCACTCGGCCAAGAAACAGCCATGTCTTCATGCTAATCTAAGCTGCAGATCTTTTCATCTAATTCTGGGCAAGAAAGTCAATAAGCATATTTCCTAAAAATGTCAAACTGTTCCATTTACTCAGATGCTGAGGAAAAGCTGATAATGTTTCTCTTTTAACGCGGCAGTATCAGAAAGCCTCCCCGTCTATGCAGATGTAGGAAACACTGACCCCCAGCAGGTACAGGAGCCTTCCTCTCTGCTGTACTCTTTCCCTCTCTGCACAGCCAGTCATTTGTCACCATTAGCAACGGTCCTCAGGTACCCCATCTCATTGCACTGTGATCATGTGACATTGTGCCACCACTAAGACGAGAGGGAAGCTGAGACGAGGAGAGGGTAAAAAAAAATAATAAGAAAAAGATGGAAATGGGAGGAAGGGATATAAGATGATAGTGGACATGAAAGAAGGAGAATAAGGGGATGATGAAGACAGAATGAAGGCCTCTCAGACTCCAGATAGACGAAAGATGGTGGTGAGCCGATCTAAGATAATTTGGGGTCATTCTCCAATAATGGACAAAAGCATGATACAGATAAGGAGGTGCAGATTCTGTATCAGTGCTAAAGAGGAGGGATGCTGCCTTGCCCTTCAGATACAGAATCCTATTGATCACTTCAGCTGGGCTTTAGCAGCTATCTGCAGCATCCGATATTCAGATGGGTAATCAGATGAAGGGCCGCGCTTAATTAAACGACTGATTCATTCAACAGTTAAAATCCAAACTACATAAACGGGCTCTTTTAAATGCAGCTTTCAGAGAAAGTCTGCAGTTACCTCTGCCTGAACTCTTAATCTATGAGCTACTGTATATGTGACATTTCCCAAAAAGCATCCGACGGTAAGTTTTTCTCCTTTTTTCAGTCACATTCCCACGTTGTTCAGCCAGTTTTACACAGCTGCAGCGTCCTATTTCCTCAATCTGAAAAAAACAGCAGATACCTGCAACACTGCAGATTTTCGGATTTCTGAGGCGCTTCAACTAATGACCAATTAAACGGCAGGACGTTATTTTCATTATTCAGCTTGGTGCTTTGGTTTATTAAAAGTCTAAACATCCATCTCAGATAAGTAGCATCTTCAAATCTTCAGACTAAGGACATTAAGTTTATTATCAAATAAGACAAAGCAAGCAGCTTTTTGCCTGGAGAATTATTTAAACAGCGAAAGGTTTACCAATTTGCTGACTAATTGTTTCAGCTCTAAAACACTTACAAATACATACATACATAAAAAGAGCATTTTAAGGTGTTTAAGCCATGTGATAAACTGCATCTCACACGTTGCAAGTTGGTATGAGCTCCTCTCTCATAACATTTTCTTTTTGAGGGCATAGATTTCCGTTTTGATTTGTTTGTTTCTTAAAGGTTAAAGTGTCAACCGCAGCGATATTTCTTTATTAACTTCGCAGGCACATGGCACATTACAGCCGATGTCACGGCTCAGTGTAGTGTGGGACATTTACCTGAGGCACAAACACACACAGATGAAACATACTGCATGGTTTTCTCTTCCTCTGGGAAGAATTTGCCAGTATGAGAGGAATATTAGGATTACCGGTTATTACAGTAATTCAACAACTGCAATTTGTTACTGTGTGGCCTTCTGCTACCTTAAAATCCCTTTCCTTCAGGAGGAAAAGAAAGAGTCTGAAGTGAAATCCTCTTGCTCCCCCCCCTTCCTTCCTGCTGTCTGTCTTTCACTCGCCGTCTCCCCGCCCCGCCCCCCCCTTTACTGTTTTGTGGCTGCTCTTCAAGTAGAGGAAGGGGCCAGATTATATACGGATTAAGAAGAAAAGGCTTGACCCACTTGCTTTCAAAGAGCACCAAACCAAAAAAAAAAAGGGCTGTGTGTGGAGGCTGGCTTCAATTCAGTGTCAGCACTTCTGTTGCTACTGTGCAAGACTCTTGAAGCTCATGTTTATTGCTCTTAAGACTATAATTAGCAGGGCTGGCTTATGGTGTTAAAATGCTTCCCTGACTTACCGATTGATTGAAACCTCTCTGTGTGAATCTCCTCTGTGCCTGGGAGTTTGTCCCGCTATCACATAACCAAAAAAATACATAATCATCTCGCAGCAGCAATTTCTATTTTTCTATTTTTTTTTCTCTTTCCCAAGGTTTGATGGGCTTTCTTGCAGGTTAGGTGGCATTATGTATTTTTCAAGCCCTGAAGATAACACAAGAATGGAGGTGAGAGCCAAGTCAGCACACAAGGAGAAAAAGGAGGAGGAAGGGAAGGGTTGGGAGGAGGAGGAGGATGAGGGGATGGGTAGGCGGGGGAGAGGGGGGTGAGACTGAGATAGAGAGGGGAGGCAGTGGAGATAACCGCCAAAAAAGTGGTGGCGAGCAGGCGGGAGAGGAGGAGAGAATAGAGAGAAGTGACAGTGTGATGTAGTGACAGAGGAAGTGGAAGGAGGCGAGAGGCAGCTAAAGTGGCAAGACAAAGACACAAGGAAAAGCTACTAGAGGTAGAAAAGAACCTGGGGAGTGAGAGGAGGGGAGTGAGAGAGAATGAGACCCGGGAGGTAAACTAATCACCGAGCACGCAATGCAATTTTCTGGCTCTGTGCCTCCACTCCACCACACTCCTCCCTCCTTCGCTCTCGCTCCCTTCCTCCCACCGTGCACCCCCTCTTCGTCTCGGGGGCTCTTTTTACTATTCCGCTCACACACACTGTCTCTTGCTCCTCTATCTATCAGGCTGTACCATTTCACTGCTCCCCTCTCTGCTTTTAGCACTGCCCAGTAATCCTCCTTGACTCCCCAAAAAAATGGACTGAACCACTCTCTGGCTATCAGTATTTATAAAAAATAAAATATATATGGATATTCAGAGGGATCTTTGGTCATCTTGTAAATCATTACATCACCCTGTGTGTTATTTAAGGGCTATACAAGGTTTCTTCAGGTGCTTCCATGTGAGATCTCTATGTTTGGGTTCATGTGTGACAAGGTGAATGATGGGAAACTACAACCAGTCAGCAAGAAGAAAGCAAAATGATAGAAAACAGCGTCTGTCTGTTTGCATCTGTGCATGTGCTTGCGTTGTGCGTTGCGTTCGTTTTCCCCCTGAGGTGAAGGCGTTTAGGAAACGTTTGATATCGCTGCGGTAAAGGTTTGAAAGTGTGCTCAGTCTCTCTCTCTCTGTCTCTCTCTTCCCAGAGCAGCAGCGGCGGCGGTGCCTGCCTGCCTGCCTCACTGTTTTGCAGTGCCTTGACGATGATGATAGATGTTCACTCCAGACATGCAAATAAAGGAGGCGGCTCCCTAGAACTGTGCACATGCTCTCATTTACAAACGCGCGCACGCACACACACACACACCAGCACATGTGTATGTTTGACTATGATCAAGTCATCCATTGATATATTAATCTTCCTCTTTAGGGAATATACCCCCGGGAAAATGCGGAAAGCTCCCACACACGGCAGACTCAAAACTGCCCTATTTTTGCAGGCAGAGTGAGTGGAGAGGAAGATTAGTCACATAACATGCTAATTTGAAAGATAGGAGCCATTCTCTGAGAGGAAGGTGTGGATGTATGAGAGGAGAGCCAGCAAGCTCATTATTGACATGCAGTATATGTCACCTCATCCATCATAACTGACACGGCTGTGGCTTATAGGGACACACACACACACACACACACACACAATTGCACAGTGATGCACAGACTACAGGATCACTTTCAACATGCTTATTGAATTTTCACTCTTAATCAACACTATCAACAGTATCACAGTTTCTCTCTATCTTACACACACACACGTTCGGGGTGGGAGAAAAAATCGATTCAAATAAGTATTGCGATATTTTTGACGATTTTTAAATCGATTTTTTTCTTCAAAAATCGATTAAAAAAAATTGTAATTAAATATTGTGCAATGTGCATTTGTTCGCCTTTTTTACATACAGAGAGTCCAGGTTTTGAAAAGGGTTTAAGTTCACTTTATAATGGAGTGTGTTAATTTATAGGTTCCTACAGTATTTGTGTGCAGAATAAATGTTAAAATGTAGCAGTTTACCTCAGTCTATATCTCATTTTGTCAGAAAGGTTTCAGAAGCCTGTTTTTTCTACACTTTTATTTTTGCCTCTTTTATGCAGTTTATGCAGAAAAGAGAGTAAACATATGTATTGCTGCTGAATAAATCTTAAAAACTGACTTACATGTGATGTGTATTTTTTGGGGAAATGTGGTTCCTGGAATAGTCTGTAGACAATCATAATCATTCAACTGTTTCACTGGTGTTAAAAATGCAGACCAAAAATCGAGAAAATCGGCAATATTGTAGAATCGCTATTTTAATCGAATCGCCATCCAAAAAAATCGTAGAAGAATCGAATCGGGAGAAAAGCATATCGTCCCAGCCCTAACACATACACACACAGGAACATGTGCACAGACGTCACCAAGTTACGCTTTAACATAGATCAGCATGGACATTTGCAAAACATATGCACCGACACTTCACACCAGCAACAGCAGACGCCGTCACCATAGGAGAGCCCCCCCACTCCGTGCTAACCTGAGAGGATCCAATGACACAAAACATATGTGTGAGCCCCCCCCAACTACTACTCACTGACAGGCTCACTGAGCAAAACCTGTTGTGACACATCAAACATCAGCCTGGCAGGCGCGGGGCCGGAGAGAGCGAGGCAGACAAGTCAGACGGAGAGAGAGAAAGCACATTAAGTGGACACCGTAACAACTAATCCAGATATACTTTAGCTGTGCAGGGTGCTTTAAGGTCACAGACTGGTACTGCACAGCAGACTGAGGGACACACACATACACACACACCTACACAAACACACACACACACACAGGAAAAAATATCCCTCCTGCCCATTCCAGCATTTTCAGCCCCATAAACAGCCTCCTCCCTTCACCCAAACACTGGCTAACACAACACAATATGATATAAATCCTCTGAGACAGTAACCTGGATTAATGGCGTCAGCTTTTCCAGCTCTTAAAAACGCAAACACACACGGAAACATACGAACACACCACGAGTGGCAGACACAACAACACACATGGCTACTCCTGGATCTTCTCTACCTCTCTGTGCTGGGGGGTTGGGGTGCTGGTGGTTACTGTAGATGGAGGATGGGAGGAAAAGGAGATGCGGGGGATGGGGCCAAATCAATACAGGTATCCTGGGAACCCTTCCTTTCTTCTATGAATCTATGCAGGGAAGATCAGATGCTGACAGGGCAAAGCCCCCCTTCCGGACACCGGTGCTAGGCCTCTTGCCCCCCCCCCCCCTCTGACGAGACTTCATGAGCACACAGAGTAAATGATTGGCTGCTTGAGCAGACACAAACATCCCGTGTGCAGTAATATCTGTCATATCAATAAAAGCAGTGTGAGTATGATAGCAGCTATATCTCCTTGTCTGTGCCTGGGGGCTCAAAAAGGAAGCGCCTGTGATGTGTGATAAGATACATGATGTGTGTCGAGGAAAACAGTGAAAATAATGTAGTATGTATGATGTATTGACAATATGACAGGCGGGATATGTGTTTTTTATGGAATGGTCCAGAGATGGTGGAGTAATCTTTACGGCATGTCAAAAAAACCCACTGTCTTGACGGATACACAGCTTGTAGCCTACGTACGCTCGCTGTATAAAACATGCTGAACTGTTGGACTGTGGAGCTGAGGCCCAACCTGAAGCTGCAGCAGATGAGGAGGAGCTTAATATGCTGCACAGCACTGGACACTTGTGTTCACTTTCTTTGATAATGATGTCTCAGTTGCCACAACAACACTGGCACCATGAACAATAAACAGACCTCAAATGGGAAGATGTCATCAGTCCCAATACATCTGTTTAAATGAAGGTCAAAATGAGATTCTCCTGCTGCACAAGACTTTGACCTTTCTGTGCTTAAACCTGTAAACAGTTAAATTGTTACTACATCCTTTGTCCAAAAAGCCTAGATATAAAAGACAGATGTATAACAAAGCTGAGTGATTCAATGTGATTGTGTCTTCCTGGTGTACATTGTCAAATTCCCCAACTCGTCTTATCTCTTCTAATCTCACAAATGTTTGTACTAGTTAATTAAAGCGTCAATGGTATGGATTATTTTGAGTTTGTTTTGGTCTCCATCTGTTCTCTATAGATGCTACCGGCTCCAACATGTTCACCACAGAGTTGCTAACTTGTCTGTCAAAAAATAGTTTAGGCTCTGTGGCTTTATTTCTATCAAAGACAAGAACATTATGCATTAGGGGTGTGTATTGGCAAAATCTAGCGACACGATACAGGGGCAACAATACAATATATTGCGATATGTATAGTGATATATTGCAATACTATAAGTACTATCGCAGTTCTCTTTCCTTTTTTCGCTGTGCTAATTTAGCTAACGCTTACTCTCGCAAGATCTCTTTGTCCCATTGGTGGAGCAGTCAATGGTTGAATGACTGCTGCCAACAGCAGTTAGAGTTTTAAATGCAACACAAAAATGAACCACCGTTGTGAATGTTTGCATGTAAATTGTTAATTAAAAAATGTATACAGTGCTTTTAGTATTGATGCAGTATTGTGAAACAAAATCGCGATATTTCAGTGTATCGATATTTTCTTACACCCATATTATGCATGGTCAGTTAATACATTGTAAATCCAAAAAAAGTGTTTGTTTTATTGCTCAGATGCATTTCTGCTGCTGGAAATAAACAGGGGATGAATTTGGGAATACAAGTATTATTTCACTGACTTGCCAAGGCCGCTTTGAATTTGGTGGCAACACACATCATTGCCAAGCCCTGTCTTGTCTCCCTCTGGATATTCAACATTAAGAAAGTGTCAGCGTGATGTTTAACCTCTTAAAATGGCTATTATCCAATCATAACTAAGGATTTAAAGGAAGCACTTTGAGTGTTTAATTAGTTTTTAAGGGATGACAAAGAATGCCCTTTAGAGCCACCTCTGCATGAGTCACCTTGTTTTCTAACTGCAGTGACTAAGTGAGAAAATTCAAATGAACACTGTCCACTTTCACTTTCGTCGCAACAACACTTTCTTCTTGTCAACATATTATCACTCGTTCCAGTCACGCATACATACTGTATCTCTCACAGAGCTCACAAACCGGTAAAAACCTGAATGGAGCCGTGTTTCTCGTGCCGCGTGGCATGTTGGAAACACAGGTCGCCCATCGCCGCTGCAGAGCACTTTAAGGTCCGCGTGGGCGGACGGAGAGATGGGAAGAAAGAGGAGAGGGTCTGTGGTTGTTTGGATGAAGAGTTGAAATGTGGTTGTACTGTATTTGTGTGCGCGTGTGTGAGTGTGTTTGCCTGTAAATGTGGGCTGAGTAAGTGAATGAGAAGCAGCAGTAAGTAATGGTGAGAGTGAAATAGATACTTCTAAGACAGAATTGATTTTTTACTTTTATTGCCCCGCGTACACAGATATCATAAAAACAGTCTACAGAAGACACTATCCTTTATTTTCAGATTCTGAACAAATGCGGCCATTATTGTAGGAGAAAATGATACTGTGTACCTGTGTACTGTGTTACGTCACTGTGATTAAATGTACATCCTAAATAATATGTAATTCATTCATTTTACTTTTTCTTTTATTCTGTTGCATTTTATGTGAGTTTTTGAATTTGAATATACAGGTGATATAGTGTATATTAATACTATTCAACAAGAATTAACTGTTAACATGGATTAAATTGAAACAGAGAGATAGCTTGAGAGAGGGAGGGAGGGAGGGAGGGAGCATCATAGAGCTGATGACTCCTGGGGGTTGCTAAGTGATGGTAACTGGACTCCAACATGTTGCAGTCTGGGAAGTCTCCTGATGAATAGGAAGGAGAGAGGGCAGCGGAGGAGGGATGGGAAGGAAGGCAGGAGAAAACCTAGCTGTGTAATGCATGGGCACGGCGCCAAGGCGTCCATTTCATTCACAAAACCCTGAGCATGTCCAACCTCAGGCTGAACAATCTGCTCCTACTCAGCCCAGGGGAGGGAGGACATGAAGCTTCTCTTACGCCTCCTCATTGCTGGATTTTATCCTCCTCTGTTCCTCCCTTGTTTTTGTTTTTTTTATATTTTTGTTTTCTTCATTAGGCTTTCCCCTGTCTGTCATTTTCTTCAAATCTTAAAATATTACCTTATTATGCAGCATCACTTTGGATGCATCAACAACAGCAGCCAGCCAGCCAAAACCCATGTTGCTGTGGGAATCCCTGGCTGAGTTTAGTGAAACATTTTCCAAGACTGAAATGAATCATTTGGCACAGATTACACTTTTTTTCTTCTATCCTCAAGTGAAGTGAATTAAAAAAAAAAAAAAAAAAGTTAATTGCACCTAAAGACTGACCATGGTCTATGTCTCTGCTTTAAAACTGCAGTCATGAACTGAACCAAATGACTGGAGTCTGTGTGCCAATAATAATGCATCCTGCTTTGAGTAGACTCTTCAAAATGGGGGGGGGGTTGGTTTCAAATTTTTCATAAAAAGCATCCCATCCCATGTAGCTGCCCAACTCCCCCTGACCCTGGGGTAATTTGAGTCAAAGGAGCTGCTTCGGCCTGTCTGATCATCATTTTGGGGGAAAAAAAAGATGTGTATGTAAAAGATGATCTCAATCTATAACTGACATCACTTTGGTGGCGATATGAGGAGATACTGAGACCTTCTTTGTCCTCCCACACTGCTGAGACATAACTGAACCAAAGTCTGAGACATAACTGAACCAAACTACAAGCAGCTCAGCCCAGTGATCATTTAAACCAAACCATAAAATGTACAACACATGCCTGAGTTTGATCCTCAAATTTCAGAGATACCTACCAAAGGTTCCTGCATTCGCTCTGACTCACAACGGTTTGTTTATGTACATGTCTGTAGGTGTGTGTGTAGGTGTACAGATTCAGAAAACAAAACTAGGCAAATTTATGTCCAAAGACTGGGTCTGCATGCACATGCACATGTAGCCTATATGTGCGGATTTTTTTTTTCATTTACAAGCTAAAAATGCTGCAGATCTCCTCACAGAATAAGAAGGAATGGGTGGGTGGACAACCGACAGGAGTGGCACAGTGACATCAACAAGGGAACATTTCAGGCAGCGTGATTTTGAGTCTTAAGCAGCAGCTTGGAGCATGACTTTGGGTGCTGGTGGGGAGCTGGGCAGAGAAGGAGATCGGGAGAGAGGAAGAGGAGGAGGAGGAGGAGGAGGAGGAAGAGAAAGTAGGACAGAGATGTGTGGGCCTGGCTCTGGAAGGACGGTGGCTCTAATCAGGACTGAGCAGCTGCTATTACTCCAGCACTCTCACAGGGACGGCAGGCAAAACCCTACTCATGCTTTAACATTACAGAGGGAAATCTAAATCACACAGGCTCCTGTTAGAAGCTGCGTATAGATTTTGAAAAGTCTGAACAGCTGGAACAGGCTTTTTTTTAATCCCGTCTCACTACATCAAGACACTGTGAGATGTTGTAATTATTTTGTAGAATTTATTTTACGATAAAAATGACAAAAGTGGAACTAAAGAGAAAGCCTTACAGTCTGCTCGACCGTAAAAACTCATGAGAGTTTTTACTTTTATCAACATGGCAAAGCAGAATACAAGGGATGTTTCAATTGTCATCAAAATTGCTTTTCCATTCAAACTTTTTTCATGCTGGCCTCTTAATAGCCCGCAAATTGTTTTTTTTCATGCGAGCCACCAAAGCCCCCTTCCCTGTAGCAACAGCACCCAAAAACACCTCACGCTGAAATATTAAATAGCAAATGGGAAGCGACACTCTGGAGAAAACTCAGCAGTTTGTGGGGGAAAACAAGCTGTCAATATTAGCGCCCTGGAAGCGCATGAAACTTGAAAGAGACAGAGAGACGGGCAGGCGGTGACAGAGATGGAGAAACAGAAAGAGACAGAGATAGCAAGAGGACACGTTGACATCTCTCTCTCCCTCACTGTGGGCTAAGGTGCTTGTCTCTGACAAGAGAATGTCGATGTATATCTAAAGTGGACAGCTGAGCCAAAGGAGCTACGCCGCGTTTCGTACTCGTGTTCTCCCGGGAAGCCACGCAGGGTGAAATTCCTCCAAAAACCCCTTTCTCTTTCCTCCTCCAGTCCACCAAGCTTAACATATTTGGAGGATGAAACTGGTTGAGAATGAAGGGAAATACTGTACATCCACAACTTAGATACATTGTCTGGAGTAAATTGACATACACAGTGCGCTGTTTGATATGCCCTAGTGTGATCTACATCAAATAATAATGTGTCATCATTTGTTGCCACAGTGCAGTCATCTCTTATGTCCCAGGCAACTGTTTGTTTGTGTCAGAAGTTCTGAAGGAGTTGTGTGAATGTGCTCTAATTTATTCATGAGGTTTTTGTTTCGCAAAAAAAAAAAAAGATCATAAGGAAATTCAGTGATTCATAAACGAGAACACATTCTAAGGAGACAGTTTACGCCCCGAGATCCACTTTTTCATAGTCAAGAGTCAGCAGCATATACTGTACAGCACATTACCTCTACACTTGCCTTGCAGGTGGTGGGCGCCATACGACAAAGATGGAGTGTGACCGGTGCAGGTACATGAAGAGGCATATAGGGGATTTTAAAGCAGCAATAGTTCAGATTACTTTTGTTTTTGATGAGGCTAAAATGACAGATGTTTGTTTTTTTTCCCCAGTGGGAGCGTCAGTCAGTCAGTTCACATGCAGCATTGTGGTTGCACTTGTGTTAGCTGATTGGTTCATGCTTCTCAATCACTGATTCATTCATCAGCTGTGTATCTGCTGACGTATAACTTGACATTTGTCATCTCACCCTCGTGCCAGTGCCACCCCATCCTCGTCTGTTATTGTTGATTTAATTACAACATAATGTGTTATGTCTTTGTAAAGAGGGATTAGATTAATTGTTGCTGGTTGGACTCTTTGAGAATTCCCTCACAGAGCAAAACGTCCCGATCCAATACTAAGTTTATGATAATTTCCTTTAAATTAGGTTTTCTGACAGAGCAGCATTTGTAACCACAGACATCACAAATTCAATTGCTAAGGAAGTACTGTGATGATTGTATTCACTGTATTAATTCCATGGCTTCATGGCTGTATTATTTTCAAATGTATGTGAAAACTTCTATTCTAATTAAATTGAAAATTTTAGAGAGAAAGCAATAGGGAGTGCTGCAGTTTGGGTCCAAGGAGAGATGTAAAAAAAGTGTGGGTAAAAAATCAGGTGCTCATCAAGACCAAAAAAGATGTTTGAAAAAAACAGGGAGCTGGCTGAAGCCAAAAAGGCAGTCCGAGGCACTCTGAATAATATAATAAAAATCCTTTATTTAAACAGGGATGGACCAACGCGTTTCGACACTTACATTGTCTTCTTCAGGGTGAGCAAATTGAAAATTTGTTTGGGAAGCTGCACCACTGGAGCTATATCAACCAACATGACAAGAGAGGTTCCTGTTTCATTATCTAATCTCGAGGTTCATCTTAAAAGATGTTTCCTAGCGTCACATTCTAGTTTAAAGATGCTCATTATTTCAGTTTGTGCTTAAATGTTGCATATTCCTAAATCTTGAAGCCAGGTATACTCAAGCACTGATCACCAGCACAGACTGGAGAAGGAAAAGGGGTTTCAGTCACACACTGGGGCTGATCTGGTTCAAACGTATGGCATAATGTGTCCTACCTGTAAATATGCTTTCACTTTATTTATCATTTGCATCCGATTTCCTCCATTTACGGGTTTTGCACAAGTTGACAAACAACCAAATCCTGGCGACCTTTGTCATTGACGCCCCCTTATATGCAATCCCTCTGCGCCAGGGTCGCAACGCATCCCAAAACTAAACATCTGGGAGTGGATAATTAGCTTGTGTGTGTGTGTGTGTGTGTGTTAGACTTACTTATGTGTGCTTGCACCCAGGTCACCTCCCCAATTCACATCAGACCACATCAAACGGATGCATCTCAAGTCTGTGACACACTTTCATCAAAGGCAGCACACAAGAGAGAGAAATCTCTTCAGAAAGGCTCAATATGTTACGGTCGGTTTGCGGTCTTAAAGCAGGCCAGCACTGTATGCAAAACTATGGGGCACACAAACACACACACATCCACATACATGTATTGCTGTGGATGCAAAAGAAAAGAAAAACACAAGCTGTAGTCAGTAAACAAACATAAAAATGACGCCCCAAAGAAATGCAACAATGCAAAAATATATGCAGCTCAAAAAATGTATTTTTCAAAAGGAAAAACTTCCGTATACATCAGTTATATGACAGAACATACGGCTCGGAGATTCAGCACAGCTTTAGAGGCTTGTATTTTCATGGCTTTTCCTATTTTTCTTACTTTTATTCTGCACAGTGTCTGTCGGTGTCGGAGTACAAGACAAGGCAGAGTTGACTTCAAACGCTCCTGTCCCATCGAACAACACATCACAGCACTGGCAGCCCTACCTTTGAAGCGCCCTGCATGGAGCATGCTCAGTGACACGCAGTCAATAAGTCATTAGTGGAGGCTTCAGTGGCAGTTGCTCACCTTGTGAGGCTGTGCACTGACCCAGAGTCAGCCACCCTGTGCACAGCTTCATCTTACAGACTCAAAGGACAAACAGGATTGAGAAACTAAAATACCTTTTTTTTTTTTTTTTTTTTTTAAAGCTGGGGATTAATGAATGAAAGGGTTAAAATCAGGTTATTGCAGCAAAAAATCTTCTTAGCATTAGTGGTGCCTGATATATAAGTAATATGAGGTAAAAGTGGGATACTATATAGTTGGAAATTATAATTAACCCTCCTGCTGTCCTCCTGGGTCAAGGAAGGAAGGAAGGACGAAGGAAAAGAAAGAAGGAAGGACGAAGGGAAAGAAGGAAGGAAGGACAAAGGGAACGATGGGAGGAAAGAAGGAAGGGAAAAAGGAAAGAAAGATAGATGGAGGGAGGGAACAGATTGGGTCAAAAAAAGAAGGTAGAAGTAAGGACGAAGGGAAGGAAGGGAGGGAGGCAAAAAGGACTGTGGAAAGAAGGAAGGGAAGGAAAGGAAGATGGAGGGAGAGAACAGACCAGGTCAACTGGATCAAAAGAGGAAGGAAGAAGAAGTAAGGAAGGAAAGAAGCAAGGGGGAGAGGATTGTGGAAAGAAGGAAGGGAGAAAGGAAAGGAAGGAAGGAAGGATGGAGGAAGTGAACAGAAGGACAGCAGGAGGGTTAAGAATGCATACTAAATATTTTTTCTTCTTTTTTTTTGGAAGATGCACACCATGCTCATCGAGGCATTCATGTGAATTGGCACATCCTCAACTAACTATCCAACCTTGAAAAACTAGATTTACCCCTGCGATGCCCCTACTATTATACAAGTGCAATACGAGGCCAGGAACTGCACAAATAAATAAATAAATAAATAAATGCCTCATACTACAACCAAGACAGGAATAGCCTTAACCGGGTCAAGTTATGCTGTGTAGACATTGTAAAAAAAAAAAAAGATGTGATGAAAAGATTTAAAAGTAAAAACTCACAGCAAGATCAGTAGGCATTCATGAGGCTCGGAGACTAAGATCAAAACCTCGATGCATACTGCATGGGCAGAGGCGCTTCAGAAAGTCTCTTTCATGGCTCCTCTCATGGTGACCCACTCTGAACCCGTCTGTGTTTTTACCTTCAATTTCTCTGCTTTCCACTCTCGGTCCTCTCACCCAATTTTCTTTACTTTCCTGTGTTTTTCGTCTCCGTCTTCCTTATTTGTCATCTTTCCTCTCTCAGCCCTTTTACCCAATTTTGTCAAGGCTCTTTTTATGAAAGATACAAAAACACACACACACACACACTGTCAGTGAGTGTGATGACAAACTGCTTTGTTGTTCTTCTTCACTTAATGTTTCCTTAATGCGGGAAAAGTGATGTAACAGCATGCAAATCCCTTTCCTGTAAAAAGGAATAAACATCAACAGCATGTTTTATTATGAAAGAAGTAACATTAATTTTAAGAACAATTGTAAGCTCTCAACAGTTACGCAAATATATATTTAAAAGAAAAATATATATGAATGCATATTTAAAGAGACTCCTTTTGTTTACAACACATAATGTGTCCTCAATGTGTCCTGCATTAAGTTCACATAATAAAGTAATTGTGGGAACGGTTCAAAAGTCTTTTATACGTTTTCCAGTTTTTGTGAACAATAGGACTTTCTCCCGCATTTGTGTGTCTGTTAATTAGCTCTTCAAGCATAAGAGGATCTGGTAAAGGCAGATCCTGCCTTTAGTTAATTCATATTGAATGGAGCAACAATGGCACACATCTAAAGCCTTTTTTTCACCGTAATGGGATGCATTGGCTTGGGTTCCTCCTTACTTTGGCAGCCAGATAAGATATTACTTTATTAACAGCCAACAGATTTAAAGGCGACTCAACCCGACTGGGGTTTCCAGCCAAGAGGCTGATGCTTTATTTATAAATTCTTCATTTATATCAATAATTTTGTAATACAAGTTAAACACTTGTACTTCAATTAGCAAATTCATCACAAGATCCTAATGCTGCAGTAGTGCAGCACTGATGTGACACTGAACAAAACAGCACTCACTATAGTTAGGGTTAGGTTATTTTATTGGTAACGTCAGGTTGACAGCATAGCAGAGCCTCCTGAACCTCCCTTTTTTTGCCTGTTTTATTTGCATGTTTTTATTTACATGCTGTCGCTACATTTCTCCATATCTTTATCTGACACATTTAAAATTTGAAATGAATATGATCTTCAGTGTGATTTTCATGTGTCTGGTGTCCTAGGAGAGAAATTAGCCTATGTTGTGTAGTGTTATGTTATGTTGGTGATACATAAAAAGAAGCACCATTTTTAGAGTCACTCTGGAGATAATAAATGTCAGAAGAACCCAATCCATCCCATAGTTATTGAAATGTAGTCAGTCTAGACCAACCATGAACCATCCACAAGGCCATGTGGCTACCATGGCTAAATAGTTTCATTTCATACTCCCTGCCAAATATCATACACTCATGACTATTTGTAGTAACTAAATCGGGGCTTACATTATTTTTACTGGGATTTTGGCGCTTTGGGCATCAAGGGGTTAATATTTTAAAATGCTCAAGGGATATCACCGGGCACCCTCTTGGATTTTGAAGAGGTACCCCCCAGCTACAAGAATAGAAACAGCAGAGAAAAAAAACATTATCAGACGAAACAAGGTTCATCAAAAAATCAGGGTTTGGCTCCCGGACTAAAAATATAGACAAACTATATGTGAATTTTCAGTTGGAGTATATGACCGCCTGCATCGGTATCACAGGTGTCTTGACATTACATATTACACCATAATGTGCTGCATCACTGCAAAAACACAGTCGTTAATGCAGTCTCACCATAATCTGGCAAAGATAATGCCAGTTAGCTTTACTCTCCAATAATGCATGTGCTATCACCAGAGCTTGTGTCGTAGCTTCACATGTCAGTTTCCTCCGTCTCTCCACCAGAGTGGGCGTGAGCGAGTGACTGTGAGGGGAAACTGCAATTTCCAGGGAGAAGCGGAGAACTGGCTCAGTAATGGCACCGCCTCAGGCCTTACACACAACTCCTTTACCCAGCTCTCAGGGGAGCCGCCTGTACCCAGAACGATACCTGACAGCTGAGAGAGGAAGAAAAAGAAACTGCACAGTGGGTGGAGCCCCCTCCCCCTAAAAAAAGAAAATGCCTAGTCACAAGATTTTCTCATGCACCCTCCTCCACCCTTGAATTTTTTTGGTTGCATTAAACTCTAGGAAATAAAAACTAAAATAAGACTGAACTGCTGGGATGTGTTATGTAGGCCATTAATACAGCCTGCAATCCCGTCCCTGTGCATTGATCCAGAGGAGGCACATCATTAAGAGGCCTTCGTCTCCACTTAAAAATGTCAAAAATTACTGTACACCAAATCCTGCTCGCACTCGCTAATGAATCTTTCTCTGAATTCCCCCCTTCATCTTTCTCACTCTCTCAAAATTCAGTGGGAGCTGAAGAGTGGGGGGGGATTACCCTCCAGTTAGCCTATGCCAGGATTGGCATAGGCTATAAGTATTTGGTAATTTGAATGTGTCTTTCCTATAGCTATAAAGACCAAACAGCTAATCTCTTGTCTTTGATGTCAGATTGATATTTAGAAGTATTTTGGTGACAGTTATTGGATCATTTTCCCTAAAATCAAGCTTTTAATCTTGCTTGTACTAAACCAGTGGTTCCCGATCTTATTGGTTTATGACCCTTTCAAAAGAACGCAGTAGAATTTTTCCTTTGTAAATTGTTTCATTTCACTAATTATCCAAAGCCTGAAGGGATCTGAAGAGGCAAAACTGTCTGCAGTATATAATACAAGAGAAAAGCAAATGGCAAATACAGAAAGTCTGGAAAATGTACACAGAGGATGTGTTTTTTTTTTCTTCTTTCCTGTTTTTTGTGTCAGACGATAACTGCTACATGACATTACTGGCCAGAGCCGACATGCGCCCTCAGGCAGAGGACAGAGCGTCTCTGTGGGAGGCTCCATCCTCTTATCACCCTGCAGTACAAGAAGACTAAAACAAACCATCTTGTGCAAAACACCAACCAAAGAATCCGCCCACCAAGACTCTCCAATAAGTAGAGTGGACTGTGGCTGGTTTCAATGACACCATCTGCGAAGGGCTTGAAACACCCCCGCACTTGGACCTCAGCGGGGATTGTGCTTATTAGGGGGATGCTATGGTAACTGGATGTGACTCCTCTGTGAGTTTTCAACACATGCAACAACAACAATACCTGGAATATGGGGCGGGCGGCCCGGCGTGTGGATGGATGCGCCGCAGGTCTGCACTCAGCAGATTTTTTCAAACGCTGCATTACACTGGAGATAACTTAGGGATTCCCCCTCCTCCCGCCCCCGCTGCCTTTCTCTCTCTCGTCTTCAGGATTCCATGCACAAACGCACATCGCTGTTTGCTCAACAGTTCACACTGATTCCACGCATTATGCAAAGCTCGCGAAGGAAGAAGACAAGTGTCTGAGAGCGGCGAGGGAGAAATCGAGAGACAGTGACAAGGGTGGGGTGGGGAGTGGGGGACTGGGGATGGGGATGGGGGGGGGCTGAGGGAGACAGTGGGGATGAGTCAACACCGCGCAGGGACAGACCACAACGCAGAGACAAACACCATCTGGAAGCCTGCCGTCATTGTGTTGTTCCCCCCCTGAACCTGAGTTCTACCACAGAAACCTTGTAATCAACACAATGCTGCTGGAAGTCGACGTCCGACCGAGAGAGGAAACAATTAGCGGTGGCGCTTAGCACCCAAAACGCCGCGACAGCCGGGGCCCCTCCGGAATCCAACAAGCACGAGCTGATTGTTGTCTAACACTTTAATCATGACTCGCTGCTACATTTGAATAGTGGGTCAACAGCTGCTTGGTGGGTGAAGGGAGTGGGGAGGGGGTCGAACATCTGCATAGCGTGGGGTGGGGCAAGGGGGTTCACTTTTGGTGCAGACTCCTTATTGAAAAAAAAAAAAAAAAAAAAAACGCTGCGGAGAACGCCACAGGCTCAGCTCAGCTAGAAAAAGTCGCCTTCTTCCTTCCTTGCAACCTTATGACTAAAAGCTCTCAGGGGAACAGTCACTCTCGGCCCACTCGTTGCCATAGCAATTAAATGTCAATCAAGCGATGACGGCGGTTCTCTACATTAGACTTTTACACCCACATGCACCAGCAGTCTCACACTTGTCTTATTCGAGCTCAAATAAACATAAACACATGTAGGCGGAGTTCACTGTTTGTGTCATGAAAATCACCCAAGCTGATGTCAATAGGATTTTTTTTTTTTTTCATTTTACACAACCAGAAATAAAACATTCAATGCACTTGAAAATGATATATTCACTTCATTTTTACCTCACATACCTTTTCCCAGTTTTCATTAAATTCATAACTCTGTTTCATTACTACTCTGTTCTTTACCCTTCTCTCTGCACACATATACAGTGTATATGTGTGTATACATATTCCTCCCGCCATCGCTCTCTGTTTTCCAATATTTTCCATTTACTGCCCCCTCATCTTCCTCTCTCTTTGTTTCTGCGGCTCAGACAGTGCTGCTGAGTCTCAGCGGGGCTGAGCGAAAGTGACCTCGCAATCGACTGCTAATACAACTGTCATCGCCCGCTGCCTGCCGCGGCCCACCAGGGGGATGGGACTGGGAAAAGAAGCGGAGGAATGACAGACAGAGGGAGGACGAAGAAAAGACAGAACTGAGTGAGCAGAAATATGAGTGAACATGCGGCGAAAAAATCAAAAAGAAAGGACAAAAAGGAGGCCCTGGAGGAGAGGAAGCAGTAAAAATGTTAAGACTTTGAGAGTGGCGAGCGGATGAGCACGGCGAGACAGAAGCGTATGTTGGGGTGGGTGAGCGGAGAGCAGAGTGGGGTATATGGAGGCAGACTGCTCAGACTGCCGTGAGTCACCGAGGTCATCCTGTGACAAGGCTTGCACACTGTAGCATCACGGTCAGCAGGTCAGACAGGTGGATGGCTCCGAGCAATGTTTTTCTACCTCGCTGGTCACAACAGGGTACACATGGGTGCCCCCTACCACAGACAGCACACTGCAAAACAATATGTAGCTACATATACACCTAGATGTGTGTATCATTTCATCTTGGCTTGGTCTTTATCACCAAATCACCTACAAGTCAAATGCTGTAATGGGATATCTTTCCCTCTGAACCTTCTGTTTATGAAATTCAAGGAGATGATATTTATATTGCTGCATAGGCAATGTTAGTATCAACAGCTGTTCAATTACCAGAGTAAAACAACATTCAGTTTTTACAACAGTGAAAATATACACTTTGAAACTGTAGTGGAGCTCTGTAGAGAAAATAAGCGACCAACTTGCATAGCTCCCCTTTAAAGCCCCTGTACGGAGCTTTTAACTGGATACGCAAAAGTCTCTGGTTTCTGCTGATGTGTCTCTGTTACCCACAACAGCAAATGAGCCCATCAGTGTGAAGATACGCTATTTCTAAGTACAGTAGTCTAATTCTATACCTCTGCAAGGCATGGTCGGGTCGGACCACTGACCAAACGATACAAATAGATACATTACACTGCTAAAAAAGAAAAGAAAAAAAAGCAAGTCCCGTCTTCTTTCCGACATTTCCAAAACAAATCTACATGCGCCGGCCAGACAAACGTTTTCATGACTGTGGGAAATGCAGTCTTCATTCCGCCGCTTTTTTCTACTGAAGTTAGCATGCAACCAGCTAGCTATGTTCCCCGTTTTTCCCAAAAAGGGTCCTATGTTCCCCTGTCACAATACATACTGGGGAACATAGGACCCTTTTTCAAAAAAAGGTTCCTATGTTCCCCGCTGTTGCCGGTCGATGGACTCTATCTGGCCTGTCTAGCCTCTGTACCAGTCTTTTTACTGTAGCCTACTAAACTTAACTCCTTTCTTCATTGCCTAAATCCAACCAATGGGACAATGCCACTTCTCACTCAACAATAGGCAAAAATCTGCAAAGTCACAACAAAAATTGCATGTTCCCCGGGTCCTTTAGGGGAAAAGCAGGGGACATAGGTTCTATGGTCCTATGTTCCCTGGTCAATCAGGCCCAACATGACACTTTCTAATAGCGTCTCGCTCCAGCCTCCAATCTGTCCTCATAACTTAGCACTGCTCAGCAGGTCTATTATAACCTCTTGTGTTATAAGGACAACAACGGCTGAAGCTCTTCACCGCTGACCGCTGCCTGGCCCATTCGGCGACAGATAGCCCGTTTCAGTGCAACATTTTAAAAGGGTCTGTTCACACAGACTTTGTATTTAAACTCATGATTACAGGAGTTCTCCAAACAAAAATGGGGTTGCATCATGCGGCCAACAGTGGCGCATCACCCGCCACAGGAAATGTATTAAGCTTGTTGTGTCAGAGGGAGTAATCAGGGAAGAATTTACCACCTAATGTGATCTCATGTGGAAACAGATCAGAACAGAGACTGTGGTGCAAAAACTTGCTGTGAGGGCTGGGATGTTTTTAGCAACACTGTAAGTTGCTGTGGGACTGATGTAATATTATAAAATTGTAAACATTACAATCTTATCTCCAAAATAGTAAACATGTTTGATATTACCAAGGCCCATCACCCGATTTCTCATCCGACTGTCAGGAGGGGTGAATCGGGGTTACATAATCTCTAGACAGTTTTTTTTTTTGGAGACAAAAGCTCAGTCAGAAGCCTGCTCCAGTGCAGGATTTGGTTTTGTTATTGATAAATTAATGAAGCTTTGATGAAAGTTTAATTAAGAAACTCTTACTTTTAATCACGTTTTGCCTTTATTCCTCAGTGGCAGAACTTCTGCAATTTCTTCCCACTCTTATCTTCCCCATCACTCCCACTTTCTCACGCTGTCAACATCCTGAACTTTTTAAAATTTGAACCATAATGATCAATCTTTCTGCCTTTGTTCTGCAAGCTAATTGGTCAACGGATTCAGGTTTTCAGACCTACTTTTGAGAAACCCACTACCTTCATTCAGGACATTCAGGGAGACAAGTTTCAAACACTTGCAGGCTTTTCTCCAACACAATCCTTTCTCCTACTTTCATACACTTAATAAAGATTCTTCTCACTATTAGAAATATAATCATCAACATCTTTGTGTCGCTGACCTCAATAAATACTTTTATATCCAGCTCAAGCTGATGTCTTGTTACTGAAATATATTTGGAGGAAATATGGGAAGAGAGCGGAGAGAGTGGAGAGAGACTAGAGAGGTGGAGAGAATGATGCCGTTGTGGCTGTTCGTTTCTCCACGCATGGCTGGAGCTGAGTGTGTTTCACATGAAAGCAGCACGCTGCCACTGTACAGCAACATTGGTTTGACTGGTCAGTGCTGGAGTCCACTATAAATCTAGGTCACAGTTTGCAGCAGGGCATTACCTCATTAACAGTTCTCGATACACATGTCTGCATCTTGGCTCTCTGACCACAGGCCAAAGCAAAACAGAAAATAATAAGGGCAAGGGAAACTTTGAAAGTCTGTCACGCCAAGGCATAAAACATTTAATATGAAATGTAAGCAAACTGAAGGAAATTAAGTGCTGTGAAAGTTCAAATGGAAGGACTGTCTTTAGCGCTTATTCTTTAGTTTTCTTTTCTTAAACTCTATCAGTGGACTGAGGACATTTATAAGCATCATTTATATCAATCAGATTTTGTCATGACCTATGTGCTTTGGGTCTAACTGCATGTCTTTCTCTTGTAGTCCTGCATCTCTTTGAAATTGTTTTTTTTTTTCATTTTCTTTGAAGTTTTTATGTGTCGTTAGCGGCATCAATTCACATTCATTTAGCACTGTCTTTTGTCTCTGTGTGGCTGTTTTGCCTTTGTAGTTGTTTTGTTTGGTTTCTTTTAAAGGGACAATGAGTAGTTTATTTGGTTATAAAAAAGTCTCACATTAATGTGGATGAATCTACATTACCCACACTTGTTAATGGGCCCATTTTCGATAAATATATCGTTTTGTCTCTATCGTTATTTTGTTATTATTATTAGTGGTGGAAATGCTGGTTGAGGCGACCAGTGTTTCCTTACTTTAAGTCTCGCGGACGCTGCCCGGTGGGTCATGGGAATAACACCGCCGAATCGCCGTTTATGGTCGGAACTACGACGGTACCTGATCGTCTTCGAACCACCGACTTTCATTCTTGATGAATGCGCCGGTCCAAGAATTTCACCGTGCGCGTGGAGGCTCATGGTAAATGTAGTGTGAGAACACTTCGCTTTCCAAAACTCCTTGTTGTCCCTTTAACTTCATACAGTCTCAGGTCGACAGGTCACTGAGTCTTTGGGGTGGGTATTGCCAAGGACCTCACGATACGATACGCATGACAATACTTGAGTCACGATACGATACGATATTGCAATATCCAAATTTTACGATACATTGTGATATATTGCGATATTCTTCATAGTTCACTGAAAAATGTAAAATGCATTATGCATCTTAAAATCTGAGTTGTATGGACGATAGTGATAATTCACGGGACAAACTGAGTCAAAACTATGTAATTCAAACTATCCATGCCATTTTATTGTAACTATACAAGCACAAGTTACAACAGTGAGGTAGCGGTACAGCCAAAGTAGAGGTGCGGAAGTCGCACTGGATTTAAAGTCCGTCTAAAACATGATTTATTATGTGAAAAAAAATCGATATTCAAACTTTGAATATCGATATTGAATTGGAAGACAACGTATCGCGATATATTGCCATATCGATATTTTTGCCCACCCCTACTGAGTCTCCCTCAATTTTTTGACTTAGCTTACTCATATTGAAATTTCAGTAAGTTTAAACTATTCAAGTCACCACAGGTTACAAATGTTTTCCTGCAAAAAATGTTTATAACCCCAGAAACTTTATCTCAACAGCTGTACTTACAGATTGTACAGTCTGCTCTCCAACATAGCTATGATAAATTCACCAGCAATTCTGACACTTGGAAAATGAAGTGTCAGATTGTTAGTTGTAATTCTGATGGGCAGATGCTGTGCAAGAGCTAATTAAAACTGTACAGGGAGTTCAGCAGCGAATAATTAATTCCATTATTACTGTACAACCAGATGATCTATTTAATGATTCTCACTAAGGAACAAATGAATTTGGAAAGTCTCGCTCAAAAAAAAAGAAAGAAGAAAAAAAAAAGACCACATTCACAACCTCATAATCAACAGCAGCAATTTCCTGTGATCTCTTTGTCCTCTCTTTGAACTTTCTTCTCTTCAATCACACAGAGCCACACACACACACACACACACACACATATGCAACACAAATATTTTATTCCTGCTCCAATATTTTCAGCCTGTTGCACACAGATTTAGAAGAAAGAAAAAAAAAGTATGTAAGGCATGTCAACCACTGATTGGACATTCTGAGGAATCTTAAGCAAATTAATGTTTGGCTCAATTAATTTCACAGTGTCTCTGGCAAGGACAGGTGTAAATGAAACCTGACACATCAAATCATCATCAACAGTCACGATCCAAGAGGGTAACACACAAACGCATGAGCTAGAACACACACACGGTCACAAACACACACACACACACAGACAGTCGGCTGAAGTGTAAAAATGACTGTACATCATTACCAGCATTTGGCTGGGTATATAGTAATGTATCAGGTATGTGCAGCTATGCAGATGGTGGAGCCATAATGGGCAAAAGAGAGAGAAAAAAATGTCCCTGCTCATTATGATTCAGGGACCATTAGAAGTCATGTAATGATATAAAAATGTACAGTATAATGATGTAATTACAAGGTTTAAATGAAAAACTGTTAAAGTAGGGTTATAGACTTTGTGAGTGAATCTTTTTAATTGTCCAAAACGTCCCTCTGAGCTGCAGAATTCAACCATTTATGTGATGTGTGCTTTAATAAGCTGAACTGCAAACATACATACTGTACATGTTTTCTGAAATGCAGCCCAATGAAGTGATTCTTGATTATGACTATAATTAATGATTTATTAAATACATTTCATGAATTAGTTATAAAGCATTGAAGCACAGTGAACACTGGTCACTGCAAGGCTAAATATTTTTGAAAAAAAGAAGATCATACATCTGCAATAAGATTATCACTGCTTTATTGCTTGTCCCATTTATCCGCCTAGCCCTGTAAAAACTTCCAGAATCCAGGATTCATGTTCTGAGTTTTTCTGGCAACTGTTCTCTTTTTCTAAGATTGTGTGTTTGAGGTTGTCTACAGTGGCCACGCTGTCAAAAGAGGAGAGGCTCACGAATGAGCAGCAGTGAGAGACACCCAACTCCCCCTCCCACGTGTCTCTGTTCTAGTAAGTGCTTGCTGAGACACTGACTAAAGATCTCATTACTGGGGTAAAAAATACTCTGGGTGCAAATGTACAACTGCGAATACTAGAATGAACTGATCACAGTGCAGATTTTATGTATGCCGTCAGCCTGTGGTGCATGACAGTGCTGCATATTGCTCCATATTTTGTTACATCCACTTGTCTTCAAAGAGCAGAGACTCGTGCCCAGTGGGGAGGTGACAGAGAGGAGAGCTCGGCCATGCCAAAAAAGACAAAGACCAGTCTGGAATCTCTTGTGGCAGCGAGGGAAAAATGCCAGAGAGGACAAAAAAACACAACCTTCTCTCTCTCGGATATAAATGGTTTGGGAAAAGCCTCAAAGTCCTGCTCAGAAAACACATATCAAAAAGAATCCAAAAGAAATCAATAAAGAGACACTCAAAGATTTGACAGTGCTTCTTGATTCTGAATTCCCACGGACCTTTCTCCTCGGTGCAGACGAAAAGAATTCCCGTGCCATCTTTTTTTTTTTTCGCCTTGCACTCGGATAAATGTTAAGCTTATTTCAAAAGGCTCCATGATTAAACATCCCGTTAATCTCGTTGCGTTCTACATAAAACTCCACAGAGCATAAATCCATTTATTGCAAAATATGACGGGAGGAAAACACAGAAAGCAGGGTTGCCGTCAATTTTCAGGTTGAGAATAGCAACTATAAAAAGACAGGAAGTGTGTAGAAATGTGTTTGCCTGTCATATTCATGAGGTTAAAAATGTGTAAATTAGCCATATGGCTAATCAGGGATGCTGCATGTGTGGGTGAGAGAAACAAGCACAGTGAGAAGAAAAGACTTTCAATGTAAGTGAGTTTGTGTCTGTTTTGTTGCCCAAGTATGAAGGTAAGTAATATATAACAATCAACAGCAGTCATGTAATTAAAACTTATGTAGCCTACAAGCATTCTTTCCATTTCTAATTGACATCAACAGCTCATAAACTAAAATGTTTATGGTGTACTTTTTGTTGTTTCCCACAAACCTGTAATCCATATGGAAGTAAGGGAGTTGCAGCAGCAGTTTTTAAACTGTTAGGTCCCTTAAAGGAATACTGGTCTAATCCACTCAGACACGGTGGCTGAAAATATCTCACTGACTCCATTTCATTCTGAAGCCACTGCAGAGGAAGAATACAGTGGTACATCTTGGAACAAAACTGATGTGTCATACTGTATATCAATATGCCTGGTATACTAGAAATCCATGTGTTGTTATGCATAATATAAGTTCACTCTATAATGTATATACGGTAATACTGAATAATTGAGGGAACTTACAAAGATGTGTGATCATGTGCTATGACATACACAGTGCTTGCACAACATGGTTGTTGTACGCATACAAATATGATATTCAGGCTGTTCTTGTGTATTCAAATGTATTTTTTTCATATTCAATTTTAATAATGAGATAAAATACATGTACAGTGACATCGATATATTGATCATGTTTTGTTATCAGCCATGTGATGTTCCACGAGGCTCAATAATTGGTCCTTTCCTGTTCCCTGCACACACACAGACGCTCAGCTACATAATATCTGATGATATGATATTGATCGCTTTTACGCCGATGACACACAATTATTTCATTATTTCAAGAAGGCAAACATCCAAAACAGTCAGTAAATGACTAACAAAACAGATTTCCTTTACTACTATACTGTAACCCCGATCTAATGAATCTGCCCCCGTGAAATTCCTGGTACAGTTCACTCAAGCCGAAGAACTAGCAAAAAAAATAAAATCAAACCTTTCTTTCAGGCTAAATATTTAGAGGCAGTTTTGAATGCTTTCATTACATCACTACTCAACTAATGAACCCTTTGTTCACCTGCCTCTTCAAATCTACTCTATCCATCTCTGCAGCAAGCCTCTCTGTAATGAATCTCTGTCAGTAAAAGGAAAAACTTTTAAAACAAATTACTCTCTGAATACAAGGTATTGCATAATCCAGCTCCTCTACTTTCAGGAGTTGTATTGCCCTTCTGAAAGTGTCAAGGTCAAGAGTGAAAACTGAGGGTGATTGTGTATTGTTGCTCCATTATTCTGGGACAGTGTCACTGAAGCCAAATCTAAATAGCTACCACTTAGGAGGATAAGAATCTATGGAAATCTTATCTAAAATATTATACTGTTTTTCTGCAAAACTTGACAGCAACACATCAGATTTTTTCACCACACCATATGAGGTGTGTCAAGTGTTTCTCGACACTGATAGCATAAGGAAAATAACATTAACACCTCTGACACAGTCGCATACATATATGCATTCATACACACATATTTGCACAGTGTGAGTGAAAGGCAGGTGGCTGAAGTTATAGGTGATACTTTGGTGTTATTTTGCGTGTGCTGTATGGACTGTATAAGGGATGGCGACAGAAGAGTGACATAAGCGAGCTTTTTACTGCTGTTGCCTGGACATACAAACATACTATAGTGTCCACAGTGTATTTCAATACCCTGAGGGGCCTACAGCATACAGGCTACTGGCTCTATGTAATTTACTGTGATGGCAAACAGACAGGAAGCCAGGATGCAGCGGAAACAAAACAAGAGATAAGAGGAGAAAAAGACTGATAGAGGCAATGAGGGAGGAGAAGTAGCAAATAAGAGGCAGTGAGAGAACAAGAACAAATAGATACAGAGTCGGACACAGGGTCATATGGGGGGTCAAGAACCAGAACAAGAGAAAAAAAAAAAAAGAACTTGAAAGCAAACAACACAGGTCTGAATTCGGAGGTACACTTGGTATAGACCCAATCCTTGTCTGGCCTGAAGAGGTGGTGATGTGTGACATCCAACTGATCACTGCTGGATTCCTGAGCTGATGACCTCTCTACTGTTATGGTCTCAGGTCCCCCTCAAGAACCCAATTTAGCTCTCCTGGCCTGCCACGGTCACCTGGAGAAAGGAAAAAGCCACCCAGCCACAATCATGAGAAAGAGAGGAAGGACACAGGAAGGAGAGTGATGGACTGCTGAGCAGGAGGCCTGAATATGGGCCGTCCTAAATATGAAGAGGCTCCTAACATTATGTAGGCCACATCAGATTGTTCTTCGCAGAAAGAGTTTAACATATTGGAAAATGAATGCTTATAGTCAGATAGGAAAGGAAAGAAAAATACCATAAATGTAACTGTTTATATATGAAGCTGGAGTTAGGAGATGGTTAGCTTAGTTTAGCTTAGTTTAGCTTAGCTTAGTTATTATTAGGCTATCTTAGCACAAGGACTGAAAGTTAGGGAGAAACAATTAGCCTAGCTCTCTCCAAGGGTAACCAATCAGCAACTTTTCATGACACTGACAATTATGGTAAAAAGCTTTACTGGAGCTATTTAATAGGGAATGCCTCAATGTGTTTTGTTCGTATCTTTGTTAAGTGCAGATTTCTGGAAGTAAACTTGACTGTAGTTCCCTCAGTGTCAGCGTTTGCATGGGTTTCTCATAATTTCTTCTCATTCTCAAAATTAGCACGGTGCCATCCTGCTTAGTGAGCTCAGATATCGTGCACACCCCACACGACAGGGCTGATTTTGTGAAAGAGGTGTGCTCTTTTGACTTTGCAAGCAGCGTATCTTCATATTCCTCATTTCTCAGTGAGTGTAACAGCTCACTAAGCGGGGTCTCACCATGCAAATATGAGAATGAGAAGAGACGACTGCGAAACCCTGCAAGTGAGACGCTGTGAGAGTGAGAGAAGACTAACGTAGCTGTTCAATTATTTATAAGCAGAGATTGTCTGTTTATCAAACTGATGCCTGGAGCGTCGACCATGATTAGACTCAAACAATGGTGGTCTTCTCTGAGCACTGCTGATGCAGCTTTCAAGACACAACCCAGATATGAATAAAACACAAACAGCATCAAAAAAACCCGAGAAGCGTTGTGTGCGACTGTGTGTGTTTGTGTGAGTGTGCCTTCCCGTCTACACTCATCAGATCAGGATTCTCAGAAAAGTCCATAGTAAGTGGTTTTCTTTTTATTCAGACTGGACACATCTTGCATGATTACAGCTATGTTACACCATGCTCAAACTTATGACTGCTTATGACTATTTTATGGTTTATTATGACAAAGGCAAATGACTGGAGCTTCGCCTGATGGGTGCGCTACATTTGCAAGACAGTGTAAGATCTCAAGTGCTACAAGAGTTTAGTAAGGTCTATGTAGTGTTACAGCTCTTCTGGCTGTTACGTACGTTCATAGACACTTACATTAATTAGCTGGTTGTCATTATAGCTACCTGACTTACTGGACAAGTAAGTGGTGTAATATAGTGTGGTAAAAGTTTAGACTAAACGCACATTTGTCTCGTATTCACATACATTCATCCTGATAATTAAAGTATGTTTCAATTTTCAGACCAGTCTCTTATAACGGCTGGATAAGAGAACGGAGGATGGTGACCACTGACCAGAGTAACTAAGGTTAGTAAAGCTATAGGGATGCAGTCTAGTCACATTTTAAGCTAATGAGAAAGTTAGTGAGATACTGAGGTTACTGAGATATCTCCTTTGTTTTATTGTAAAGCACTTTTTGCTTTTTATCTGTGAAAAGTGTTATATAAATAAATATTACTTTCTTACTGAAAGAAATAGCAGATTCTTTTTAGTTGATGTTTGTTGGTAGTTGGTTTATTCTTAGTGGGATTTGCAGCAACAGTGGCCTTTTCATAACACAGGGCAATTTTATAACACAGGTAATTTTATTCTCTGGTAACATCAAAATATTATTCTTACTCACCTTTAAAGGCCTTTCAAACATTGGTTATAACCTCTCCCTTTTTGAAATGTTTTGTATTGATTTGCTCTATTGTGTGCGGTCTTTTGAACAGAGTATAAATAAGTGCCTGTAAAAAGCTTCAGGTCCAAAAGAATGGCATGTAGTGTGAGGAGAGCCATTAAGCCACAGGTTGACTCATGAACCAAGGTGTAACAGTTTCCTGCAGAAATGAGACACTTTGTCAGAAAAAGGGAGCACGAGTGAAGAACCAAAGGGACGGCAGAATGTGGGAGATCTGAAAATGGGCTCTGTAGGGAGTAAAAGATGGGTGGTATGGCAGGATAAGGGAGGCAGGGAGGGAGGAGGTGCTGAATTGTAATGGGGCAGGAGCCAGATGCTCCACTTTCCTTGACAGAAATGGAGGTCAAATGCAGCTTTATGTGGAGGCAACACAGGGAGAGAGGCATAGACATAAAGAGAAAGATGGAGGGGAGGGAGCTACCATGATGACTTTAACTAGTGGTAAGGGACACAGCTTTTGAGCACACAGCATAGAGAGCCTCTAACTAAGGAGAGGATAAGACAGAGGAGCACACAGCGTGGTATCTCCTTCCAAGATGGATGGAGAGGGATAAAAGGCTTACGAGGAGCCTAAGAACATTAATAGATGGAAGTGATAGGGAGGGATAAAAATAAAAACATATGTTTAATTCCTAGGGAGGACAGATGGCAATGTGGTGGCTTCCGCTTATGAGGAGCACTAATGGATAGAGAGAGTGTATGGGGAGAACACATGATGATCTAAAATGATGCATCTGGAAATGTGGTGCCTTACCTATTTCAGGAGAAAGGGAGGCATAAATACATATTAGGGGATATAACTACTATAGGCTGGGGACTACAGATGAAGAATAGGCTTTGTGTGTGTGCACTTCAGCTAGATAAAATATACAGTACGAAAATATACATCACACAACACGCACAATCTGTTTGTTGTGAAGTGGCAACAGGGCAGATTTAGAGTTTTGTTTAGAGGAGAATGGGAACAATAGACAGTTGCGGGGAGGATTGAGAATTGAACTGATGCAGCCAATATAACTGCCAAACAGAACAAGGCACACTCCACACTGAACAAACAGCAGACTTCAAAGTCAATAAATCCTACATCATCATGAGCCAAGTTCCACGAGCATGCAAGCTACAACTGTAGCAAGCAGAAAAGAAGAGTGTAAACATGTTAGGATACACAGAGGCAAATTGAAAAATACTCGCAATCTGGCAAGTAGTGTCTAATCAAATTTCAAGGATAACGACTGGCTTTAGAATATTTTTTTTCCATAAATCCCCTTAAAAACCCAAAACCAACAAATAGTTCATCTCTTGATACTTTCTGACTTTCCTATATCTTTCTGTGCACTCCAATCCCACTAGTTCCTATGGACAATCGCTGGAGACGAAACATTACTCAAACATGAGGGACTCGTCTGATTACTGGGGACTACTTTCAGCTGCGGATTAATACACATTTGCACTCGTTACTTTTTCTGGCAGAAAGATGTTTGTGGGATCAACTCAAAATAAACCACAGTGCCTGTGTTCAGTGTGATGATGAAGCAACGTGTCACTCAGTGCGTGGGTGTGAGGCTCACTGATGTGTTTTAATAGTTTTTGGATGACACAGAGGAATAGGTTACATCAGGCTTGGGCTACACAGATAATACTTGACAGTAGGATTCATTAATTGTTATTTTATTCCTTTCATGGGATTTTCAGCCACTTAAAATTCAAGAATATCTCATAATAAGTAGACAACTTTTTAAAGTATAAAATAAGTGTTTTCTCTGTGCTCCAAGGTTAAGAGTGCGGGAGATGACTTCTTGTAAAAGAAGAGAGCCAGGGGACGGTGGGGGGGACTTTGCCGTCCATTGGCTGCACCGCCACCCTCTGATCTAAGTGCCTGAAGAAACAGGACATGGAAATGTGTAATTCTGCCAAGGTGTGTGTCTCTGTGTCCGTGAGCAAGGAAGCGGCTGCGATGTGAGACTGCATATAAGCAGGTATATAAAAAAGAGCTTACCTCTATTCCCCCGAGGTGTGGTTTGTGTATTTGCACGTACACATATATGTGTGTGATCTGCATACAAATGTCTGTCTGGTAAACCCGTCTTGCTTAATATTCCTTCAGTGGGTTCCAGACCCTCTCTGTCTGTTGACCGGGAAGGCAGCAAGGATGTAACACCAGGGCCTCCAGGCTTCTACTGAAAAATATTGCTTCGCTCAGGAGGCAGGCCCAAGGCGGTTAAATCAAGCATCATCACGGGCTCTTTATACCCATTCATTCACCCCGAACTGAACTTAAGAGCTCTCCACACTAACAGCGAGTGTTGTTGCCTGTCGAAATGGAAACGCACTATCGACTAACATGTTAGCTACTCGTTCATTAAGGGGGTTCTCTCACATACACAGGTAACGTCACACACAATATTCTACTGATGAAATACGGGCTGAATCAGGGATTTGAAAGCAGTACTCTCCAATTCAATAACCCAGCATCAACTCTTTTCAACTGAACCAAAACAGCTACTGAGTCAGTTTATTTTTCAGATTCCTCAATCTTTTTCTGCCAGTTGAAAAACTATAAAATATATTCTTTTCTCTCTTTAGCCCCAGCTGCAGCAGGCTCCCAAGAAAGCTGGCTTTTTGCATTCAGACAGGATCCTCTGTCATATAATTGGGGGTTATCTTAGAGCGCTGGCTTTAAAGGTTTGCCCCCTGTTATCAGTGCTAATGAGAAAATGAGTAGTGTTACACTGATATGTTCCAGAGCAGCAGAGGAAGTTTAATGTGTTGTCTGTAAATAACACACAACAGATGTGTACCCTGATAAAGGGAAGTGTTTTCTGTGCCTATGTGATCTTCTCATGTTTTGTTCTTTGGAGAATGAAATACACAAGGCCTCTTTTTTATCATGAACAAACAATATTTTTTCTCATATGCTTTTACAACAGTTTAATACAGTTAGATTTTTAAAACAGATTCTCAGATTTACTTATTCTGTCGGCAAACTGAATAAGCAGCCCAGTAGCATCTATTAGTTGTTTACTCTAGTGCCTCTACTGTGGAGAGAACAAGATGTTCCCATATTCTGCCATTTGAAATTCTCAATATAGAATTATATGGATTGTCACCATTTTTTCCAAGCCTTCATCTTTTCCCTCTTTCACCCCCTCAGCTGTTTTTTTTTTGTTTTTTTTACTTGACAGGGCAGCTGGTTGCATTGTATCATCGCAATGTCTCGCTTCGCTGCACGTACAAACCTTTTTTGGCAACTACAAGCAGCCCAGCCAGCCAAGAGGGGCTTTTGTCGACTCCTTCCCAGTCTGTATTAATATTTACCAGGCAAGGAAACAGAGGCAGATGTCAACCATGAGGCAGTTTTTCGTGTTACTCGATGGAGGGCCCACTCTTGTTCTGGACTGAAGCGTAATCCAAGCACCAGATTTACGGTGTCGAAGCATATTGTACAGTTGCTCAGGGGAGGCCCTACGTCTTTGGCTCGCACAGAACTTGAGAATTCCTTGAAAGCAAAGGCGGATGCACAGTTTTAGCAATAGCCTACAACAGCAGAGCTAAAATATTGATGTATGTTTACCAGATTATTAAGCAGACTCACTGCAGACTCATTTGACCCTTACACATATGGAGGATTTAAAATTCAGATGTCAGATTTTCTATTGCATTCTTGTACTGAACTGGAATATTTTATGTTTTAAATACTGTCAGACTATCAGTGCTACAACCCACACACTCTGATTCTCATGGACACAATGTAACATCATGAAAACCACTGGGATAATTTATACAAGAGACATCAAATTCAGAAGGCTAACATTTCAGCAGTGTGTACTGCAGCTGAATACACTGTGAAGAATTGACCCTATGTATAATGTCCACAGTCTGTTCCTCTGCACTACACTGTCTCTTCACAATATCCGCAGGTTCCTGAACATGCACTAAATACAACACCTGATATCATTTAGGAAATCATGACACATCCACTAGATATCATCTTCACTGAGGTTAGGACGCTGTGCAATACACAGTGTTGTGTTTGCCTGAGGGACTGTATGACACCCAGTGAGACACTATAAATCAATACGCACTCTCATGTATACACACCATCGCATAGCACTCAGTGAGGTTGGTAACTTGGTATGAGGCTGCGTGACTTAAAAAATACCAAAAAAAATAACTTTAAAATTGATCCTGAAGTCATGATTTCAGCACTGGACAGCTCCCGCAAAGAAAACCAAGAGTGGAGCAGTGATTTCAGGAGGGACACTACGAGTCCACCAGTTACGTTAAACTCGACACATGCTCATCAGTCTATATGATCATCTTTCAAATGTCTGTTGGGATAACTAGAAACTTATATCAGCACTGGGAAAACTAATACTGACCATCACAGACAGGTCCCTACAAAAATTGTTAAGATTGCATTTCTATAGTTAACAGCTAGACACTGACTAACTTTGAAATGCACCACCTTTAATCTTAATTGAGCTGTAGAGAAGATATGTAATTGATCCCAGAGGTCGAGGCGGACATGGGACAACAGGGTTGAAAAGCTTCAGTGGGACAGATGTTCTAGAGTAGCTATTGCATCTTGGGGGCATTAGCGTGTATGTTCTGGAAATTCAAAGTTGTTTAAATGGGAAGACTCACAACGCACAACTCTGAGAATGAAGGGTCAAAATCGAAACAGCAGAGGCCAAAGCATCTGAATTTGCCACACCCCTTTCATAAGCCCATAACCCTGATGACATCTGCAAGTTTATCTTTTCCAAATTGAGGACCTCCCTCCAGAGCCGCATGAGATATTATTCAGTTGTTTCACAAATGTGGTACTCCTTGTAACAAGACTTCTTCATCTGTAATATCAGTGCTGTTGTAATAACCATGTTGAAACATTTAATCGCCGCAAATCTGTAGAGTTTAGTATGAAAATGTAACACATGGCACTTCTTGTTTTATACTCAGAGAAAGATACGCTCTACATACTCAAAGCTCACTGCTCAGTTGTTAGAACTGGCACTAGAGTCCTGATTTATTTATTTTTTTGCTTGGTTCATGAGATGCCTTTACTAATATACAATATTTTCAACCAGCTGTAAGACATCATGAAGTAAAGAAGAGGACAACACCCCACAACACCCCATCCAATTCTGCAGGTATTTCCCGGCAAAAACGAGCATCTAAAACTTACATGGATTTCCTCAGGGGGAGGAGATGGATGCAGTTCTTTCTCAGTCAGACGCTAATTTGGGTTTACACTGATTAAGCTGTCCATCGCACTGCCAGGAGACCTCCGTGTATGTGTGATCCACTGTGTGCCTGAGCGTATGTGAGCAGCATTTCTAAAAGCTTAAGGAGACACCGTCAGCAGTTGCTGGTGATTCACAGGGAGGGAGGACATGAAAGAGCTGTGGAGAGCCAGTGACATTGTGGGGATTACAGATGGGAGAGGAACCCTCTCCGTTCTGTCAACAATTAACAAGGAGATAACTGCAAAACAAGCCTGGCGATTCTGTCATCAGCCCGGTCCTCAGGTGCACGGGGGGAAAGCAGCTAATTGAAAGAAGATTTGAAAATAGAAGTGAGTAATGAGACATGATGAGGCAGTGTTTTTGACTCCTGTCAGCACTTCAACTTGTTTTCTCATATTAACCAAGGCACAACATGCTGCAGACTGACACTGGGGTATCTTGTTAAGAATACCCAAGAATGGCCATAGTAGCCACTTTGAAATCCAGTCATGGAAAATGAACATTTATTCCCCGAGTGATACAATATATGATAAGGACAAATCCATAAATTATTGAATTAAAATCTTCAGTGATCAAAGTCCCAAAACACTGTTTAATACGGACAATATTACTGTAGTACATTCTCATATGATAACATGTGCTACCTATTGGCAGGGTGGCCTCCCAGGATGGCTAATAATCTCCATATCAAGTTTTAGCCCTGCGGGTCTTAGGTTGTGAACTCACACTAAGCCGACAAGAGCAGCTTTTGACCCTCAACCCCTGAACCAGCAGCCAGGCGGATCATGTCCGAAGGGAAACAGTGGCCTGACAATGATCCCTTGCCCCGGGCTTGGTGCTGTCACAACATACACACCAACACATTATGTTTCCTTGAGTTCCTCGTAAGCAAGTTTCAGTGCTCTAGCTTCTACTTTTACATTTAAATTGGTTTGTCGTACTATACATGTAAATATGATACTCGTGAAAAGTTGTCACCTTGTTTGACCTAGTGTTCCTAAAGCATCCATCACTGGAAGAAAGCCCTCCTGTACTACATACTCCTCTAAAGGTTCTTATTTATTAAAACCAAATAAAAAGTCTGGTAGGAAAACACAGGCATGTCATGACCTCCCTTAAATGCTCACAACTACCATACCACCACAGATACGTATGAATGTACACAACACCATATTCCTGAAACATATTTACAATGTCCAGCCTGTATCACAAGGGTCATGTGGCAGGGGTTATTGAAACAGTTTCTAAGATCACAGCAGATGTTTTGACTATGACACAGCAGGAAAAAAAAAACAGTTGTGGCTCTAAAATCATGCGGGAGAGCTCAGTTCTGTGGACCGATACCAAGAACCTGGGAATAACACATGTAAATGAAATGCATGAGTCTACAGTGATATAAAGTGGACATAGAGTACATTATCCAAACACAGATGCAGAGAGACATGACCAAACATCTAATGGACTAGTTACATGTTATGTGTGCAGTTTTCTTTCATTGGCACCTAGTGTTCAATGTCTACCTCGGAGAGCTGCAGGTGGAGAAGTTACTGTATCAAATATGAGTCACGATAACCACCACCAACCCAACCAATGATTTTGGACAAGCTGCCACCTCAAAACAGCCTTCACGTCTTCTTCGCTCTATAGATGTGTGTAAAACAATCAACTGAACTTCACTGGAGTAAATAAACTTGAACCAATACGACTGCAGCTGATCAATACACCAGCCTTGAGGTGCAGCTTAAAATGAACAGTGGATTGTCTCATTCTGGGAAAACCCATTTTGACAGGGGATGCAACGGCATGTGCTAAATTTAACTTGAACATAAGAGTGAAGCTATTTTCCAAAGCGTGCAAGAAGAAATTTGGTTTATTTTTAGACTAAACTGCGAGATGAAACTGGATGAGAAGGTATCTCATTTAAAGCCTGCGGCAATTTCTTTCTTTCTTCTTTTTTTTTTATTTAACCAAAAGGTCAGTGAGTTTCGGTTCAGATTTTACTCTTAAAGCCAGCAAGTGAGTAATTCAGCCTGTAGCACAAATGCTCTCCTGTATTTATCTACAACACAATCATGATTTAGAAAATCCATTTGTATGAGAGGCAAAGGCAGCTGTCAAGCACAAACTGTAACACAATCGGTGTTGAACCTCAGTGCCTGGTGCACAAAACCACTATCAACGTCGCCTGGAAAGCTGAAAGGCATGGATGGGATTATATGACCCCTTCCACTCAGTTTGCCGCTTTACTTTTCCAGCCTCTGGCAGTCCTCCTCGGAGCAGCCGTCATGCGTTACTTTTTTTTTTTTTTTCCATTAAATGCCAGCCACTGCGTCTGTCTGCACCAAAAACAACTCGCTGCTCAGAAGCGCCGACTGAACCGTCTAAACGGGAAGAGATCAACTGAGCTGCGCGCACCAGTGTCACATTTTTTACAACTGTAGCAGCTACATGTCACAGATTACGCGCCGAGACGTACACCTTCAGCACCCCCCCCTCCCCCCCTCCGTCTCCTGACGCGCCAGTGTGTGTACGGCCAAAAAAAAAAAAAAAGCGGTATTTGGTGACCAAACATGTCGAGCGTCGCAGAGGAATCGATGACATCATGTCTGTGGGGGGGAAAGATGTAGTTTTGTGAGCCGTGAAAACAGATGCTCGTCTGGCCTCTAGTTGCAGAGTTGGAGTATTTGATGTGGGGAGGGAGAGAGAGAGGGTGAAACGAGGCGACAGTGTGCACTGTGATGTGAGCGGCGCGCCTGACAGACACACGCACGCACGCACGCACGCACGCGCGCGCACACACACAAACCACACACAAGCTTTCGGCTACTAGACTACCTGTCCCTCTTTGAACAAATAGCTCTCTTCCCTCCCCACACAAGCGCAATGGCGCACTGTGATGAAATAATCTGAGCGGTGCGTTTTTCTGTGCAGCTGTGGCAGTTTCTGTGCTAGTCCACATTTGCGAGGGCAAGAAATGTGTTGCATATGTGTGTATGGGCCAAAATGTGTATGAATCCTGTGAATGCATGTAAACATAGACATGCATATATACGCGCGTGTGTATGTGTGTGGTATATGCAAATACGGGCAAATAGCTTAGTGGAGACTGTGAGGCGAGCGTAATGGCATCAGCACGGTGCTGATATTCAACCCGGTCATGTACACAACAACGGGTTATACCAGGTGACAGCCAAGAAGAGGTTAGAAGGTTGAGTGAATGGGAGGAGTGAGAGGAGCTGGAAACACTGTGCTTTGGGGGTTTAACTGATTTCAACTTTAAGTTTTGTCTTACCTCCAAACTTGTCCCAACTGAAAGATGTGTATGACAGTCTGCCAGACCCAGACAGAGAGGCGGCAGCACCTGTCTCTCTGCAGACAGGCTGTAGCTCTACGACTACTCAGCCCCTCCACGGAGCCCAGTCCGCCTCCAGTGTAATCCTGCACAAACCACCTGAAGCTCAGGATCTGCACCAGAACCGAGGGCACCAGCACGAAGAACAGGGTCAGGCCTGACCACAGGAAGTGATGCTTGTGGTAGTAGTCGATGGCCAGCCACAGATCGGTCCCCACGTCCCAGAAGAAGACCAGCAGCGCCAGGATGATCCACAGGCAGTCCAGCCAGAGGCGCTCCTCCTGCGGTGGCCGCGCCGTATCTTTCCCCTTCCCTTTCCCCTTCCCCCGGAGGTAATGCAGGCAGGCGCTCCGGCAGCCCCAGTAGCACGACGAGGTGTTGCAGCAGTGGCAGATGTGGAATGAGCTGCCGTTCCGCGTGTCGTCCTCTCCCGTCCCCACCACCTCGTCCAGGTTGTGCAGCTGGGCGAAACCGGTGACGACCCCGCGACCATCGGATTTCGCTGCCATCTTTCTCTCTGATGTTCCCACCTCCTCCGGCTTCCGGGGTTCGTGACGACACTTCCCTGACACCTGTTTTGCACCCCAAATTTTGGAGCCATCTAAACGCGGGGTGTCAGCGCGTGGCCGTCGCTCGCTCTGTCCCCGGATAGCGCACCGGCGGCGCCACGGACGCAGCACATATTTTCCGCTTTCACTCCTCCACTGCAGATCTGTTCTCACCTGGCAATAACAATCTAATCTACAACTTCAAGTCCATTCAATTTGTATCTCGCGCATCTAACTGTGATCGACCAGTTTTCCTTTCTTTCTTTCTTTTTTTTTTTTTACCTGCGTATTATAGTCTCATTCCCTGCTCTTCAGCTGTTTCCCCTCTCTGCAGCTCTCCTCCAGCTGCGTGCCATCAGCGACCGTCCCTCCACTGTCCCACGCCGACGTAATTTACCCACCACCTCTCCTCTTTCACTCTCCCCCCTCCCTCCTCTCTTACATTCGCTCTCGCCGTCTCTCCCTCTCAACGTGGTTGCCATCTAGTGTCTCGTTTGAAGCCCCCCACCCACCCCACCCCCCTTAAAAAAACGCAGGAGAGGACTGCATGATGTAATGCAACATCACCAATAAAGGAAGTATTTCCTGTTAATTGAAAACATCTGAATCAGCCACAGTGGTACAGCACATTTTGGAGAAGGAAAAGGGGCCAAAAACAGAAGACAACAAAAACATCCAACAAGTTAAGATTTTACAGGGACACTGCACCTTTTTCTTTTTGGCATTTTTATATCCTGGGCCAAAAAATGAAATGTAATCAGCATGATTACACGTATCTATTTAGGTGGAGTACATAGGGATTTCCAGCCACCTGCATTATCAGCAAACGATGAAGAGTCTGCCAGTTCTCAAGAGAAAAGAGCGAGCCATAGGCGACCTCAAGACAGAATTAATCTATAGGTGAATCTATAGCTGTGTGGAATGGTTGCTAAGAGACATGTTGGGTTTTCTCTCCTTTCTGCAGATTTTTTTTTTCCCCCCAACAGCAAACAAGGGGTTAAGCATTTGCTGAAAAGTGACGATTTCCCCTCGGGTAGCATGTCCGCTGCCGGTTCAACAGCACAGTGATTAGACTGTGCCCACAGAGCTGCCTGCCATGCAGGGTCATAGCCAGGGAGAGATTGATTGGATCATGTCTGCCACAGCCGCGCTGCTCTGCTCTGCTCTGCCTGGACCAGGATTTGATGGGAGCTGTCCAGTGCTGAAATAGTGCTGAACCCAACACTTCTCCCTCTCTCTCTCTCATTGTCTGTTTCCTGTCTCTCACCAGTGGCGGAAAGTCACTATTTACTCAAGACCTGTAGCCCACTTAAACACAGACTTGTTGTGATTGAAGTAATTCAGTATAATTTAATGCTTAATATCTCTACATCATTCAATTCACGCTTCTGCACTTTTATCAATTGCTGAGTAATATTTTACAAACCATATACACTGAAAAATTCAATGCATTGTTGAAGATTCAAGCTGTCATCCCCACATTTTATAGCCTACATTTTTTAAATGGAGTAATATAACTGTTTGTTTTTCATGCTTTTCACATTCATTATCTGCCACTAACATAACCATTGTTTAATCAAGGGATCTGAACTAACATTTGTGAGGGATGTGAGTGTAGCAAGTGTTTTGAAATCTATTCCATGCTGTAAATCACTTCATTGTGGTTTCCAATGTTGAGTATTTCTTACACTAGTCTAGTATTTTTACATTTAAGAATTAATGTAAAATGCAAAGTAAAATGTAAAGTAGATTTTAGTTGGACTATTTATCTCCAGCAAGAAACACGGGGCCTTACAGTAAACTGCATTAGGCTTTAAAGGGGACATATTATGGAAATATCACTTTTTGAAGGCTCTTTAACATATATTTGGGTGTTTGTCTTGCCTTCCGGCCCCCAAAATGCGAGAATTGACAAAAAAAAATCTGTCATTTGCAGACTCCCTAGATTGAAATCCATGTGGTTTTATGAGCTGTTCCCTCAGATGTCTTCCTGTGATGTAACTAGCTTTCCAATTTGCATAACCGCACCCCTACCTGGTACCAGTACAAGGGGTGGGGGCAAGCAGTGGCTGATTTACATTTAAAGGTACAGGCTCTGAAACCAGCCGTTCTGAACAGGGCTGTTTTGAGTGGATGACAAGAGAGCCGTTATGTTTGCTCCTTGGGGTAATTTGACCACAGCATGTGACAGACATGTCTTGAAGATACCTGGGAACTAGGCTATTTTAATTTGTGGAAAAGGGGCATAATATGTCTCCTTTAAAGTAAAAAGAGCAGCATGGGTGTACAGAATGCCTCAAATGCAGACATAACGATTTCCCTGTTCCACAACAGAAAGGTGTGGGTGAGGATAGAGTAATGAGATTGCAAAGCCCTTTGGGGCAAATTGGTAATGTATGAGCAAAATGGATGAAACGTTAGTGTTTGACTTGGTTGTGATTATGACCACAACCAGTAGTCAAATGCATTCTTAACCAAACACAGTGAGGACAATTAGCTACTTTCCTCAAGGCCATGGCCTCGAGGCCCCTAAGACCAAAATGTCATACGGGCGATGTCACCATGAAATTGGACTTATCCTGCACAGCCTGGTAAAAACAAATGGCCACGAAACACACAAGAATCACAAAATGAAAGATATTACCCTGTGTACAAGGGAGCCAACGCTAAAACAACCCAACCACGACTATTGGCCCCATGGGGGGTCATCCCTATGTTCCCACAGCCCTATGTTCCCACAGCCTTATGTTCCCACATTTCTAACTTTTGTTGTCACTGAAAATTAGGCCCTATGTTCCCACACCCCTTTGGTCCCACCATTGGTTGTGTTTAGGCAATGAATAAAAGAGTTGGTTAAGTTTAGTAAAAAGACCCGGTAGAGGCTAGACAGGCCAGATAGATAGAGCCCAGATAGGTAGAGAGTCCAGTGGGAACATAGGGCCTAATTTTGAGAAAAATCTTAGAATTGTGGGAACATAGGGCTGTGGGAACATAAGGCTGTGGGAACATAGGCATGGACCCGCCCATGATAGCATCGTGATAAGCTCCAGTGCTCCACCATGTGTCAGCGACGCTAGCAAGACAGGTAGGCTAACTTAGCAAACAGGACGTTAACTAAAGGTCACTAATGAAAACAGACGTGTTAAGTTAGGTTAGCCTACTTACATATGGAGAAGGGCCGGGAGTTCTTTTTGGGTCAAGTTGCTCTTTAGCCGCAGATAGGACTCTTTATCGTAGTATCCATTGGAACTGGGACCAAACAAATGACACTGACGTTTAAAAAAAAAAAAAAAAAAAAAAAAAAGTTGTAGCTAAAACGGATGTTTTGGCGGCCCACCGATCCGCCGGTGGTCCCTGGTCAGTCTCGTCTGCCTCAGCTCTGGTCTCCAGAGAAGGAAACGTTGCATGGTTTCTTTCACCTGAAGGCTGCTTTCTTCACTTTTCGCACCGCAAAACCACGAAATAAAAAAGACGGATGTCGCCCAGTCTATGACGTCACCCACTAGTTTCTGAAGAGCAGTCGCATGCAACCTTTTACAGTCTATGCATGCAACAGAGCACTCTGGCATGCTTATAATACCTAGCTGCATGGGCAAAGGGGTGACTTGAGGCCAACAGGGAAATATAGCCTACTAAAAACTGCATTTCTTCAAATGACCACTTGAGGCAGACTCCAAAAACGAGTCACTTATAAGTTTTGGTCTCTACAACTCATTTACTCTTTCATGGGTCTACCATCTGTACCGATCTGTACTGGGGATGAATTTTTAAATCCACAAATTTCAGTTTTAATTTTAAGCTTTAAATGCTACAAGTTTGGGCCTTTTTGAGTGACAGCTGGATAAGCCTATGCCTAACAAGTATATTAGCTTGCATGTGGGCAGTGCCTGTGTGTTTATAGACCCTTTCAGAGAGTATAAACAAAGACAGGTGTGGCTCATTAGAAAACGCTCTTCTACACTAAATGGAATGGAGCCTTAATTAGTATTCTTGGTAACACCTGTCTTTGTTTATACTCTCTGAAAGGGTCTATTCAGGGTGGGAGGGCCAATAGTTATTGCAAGGAGGGAGTCACATGCACTAATATGCACACTGCTAAACAAAGCTAACAAAACAAAGAACCATAGTTTAATAATGCATTTTCCTTTAAGACCTTCCTATCATTTCATTGTTATATGAACCTTTGAATTGTTTTTCACCAATGACACTCATTTTGCCTGTACACTCTAAGCAATAGCCTACCATTAGATCAGTGAAATTGTTCCCTGACATTATTAATTCACTTAATTATCTCTAATTGGGTTCATTTGACCAGGTCTCCTCTGGTTTCATAATGAAACACCCACACATTTTTACCACTCATTCTAACACAGTTTACAATATGTAAAAACACTTTGTGTCACTATAATCAAAATTATCACAAGAACACTGTGTAGGCTACAGTGTTGTTGTCTAAAAAGTGTGTTATGTCCCAGCATGACTGTATGCAAATTAAAAAGGTTGCAGTTTGTGTTTTGGGGACTAGGACTTGTCATAGAAAATTGTTACACCTTTATCTGTCAAGGATGGTGAGCAGGCTGAGAGAAGAGTGTTTTTGTTTTAGAAATGCAGGAAAAGTCACTGTGATGCTGGATGAAAAGAATGAGGCCACAGCCGTTCCTTCGGGCCAGATAACATGGGAGGGGGAAAAAACTCTTTAAATGTGATTGAATGCACACAAGAGAGTATGGTTATGTGCAAGGGACTGGCACATCATAAAACCTGTTTCATCTGAGTAGCCTTCATTTCCTCTTCTTCCTCAGGGCTGTTAGGCCTCCACAGTGCCTTTAGAGCAGCACAGTAGATGCACACTCAGCTCTAATGTTCACAGGAGATGCTAGGCAGTTTAATTCAGACAAGGCCTGCAGCAGTAAAAACAATCAAATCAGATGACATCAATTTGAATTATAAAGCGTTTTTAAACCAATTTGTCACAGGCAGCATTACTGGGCAACAAACAGGCTCTTTTCTCTTTTAACTAAAAGAGAAACAAATCAGAGGCCTAATATGTGTGTGAGAAACAAAGAGAGTGGATGAATATTAAACCAGACTAAAATAATACAAAGAGGGACTAACAAGAAAAACTCAGCAGCCCTTGGAGGAAGCGGTCAGGATGAAAGCTGGGTGGGTGTGGAGCGATTTCCACCTATGAAGGAGGAATCTGCAGGGAGAAGGAGCAGTATAGCTATAGCCTCGAACAAGCTGTTCTCCAAATGTAAATCCTACATACCGTAGCCTACCGTGAGCAAAATGTTCAGGTGGAGCAAATCAATGATGTATTGAGGGCAAGGCTTTTTCATGTTTTGAAGTGTAATCAATGCAAGTGGCCCCCCCCCCCCCCCAAGTTCTGCCGCTGAGGCTTGTCAGTGTGTCAGGTTCTCCACAGTTTACAGCATATTAATACAGTTTACATTCATTTATAAAAACCAGCACAACTAATTGTTTTTTTAGACCATACTGACAATGCTGTATGATTCTGACCTCATGGTGACTTGTAGGTGACAATATTAAAAGACACTTGACAGTTGTTTTGAGAGGAAGACCTCGCTAATGCTGGTGACACTTGTCAAGTAAAAGTTGCTAATTTAGTGAGATATTATCGCTGTTAGCTATCCTGAACAACAACAGTGATAACTAGCTGTCACTCATTCTACCCCAGTTCTTTTGTTTGAGTGCGAAAACCTAAGGCAACAGATACAGTTGGCGTCTGCTTTGGTTTATGTTTAATTAAATTATCTCAGTTTGAGGCCTGTACACTGTTCCAATACTCTAACGAGGAGAGCGAAAAGAAAGAAAGAATAACGAGGAAAAGGAAATGAAAAGAAACCAGCTCTCCAAACATATGAAATTTTAATGACAGCAAATAGGCGAGCATATTGCTATGGCTTACACAATTTACAGCAGCATGTAGCATGAGCTATACATGCTAAATAATGCAAAGAATGTAATTAGTGATGAATCCATTGGGAGCTTTTGCATTTTTTCACAGCTTTTTTTTTTTTCCTTTGGTGTGTGAGGTGGTAACTGCAGCTGCAGCTGTAGTAGATGTGAGTCAGTAAAAACACCTCTTGTGAGAGACATGACAGAACAAATTTGACCATGCAAAACCTTAATAAAGTGAACACTGGCACTACGACAACCACTACAGGTAAATTCAAATAAAAATGATGATGGAGAAATGTATTGCTCTACCATTTCTCATATCAGATATATCATATTTTCTTATCTTGCAGAGGCAGTAGGACTACAGATGGAGCGAAATCAAAAAAGTTTCACAAAGAGTTGCTCAACAAATTTTGCACCCACCCATTATATCACCATTATTTTGCATGACGGAGTGTGCTGATTCACTGGACATGCCCAAAATAACAGAACAGCATCACATAAATAGGAATTCAAACAAACAACGTGCATTGGGAACAGCAGGTCAAAGGAAGAGAATGACTCATGGATGATGAGACATTGTCTTTATTGGAAATTGAATAAAATGCTGGGAGTGAGTAATGGTGTAGGTGTGGGTATAAACTGTCAGTCCCTAAAAATGTTCCAAACTTATCAATATATGTCAAAAAATGATCCATGATGTGATGCCGGCAAGAATGAGAACACAGCTCACTTGAGACAGATTTGGAAACTCAGTGATAACTTAATCACAGTTTGACAGTCAATGGCTGTAGTTACTCAGTTTTAGTTCATTATTGTGTTTATTCAGGAAAACGTACATTTTTGTTTGACAATTTAAGAATAATAATAGAGAGCTAAATGTGATTCCAGTGTAATCTCATTGAACATTCAGCTGCTGCCATAAAAGTAAACATTTTTTCCACTGAACCTTTTAATAACAGCTTAAGATTGTCTTAACTCCAACAGCAGCACATTTGTCTAAGCGCCCTGTTAAATAAAACATAGAAGTTAGGATCTGTTGTTTCCTGAGTAGGACTGTCAAGTGAATATTTGCTTTGAAAGCTTTTTTTCCCCGCATCACCTCGTCTTCTTTGGGAAAAGAAAATCCATAGCAAAGCATATTTTCCTCAGAGGAAGGAAGAAGGGCATCTATTTAGTTTGTAAAGCAAAGCTGGGTTTCACATTCAATTGAGCTCTGGCATCTACACAGCCCCTCTGTATGATGTGGGCTGGAAGGGCCCAGAGCAAGCCATCTATTTGTGAAGCCCAGACAGGCTGCAACTGAAGCAAGTACGCCGCTGATTTGCAATACATCACACACGCAGACACACACACACACACACACACACACACACACACACACACACACACACACACACACACACACACACACACACACACACAAACAAACACACACACACACACACACACACACACACACACACACACACACACACACACACACACACACACAGAGTCCTGACAAAGATGTTTCTAAAACAAAGGCACAGTATAGCCCCCGCCAAGCCATCTGCTCGCCTTCTTCTTCTTCTCTTTCCAAGCATGTTCACCTCTTTAGGGAGTCTCCCATTCAAGGTCTGTGTGTGTTCCTTTAGCTATGTGCTTTTAGATCTTGGCAGGCTAGGCCTCCTCCCTATACCCACACCTATGACATAGTCCTCAGGCAACAGCTTTTTCCTGCTGCATTTCCCTTTTTAAGAATAAACTCCCAGCTGCAGGGAAATTGTCTCTGTTATGATCTTTAAATCTCGGTTATCTCCACTTAGTACCCGATGTGTGAGTGTGTATTGTTTTCTCTGTTCCCTTGCTTATTCACTCAATGTCTGTGAAGCAGAAAGTGCAGTTTAATTAACTCAGACTTAAGTCTGCTGTAATCATGCAGAATCCGATTATAACAACCCCTGACATGTAACAATAACACCCACAAGTTCTTTTAACGCTAACACTTGATCCAGGCATTAAAGCAAGGTGATATTGAATTATACTGTGGCTCCATGTCACCATCTAGTGTCCCTTTCTAAACTGCAATTTAATTTGTCATACAGCAGGTGATGGATGGATGGAAGGATTTTTTTGTTTAATAGGCTAAACTAACAAATCCAGCAGAAAAAAATAGGCTATGTGTCGCCTATGTTTTCATTTTAATAAATAGCCTAAATGCCTCTGTGATCTCACTAATCATCCACTCTGAGGATACCACAGAAGCCTATGAGTATGAGGATTTATTTTGCTGGTCATGTACCATCTTTCCGTTTTGTTCCTTGTTGATTTTGCAAAATACAAACAAAAAACACACAAAAAACTTTTTTTTCCTTTTTTAATTATAAGTAAATTCCTCTTATATTTTATCATCCGACGACACTCAGACCGAAAAGTTCACAAATTTCATTTATTCTGCGCGTCGTTCAGTGAAGGAACAAACATGTAGTGAGCTCCCCTTATGCAAATCCGTCCTGAGCCGAGCGGCACGTCACTTGTTTCTAGTCGGCGTGTTTTTGTGTCCGTACCAGTCTCGCCCAGCAACAAAATAAACGGAAAGATAATCAGGTAATTGTGCTTTAACCTCCACGGAAAACGCACATTTTTTTGTGTTGTACATTTACAGAGCGCTTGGTTTTAACATTTCGACGTAACTTGGAAAAACATGAGGGACATTTTCTCAACGACTAATGCTCCTTTTTCTGCCACGATTAGCTCGCTAGCTACCTAGCATTAACGTTAGCCACTTCATTTCCTGGGTCGAGCTAACTGAGGCTAGATGACAGATGGCTACAGCTTTCACTACTTAAATATAAATGCACGTATGAATTGACATGTATGCTATATTAAAAGGGGCACAGTAGGGTGTCGGTTGCTCAGCGCTAGTAACTTCAGCTTATCAGCTAAGTGTGAGTGTTTCTCTGTGCCTTTGCTGACTGTTGTCAGGTCATGGAGTTTGCAGAGCTGATAAAGACACCCCGGGTGGACGGGGTTGTCCTGCACCGGCCTTTCATGCCCACCGTGGAGGGGACCCTGTGTCTGACCGGCCATCACCTCATCCTCTCGTCCAGACAGGACAACACGGAGGAGCTGTGGCTGCTCCATTCAAACATAGACTCCATAGAAAAGAGGTGATAAGCTTCTTATCAGCTATTGCTGCGATATTACATGTTTGTTCATAATCTTTGTGATGTCTACTTTGTTAAACTTTAGTTTCATTTGTTGTGCTTAAAAACTGGCCCTGACATTTATTAAAAGAAGCATTGATTAATACGTTTTTATTATTGTATTATTTCTTGATAAAATCTAGAGGCAAAGGGAGGAAACAGTGAAAGTACAGTTGTTGGTTTTTTTTTTTGCTGCGGTTGCACAAACTTTGATGTAACCTACCTGCACCAGATCTCGTTATTACGCAGCTGCAGTTTTTTTCACCCATTTTTACAGCTGAGAGAGGATGTGAAACTCTTGTGACAGGAAGTTTCAGTCTGACTGTGGGTTTTCACTGCAGTGAAACCGGCTGAGAATTTATTCAGTGCAGTTGAGGTGGATGCTGAACTGTGAACAGCACGGAGCATTACATGCTAGGATGTTGCTGTACAAAGTAATTGAAGGAAACTAATTCACTATCCTCTTCACATAACTATTTATTACTGAATTCCCCTGATTATAAAGTTTGTCATGACACAACATGATGGATTTAAAAAATCTCCTTAATACAGTGGCCCAAATGGTTAATATCAATGTGTTTTTGCATGCAATAACCCAGAGCACCTACAGAAAACACAACATTGAGAGAGCATGCAAACTCCTCACAGACAGTCAGTCTCAAAGGGTTTCACACCACGGTCTGGGTCTGCCTCATGACGCTTGCATCCTCAGTACTGTTCTTACCTTTTAAACTGATCCTTCAACTTGTCTTTCAGATTTGTGGGGTCTGTAGGAAGCATCATTGTCAAATGCAAAGACCTGAGGGTGATCCAGCTGGACATCCCTGGTATGGAGGAGTGTCTCAACATTGCTAGCTCTATTGAGGTAAAAAAAAACTTCTTGATACTGTCATTAACTGGTAAATGTTTACTTTTGACATTATTGCTTTAATTTCAGGTCAGATCAACCACATCATTTACCTTTTCTTGTTTCTTTAGGCTCTCTCCACACTTGATTCAGCCTCCTTGATGTACCCTTTCTTCTACCGGCCCATGTTTGACGTCATAGAAGACGGCTGGAGCTCTTTCCTTCCACAGGATGCCTTTAAAGATCTGGAGTCTATGGTATGTTCACGCTTCCAGACGAACACTTTCACACTTACATTCTCTCAATCCTCAGTGGTACTTGCCCTATAACTGTCCTTTAACCTGCCACCACTCCTTTTTTATCAGACTGATGAGTGGAGACTGAGTGAGGTAAACAAGGACTTCACCGTGTGTCCGTCATACCCCCCTCTAGTGGCGGTGCCCAAAGATATTGATGACGACACACTGAGAAAAGTAGCTACTTTCCGTCACAGTGGCCGTTTTCCAGTGCTCAGCTATTACCACAAAAAGAACGGCATGGTAAGCACAAGTCAGTTTATAATATGAGTCTGGCTGTTTCTGTTGCAAATTATTCTTTGAGGATTGTGTGATGACTGCTTGTACTGTCTCTACCCCAAATTATTTCCACTCTCAGGTGATGATGCGAGCGGGACAGCCTTTACCTGGAACCAACGGGCGACGGTGTAAGGAAGACGAGAAGCTGATAAACGCCACCCTGCGGCCGGGCAAACGCGGCTACATCATCGACACACGCACTATCAATGTCGCCCAGCAGGCCAAAGCTCGAGGTGGAGGATTTGAGTCGGAGGCTAACTATCCCCAGTGGAGGAGGATCCACAAGACCATTGAGAGGTGGGTCACCAGTGCCTCCATGAATGAGTTACACATACATTTATACTTTGTGCTTATGACATTTCTTTTAATATTGTGACATATCTGTTCATTTCTAGGGCTAACGTCCTCCAGGAGAGCCTGATTAAACTGGTGGAGGCGTGTAACGACCAGTCACACAGCATGGACCGCTGGTTAAGCAAGCTTGAGGCTTCCAGCTGGCAGAGTCACGTGAAGGAGATCCTCACCACTGCCTGTCTGGCTGCCCAGTGTATTGACAGGTCAGAGACCCAAGTTTGATTTGATGTTTTGCTATTTCAAGACCAAATAAAGTGTGTCCAAGCAAATTTCTGTCGGTACAATAAATAGTAATGTTGTATGAATTAAATTCAACCTTTATTCCCACACTGTACAGCCTACCCATAACATGGTACATACATTTAGTCAATTCATTTCTAATTTCTTTTTTTAAAATCTCTTTTTATTGAAAGTTTTTTAGAGATGGGGATATATATTTAGTTTCGAAGAGAAAAAAAGAAAAGTATTCTTCTATGTTAAATGTATCATGAAATTCTACCGATGGAAATTAGTTTGGACACACTTTATATTCCAAACATTGTGCTTTTCCAAATGCTGAGCCAGATTATTTCCTTGAAAATTCAGAAAACAGAAAAGCGAGTGACACTTTGAGAATCTGTACTGTGTATTTTTCTTAGGGAGGGAGCATCAGTGCTTGTTCATGGTACAGAAGGCATAGACTCCACCCTGCAAGTGACCTCCTTGGCTCAGATCATCCTTGATCCAGCCTGCAGGACCATCAGAGGCTTCCAGGGCCTGGTGGAGCGAGAGTGGCTCCAGGTGAGTGTCTGTGTGCTTTGAAGTGCAGCCCAAGTATCTAATTATCTCTGTGATAAAACTAAATAATGAGAACAACAAAAATCACTCTAATAAATAAGATGCTGTATATTTTGATACATTTTGTTATTTACGGGTTGGTCATTTTACGAACAATACTGATAAATATTAAATTACAAAAGCATTTCTCACTCTGTTAAAGCTGATATTCATAGATTTTAGCACAGCGATATGTCCATTTAGCATTTTAAAGCTCTTTGCATTCCCTCTGATGACCCCTTTCTCCTCTGTGACCACCAACCCAGTCGGGTCACCCATTCCAGCACCGTTGTGCCCAGTCGGCTTACTCCAATAGCAAGCCTCGCCAAGAAGCTCCCGTCTTCCTGCTCTTCCTGGACTGTGTGTGGCAGATCCTCCGTCAGTTCCCCTGCTCCTTTGAATTCAGCGAGAGCTTCCTGGTGCTGCTCTTCGAACACGCCTATGCCTCTCAATTTGGGACTTTCCTGGGCAGCAGTGCAGCCGAGAGGTAAGTCCGAAGTTCACTGAGCTCTGTCAGCCAACAGTATATCAACCATATGGTATTGATTTTGTGTTACATAGAAAAGAGAACATTTTTGCCGATGTATCAATCCCCAGATCTGTTTTAGTACAGGTACAACCCACTGAACCGTAGGCAGCCGTTATTCTTACTGTTTAACAGAACACTCTCTTACACTTTTCACAGAGCCAGGCTGTCTCTCCCTGAGAAGACTGTGTCCCTTTGGTCGTGGGTGAATCGGCCCCAGGAACTGGAGCGTCTCGTCAACCCGCTCTATGAGGCCAACAGTCTTGTCATCTGGCCCTCTGTGGCCCCTCAGAGTCTGCTGCTATGGGAAGGTGAGATTTACACTCACATGTACATATTTGGAATCTGAAGTGACTCACACGTGAGGGTCATCACTGAAGTTTCAGTTCAGTCAGACTACATACTTCTATTTATAGATAGATAGATAGATAGATAGATAGATAGATAGATAGATAGATAGATAGATAGATAGATAGATAGATAGATAGATAGATAGATAGATAGATAGATAGTCTTTATTACAGACTTGGGTCCATTATAAATAAAAGAAGACAATACAAAGACACATACTTCTAATAGATTCTAAAATCAAATTTAAGATTGAAAACACATTGCAATGACCTGAGACAAAGCCCTAAAACGTGAACTACTTTGTTATCATACATATAATAAATAGATGGACAGACCCACAACTGAAAATACCCACAATCAACTAATAAAACCACATGCGTACTTCCACCATGTGATGTAAAGACAGACTCAACCCTGAAACCCAGTCTGAGAACAGCTAATACCTTTAACCTTTAAAATTGCCAATATGTATACTACATGCTACACTGTATAACTATGGTTAAATTTTTAGCTCACATGGACATACCACTCTGTCACCAGAAGGGGGCATCATTCATTTCACCATTTGCACCATTGATAAACTTGGTGACCCTGTGGATTTCTAGAAAAATGTTGTTGAATGGAAAAAAACATCAGTCAACATTTACATTTGGCCTTGTATTTGCAAAATTGAAAGAGCCATGTAGACATTGATGCATTTTATTTCCAAAGGAAATTTGTCAGGGCAACAGCAAATCATTTGAGGTACAATAAACAGCACAGCATCCCAACACTGTTAGCACAAAGCACCATGCTCTGTACAGATGAACATTTAGCACAGAGAATTTCGGTTCAGTTTTTCTGATGTCCAACAGACTGATCAGACAGTTAGATTAACAAATTCATTTGTTCATTAAAATACTTGTTAGCTTGATGTAAAATACTGTTCAGACAAACCTCTGAGAATTTTCTAGCCTCTCTCAGTGGTGGACGTCCACTTCTGATCTCCCACCACATTGACGGTGTTACATGAAGAGGTCAAAGTCTGTATCTGGCCGTTCAGCTCGTATGACCTTCCGCTCTTCTGGCTGTTAGCGTCTTTACATTTTCAGCATTGCTCAGATTGATTCAGAGATACGTCAGTGATGTGTTTGTCCAACGTGTTTGTCTTAATATAGGCTGTACAGAAGGTTTCCTCTCTGACACCGGAGCTCCTTGGCACCGGACCGTGACAGTGACAGTACAAGTCATCAGCCCGCAGTCATATGCATGCTAATCTGGCACACTTTGACGCAACATGCTCTCATAGTACATATGCAGACTTAAGGCCTATATATGTAGGCTTTAATACTGTGGATGAACTGTTCATTACTAGGTAGTAGCAAACAAAAGGAGCAGCAATGGCTCCATGATGCACAAGAGACTGTGTGGGTGATGTACAATCAGTGCTGCTCTTCTCTCTCTCAGCAGCCTCTGTTGAGGTGCCCTTCAGCAAAGAACTTTTATCTCCATGTACCAGTGTGAGGCTGAGAGTGTATCAGGCTGCTGACTTTTCGAGGCAGTGCCACTCTAAAGACTTAGGCTTTTTTTTTTTTCTTGTAACTCATGGTCACTGTAAATCAAGGATCATAGGGAATTATTTAGATCTTACCCTAAGTATCTGCTGCTTAAAACGCATTTTACAAACCTTTCAGAAATTCTAAGGTATGAAATTACTTCTTTAAATGCATTAGATAAAATATTGAGTAAAAATGTGTTCTTTGAATTTTATTAATGAGCTTCGTTGGGAATGTGTTATGGGTTTTCCAGCACAAATTTAATGATGATTTAAAAAAAAAAAAAAAGTGAAATTGTTCAAATAAGAAGGATTGAGTTCACTTCGGTTCTTGTTGATTCGTTGATTTTAACTCCGGAGTCCCATCTATGCTTAAAGATGCTGAACCGCAAATCTACCCCAAAGCGAGGGGCGTTCATTCATAAAGAATAAAAGGGGGGAAAGGGGTCCAGACAGATAAAAGGTCACCAGGTTCAGTCATTTCTATGCGAGGGCGGGGCCCCCCCCTTCCTGCCTAAAGCCTTAGAGCTACACCCTCACTCTATATGAAGTGGAACATAAGAGAGCTGACTGAAGCACGTGAAATGCAAGAGTCATCCTGCTTACACAGCGCTTTCATAGAGAATGACGCACACAGGACCACCCATGGAAGTCAGAATCTCTAAAAGTTGACACTAATGAGGGCTGATGGCTTGTACCAAAAATATATAGAAAATAAATCTAGACTCATAAGTTGCTGTGTTTTATGAGGTTTCGCACCAGTACAAAGCAGTGTGACTATAAAGGTTTCATGCCCTACTGCTGGAAAATTTGAGAGGGAGTTTATTATACAGCTCCCTTTACTGTGCAATCCTGCCAGTAATGCCTGTGTCATATAGGGACACACATCCTCCCCCTCTCCCATGTCATGCTATTTGTGCCACCCAGGCGCTCAGAGGAATTTTGTTACCTACTGACCTGGAATCAGAAAGTGTCATTTCTAATTTGCAAGCTAAATAAATCTACAGCAATCAAGCAGCATTAGGATTGGACAGTTATTGTTATAAACTTCTCTGAATTAAATGTATCTTTTTTTGATTTCTGTCATGGACTCTTCTCACTGTTATATAAATATCAATAAACATAACAAAAATAATTGAGATGTCAGTAGTCGGTGACGTAACAGACACTTAGGCCAAGTTGCATGCCATGAATAACTGTTATCTACTTTTACTATGAGGAGGCTCAGGTCATTTGATACGCCGGCCCTTATTATAACAAACAAGTCACGTCGACACTGTGTTGCACATCCCAGACATACAGCACATCTCTGTGGTCACACTTGTCCTTCCAGTCCATCATCTCCACACCTTCCTCTGCCAAAATACTCAATCCATGTGAGAGCAATGCACACAATCAGTGCTCTGGTTTGTTTATGCTAATATGTATGCTGCTGATCATAGTTGTTTCAACTGTTTCTGTTGTGTGTTGGAGCTGCGTGAACTGCGGCTGCAGTGTAAATAACAGAATAGTAAACAGAAGCCACTTCCTTGTGCTCCTTGATTTACAGTTCGACTCTTCCTCTTCTTCTGTTACAGGAGTGTTCCTTCGCTGGAACCGCTCCTCCAAGTGTTTCGATGAAGCCTATGAGGAAATGGTCCATATAATTGAATACAACAAGGAACTACAGAACAAAGTAAACAGCCTCCGCAGGCAGCTGGCTCAGCTGGAGACCGAAGATCCCCTGCTGCAAACACCATAGGTAAAAGAGTAACGAAGATGCAACAGGAGGGGAGTTGAAAGACAGAGGTAGAAAATGAGGAGATTTAACTACATATAAAAACAGATCACAGTCAGCCCATTAGCTATTAATTGTTTTATATTTTTTGTCTCCTGCACAGATGAAAAATGAAATGAAATTGATCCTATATTTACATTAATGTCAAAATCAACCCGTCTTTTAGTTAGTTCGAAATCCGGTTTTCTTTACAAAACCAACATGGCTTAATTGTCACATAGAAGCTAAATAGGAATGAGAGGGAAACATGTAAAAACAGAACAAAGAAAAAACACTGCCAGTTGTTCCTCAGAGAGTGCTGCTAAAAGCCAAACATCATCTCACTCAGACATGATGTGGATGTACAGAAAACAGTTGAATTTTTCCTATCGCTTCATTTCACAGTCACTTCCTCGAACTGTGATTCATTTACATGCACAACGCTGAGCGAGTGAGGTCATTTTCTCCCCAAAACTGCACATTGGACTCTTCTGTGTATTAGTTGGCATTCGTGTTGTTGAGGAATGAGATGCGGGGGCATCTGATGAGCAGCCGGTCCTTCATAAACAGTGTGTAGACGTTCACATGCTACAGGGTACATACCAAACAGCCTGCTGAATGTATATGTCTCTAAAGCACTGCAGAGTAACTATGGCAACATATAGGGTGCTATAAGGCAGCATGTAACCTTGCTGCACGCTAGGATGATATAAGATGCGTAGGTAGGGTCAGCACCTTCTGTACTCTACATATCCTGATTGTTGCATCTTTGTCGGGTCATTTACTTGAAGTTGACATTCCAGTTAATAACAGAGTCTAATTAATAACACCAAAAGATTTATTTAATGAAACCTCATCCATCAGTTTCAAATTATATTGTGCATAATAATAATAAACTATTAACAAGTGTGGGAGCATGATGTGGAAGCATTTATGTAATGATCATGTGATGGTGGTGTTGTCATGGTTATGGCAACATGGCATGACAGCGTTAATCACATGCAGGTTTGTCTGAGTAACGTGAGAAACTGCTTTAGAGACCCGTTTATATTTTAGTAACTAAAGTTATATGATAGTTGTCATGTTCATATACATTATGAATCAAATGCACATCTGCTCTTCTGTGGTATAGCATTCAAAACCACTGCACTTTCTACGTAGGGCATTTCAATGACTTGATATGAATATACTCTTATGTGTGAAGCCATTATAGTAAACCACAATATCAAATAATACTCTTCTAAGTACAATTCCTGCAATTAACATTATTCTTTTTGATGAGATTCACCAGTGGTTGCCATAGTAGACAGTTATTATCTAAATAATATAAAATATTTAAATCAATAGGCTATATGTCAATAAATCCATCTTATGATACTCAAACTTGTTATGTTCACTCGAAGTCTGTGCAGAACAAAAAGACGTCGCAGGAGATGTATCCTCACCGTTAACTTATCTATTAAAAAACAATTTTTGTTACTAACCTTGAACTCATCGTAGACAAAGTGGGGTCAGGAAAACCATGTTCTAAACCTTTAATTGATAAAGAAGCATCTAAATATGCTCTAAACAACTTCACCTGAGTTCTCTTTGCAACATGGTATTAAAGGTCATCCTTCACTATTGTCCATGGTGAGTTAACTTAGCCTAGTGCTATGAAGAAAACTTAATGCTGCCCTGTAAATGCATTCTTTAGATAACATTTCTCCACTTATCTCCTCACATTTCATAGATTTTGCTTGATAGAGTAAATAATGTTATAATCACACTAACCAGAACTGATTCCAGCCACTACAGAAAACTGCTTTGTAAAGGGAATGTTTACATGTATATTTCATGCCTGCACTATGTACATTGTCTCCTTCAGCCAAAAAGAGACACCTTACCTTGATGCTTTCTGTGTGCATGAACAGAACAATGAGTCTCGCCGAGGTAACGGTGTCATTTTAAGGTGATACAAAAAAAAAAATGCTTTTGCGTTCCTCAAATGCTTGTTGCTTTGTCGCAACAGTCAACACAACTCTTAAAGATTATCAGCACTGTTGATGAGCAATGTTTTTCTCTGTTGTTGTCGGTGCACTTTTCAACTTTGTGCAAAGCCTTACTGTAAAATGAAAATTCAAAATGAACATTTAATTTTTTTTTGTCTGTAAAATTATATGATCGCTTAAATGATGATTATTATTTTTAAGTTTCCAAAACATTAAAAAATAATGGCACAAATGTGTTTGATTTTGTCATTGATTCGGTGAGTTATTGTGAACACAGCAAAATTGGCGTAATTCAAAGTCATTAGTTTAATTTTTTTTCTTGTCCTTAAATAATAAAATAATAATTAAATTAACTTAACTTCTGTAGTCGTATAGCTAGTCCTAACCTTTAAAGCTGCACTTGATGTTTACATATAGGCGGCAGATCAAATAACCATGTGATGTGAAAGCTATCTTTCCTCTATAGAGTGGCTGGTGACGTGCCATTCAATTTTCCTATACCCCATAAAGCTCGCTCAGTGATTAGTAAACAGCACCCCTGCACACTTCACAAAATGTGTTACCATGGCTGTGACGAAACCATCATCTAATCAGGTGCATGGGGAATAAATAGCCCAAGATCAGCTGCCTCATGGAGGCATGTGATGGCAGCCAGTGTTTACAGTGGTACCATACAGCCGGCACTCCTCCCGCATCGTCCTTACGGCCTTGCATCTGTCACGACTCTGATTTCGTGGCCTAAACCTTTGATTTACTTACCTAGGTAGGGTTGAGGGGGAAAAAAAGAGGGATTGTGTTACTCTCTGAAATAATAGTACTGGATTTCATCAAACTTTTGATGCCTTTTCAGTTGGCACATTGAGTGAGAACTGAGCGTCATCTCACAGTTATCAGGTGTCGTTATACTGGCTGGGGATGAAGGATAGAGGACCTGGGTTACCCAAGTTCATCTGCCTGAGAGAGAAAAAAATAATGATTTTCATAACCGCAGTGTTATCTCAGTTTTCCTTGTCCTAGTTTTTTTTTTTTTTTTTTTTTTTTTTTTTTAGAAAAAGTGTGTCAGTTTACAGATCAACTTGTTTTCAAGTTGGTTGTTTCCTTCCCCCCGGTGATGACTGGCAGGGGGGGGTGTGCTCCTGTCCACCACTCACAAGCCGGCACTGATCCTAAGCCCACCCTTTGCTTGCCCCACTCGGACCCCTCCTCTGTGGACCTCCTCTATCTAATGCAAACAAACGTCAAAGTCAAACAGAGGATGTGTGTACATGCTCGCATCATACCTTCACCCATCAGCCACCTGGAAAACATGAATGGATCCCGTTGCATTCAAATCAAAGGGGCCGTTGAGCCTGCATCACTTCCACAATGATTCAATTATCCAATCATTAGTGTTTGATTACAATGCTGCTTCAAGTTTGTCCTTTGTTTTGAGTCCAGCTACTTTTAAATTACTCATCATCTCTTCTCAGTATTTATATAGGCCTTGCAGTATCTCGAAACACGTGAGCTCATTTGTTTCAGTGGTTATTTGTTTTTGATGACGTTCTTGATGTGAGGACGTGAAGCTTGTCTGTTGTAGGATGACACATTATAGTCTGCAGTCGATCTAACGTGCAGTAGTAATGATGCAGTTTATAACGTGTGCAAAAGCATCTACAAAGACTGTGTCGTCAAATGCTCAAACCCACAGGACTATGTTATATTCAAAATCCCTAAATCTTCAAAGAAAACAAATGCAACGATCATTTGCAGGAAAACAATGCCTCAGGAATTTTATGAAATTGAGACGCTAGAGAACAGAGTCTGAAAGGTTCAGAGACTGGGGACCCATGGGACCTCAAACCCTGCAGGTTGCAATTCATCTCTGATGCTTGAAACTGAAACCGTAATAAATAAATATGTACTACTTTTGTTGTCAAACCTAACTAAACATTAGATGAGTTTCAGACATGAAGTTTGATTCTGTACACTGTAGCAATAGCATGCTTAAAAATACACAAAGGGCTTTTGCAAAGTGTTCAGACTCCACTGAAGTCAATTATGTAACATTTTGTAATGTTGCAGCTTCATGTTACAATAAAACACCAATCATTTTCCCCCCACACAAAACTCAAATCAATGTGTAGGAACAGCTCCGAGATATCTAGATTAAGAGAAATTGAGCACATTTATCTCAAAAATATTCATAAATTTGCTTATAATAAACAAATACATACATACAATTCTGTTTTGCTGTGTGATTTTGGGGGTATTGAATGTTGGTGAGAGACCAAATTAATTTATATGATCTTGACATATGAAAATAAGTGAGTTTGTAGATATTTACTAGTACTATACTCTCAATTGAGACTAAAAACAAACGCCCTGGGAGCCAGGGAATGATCTAGACTTTGATAACACCCATAGCCAGACCCCATGGTCACATGATTTCATGAATGTGTGTAGAGATAGTTTCTTTTTTTTTTTGGAGCACGTGTTAAACCCTGCTGGTCTTAAATTTAACCTGCAGTGAATGGACGTTTACACTGTCTTTAAGACCAAGCTGAGCTGAGCCGAGCTGGGTCGCAGGGTGTTGGTGGTGGTGGGTGTCGGTGACGCTCTGTGGGAGTGGTCTGTGAAGGAGGACCGCACCTCCGGGACTCCACCAATCCGAGGGAAAAGCCGGCTTCCTGTGAAACCAGATGGTCGCTGATATATAGCTTGAAGAAGCAGCTGATGCAACACTGGACGGAGATAACACAGACAGGTCAGAGAAGCTGCAGCTCAGCAACAGGAGGAAGCCGCATCATCTCACTCTCATAGAGCCCGTCAGACAGGAGCTTTGTCTGCCTTTACTCCCCTCACATCAACCGGTGAGTGAACCGCTTCCGTTACATTTCCTGGATTCATCCGCGCACACGTGGAAACTGAATTAAATGAATTGTTTAATTGTTTAATCTCAATTACCGAAACGCACAATAGTGATCGTTGCTGCAGTGAACACGTGCTGCTTTTACGACCCTCACCCTCTGATATATATATATATATACAGTATATATTATTTTTATTTATCTATTTATTTAGCCAAATCGGAGACCCTCTTTATTGATAGGCCTACTAAGGATCAGTCTGCTACAGTCTGAACAGAAACGTGTGGTGCCAAGGCGGCTTCACTCCGGCGCACTGGCCTGCTTTCACTTGGATCAGTGCCAGTCACAGTCTGCGCTCCATCTCACATCTTTCTTTCTTTTTTGTCAGCATCTTAAACGTCTCCATCATGTGGGGAAGCAGCTAAAATGACAGAGTGCAGAGATCCAGTCACTATAAGGAGCTGAATTACAGACATACTGTATAGTTCACCGTGACGTGCCGAATCAGCACAGGAGGGGGGGCAGCTCCGACTCGGGGCCCCTCCACTCAAGCTGCTTACGTGGTGCGCACGTACAACCCGTGTTGGCACAACAGTGAACGCACATGCCGTGATGAGCGTGGCAATCGAGATGGATCAGAAGCCACAGTAGTCAAGTTACTTTTTTTCACTTTTTTATTCGTACCTATAAATTCATTTTCCCTTTCATAATAGGAATTTTGTGCAGTGTATATGATTATTTTTTTTTTTTTTTTTTACTCCAAATGAGAATTTCACTATAAAGTTTAGAGATGACCCGGGTCGTTTTCTAAAACCGCACGTGTCAAAATGATTTCCAAACCCCGTCCCTGTGACAGTCGACCTGATCTTGACACTGTTGTTTGCTGTACGCCCTCCCCTCCTGATTGGTCGTCGTTGAAGGCAGGGCAGTATAAATACTCTCCACTTATTCAATTCCTTCCTTTTTTTGGAAGCTGCCTACTACCTCGGTAAGTTCACTTCCCTATACATGCATTTACGCGGAGGTTGATGGCGGATAAGTGATGAATAAATGGAAAAACTTACCATCGGACAGCGTTTTACGAGAATAAACCTGCAATTCGCGGCGAGGACCTTAAAATAAACAGTGGGTGTAGTTTATAGAGCTGCTGCCGTTGCGCTGGGATCATGTTCCATATGTTCTGTACTCTCACGGAGACGCACGATCACACTATTGTCCGATGAAAGTTTTGTAACCAGGCTGTGTGAGCACAAGGCGGAGGATAAAATCTTTTTGTTGCTATGCGCTGGAGGGTCTACTGGACAACAATAGTCTGTCATTTGCATCAACACAAAGCCCAACACTTTTTTTTTGTATTTTGCCTCACAAGCTCTTTGCAGCGTCTAACTGCAGACAGAGCGGTAGTATTTGCCACTGTCTGTGTCTCTTGGCACCTGGGCTTTGGAGAGGAGCCCAGATCTATTGACACAGATCTTCATGCTTTGGCCCAGAAAGTATACTAAGAGATAACAGCAGTCAGTTCAAATGTCAACTCAAAAGTGACACACAATGAACTTGTGGAACTTACTGAATAGAAAATTGAAGGCTTCTCCTTTTTTTTTTTTTTTTTTAAGGGGGTAAAAACTTTTTTTTTTACTAATGCTTCTGCAGTTTATTACCCCCAAAGATTAAACACATTCTTCATTTCTTGCAGGTAACCAACATGGCTGTCATGAAAACACTCAGCAAGGTGGCCAAGCAGGCCCTGCTCAGCACCCCCGGGTGCGGCTGCCAGCCCCTAACGGTGGCTGTACGCAACATCAGCTTCTCCCCTCGCCAGGTGACGTCTGATGCCAGCTTCCACTCTGTGTCCTTCTCAGAGACAGACCACCCCAAGGTGCTCATTACAGGTACGCAGCATTTATTTTTGACTACAACAGAAGAGAGCATTGCCTGGCAGCATTTTTTTTAAGTGTGGCACTTCAATAGAGGATAATGTATTTAAGTCAGCAGCTCTAGGAGGATTGGAGAGCTGCAGGTTTCCTAACAGGTTTGGCAGTGAGAGCAGAATGAGATGTCAGTTTTTGAAAACAAGATGTAGACATCAAGCACTGTGACCTTTATTCTTCTTAGGGCCCGCTTACAGTCTCTATGGAAACCAGTGCGGATGAGTATTAGCTGCCGCTGATTTAATACGTTTCTCTCTCTTCTTCCGTCTAATGGCAGGTGGCCTTGGTCAGCTCGGGGTGGGGCTCGCCAAACTGCTGAGGTGAGACTTCTAATTTGTCTTGGCACAGACTTTGCAACAGGCAATCAGTAGTCAGACGTCATTGTAACAATGTGAGAATGGTTTTTGGTGCATTTTCAAGATGTTTAACCTGGTTTTCCTACCTCACAGGAAGAGGTTTGGCAAGAACAACGTGATTCTGTCTGACATCAGGAAACCTCCAAGCAACGTTTTCCACAGCGGTGAGTAAACCATATGAAGAACTGAGTTTGGCTCCAATGCGTTTTAAATATTTAGTTTCAACATATGTGCTTTTGTGCAAGACTACATTACGAGTGTTCAGCCTCCCCTTTGTTTGTTCACATGAAGGAGCTCAGAGTTCCTCAATACCACAGGCATTTAACATTTCCGATGTTTGGCAATCCAGGGCAGGCAGAGGTGATGAAACCTGTTTAGAAATATTCAAGTTGTTTGTTCCTGCCTGAAATGAGCCAATGAAGAACATCACTTCCAGTTCATATAGATTTTCTTTTATTTCTGCCCAGGAGTAGTTTACATTTTTCTGATTTATCAAAAGATCTAGTGAACGTAGCCTTCATCTGAGCTCTTAGGATATCAGAGGGGAAACTGAACAAATTGAACATGGAGAGAATAAAACATTTAGAGTGATATTAGTGAATTAATTTAAAAGACAACTGAATGTGATGCGGATTAATATAGAATAGAATGTGTGTATATATAAGATAACTCAAACTGTTGTTTTTATCGCCATCAGGCCCCTTCATCTACTCAGACATCCTGGACTACAAGAACCTGCGGGAAATTGTAGTGAACAACCGCATCACTTGGCTGGTTCACTACAGTGCTCTCCTCAGCGCCGTCGGAGAGGCCAACGTAGCCCTGGCACGTTCTGTCAACATCACCGGTGAGTGAAATTACAGTATAATTCAGTTCAGTGGCAAGTCAATACATCAACATTATTGTTCCCTTAAATACCACATTTAGGTGTGGAATGTCTTTTTTAATTTGAATGTTTATTTGTTTTTTGCTTTTTAGGGCTTCACAACATCCTGGACATCGCAGCAGAGCACGGCCTGCGTCTCTTTGTCCCCAGCACCATTGGTGCCTTTGGCCCCACTTCACCTCGTAACCCTACGCCAGATCTCTGTGTGCAGAGACCACGCACAATCTATGGTGTTTCCAAAGTCCACGCAGAGCTGATGGGAGAGGTGAGATATTTAGAGATATTTACATCTTTTTATCTAAGAACCCAACGGAAATCTAAAAAAAAAAGGGATTGAGGAAAAAGAGATTTAATCAAAAATGTATTTCCTCTTCTGCCACAGTACTACCACCACCGCTATGGTCTGGATTTCCGCTGTCTCCGATACCCAGGAATCATCTCTGCTGACTCCATGCCTGGAGGTGGTACAACAGGTGAGAGAGATGAAATTCAGATGTTATACAAGGTTTCAATTTTAATGATGTCTATTCCTGTACCCCTCCTGCCATGTCACAAGTCTGTTATGTAACTGACTTATTCCAGAGTTGTTGTGACTTGCTTGTATTTTTAGGCCAGGAGATAACCCGATGCACACATGTCCATGCGCTATGCCCATATTTTCACTGAATAGCCACCACACCCACATACTACATCCAAACTCTGCTCCTTGTTGTCGTCACTTTTTTAAATAGCTGTGGTTGCTAAATATAATAATGAAAAATATAAGGTGTTGCACTTCACTGGTGCAATATTAACGTCTCTTTTTCCGTTTCTGACCAGACTACGCCGTCCAGATTTTCCACGACGCCATCAAAAGCGGAAAGTTTGAGTGCAACTTGAAACACGACACGCGGCTGCCCATGATGTACATCGACGACTGCCTCCGCGCCACGCTGGAGGTGATGGAGGCGCCGGCCGACACCCTGAGCATGAGGACCTACAACATCAACGCCATGAGCTTCACCCCCGAGGAGCTGGCTCAGGAGCTCCAGAAGCAGATGCCACTGGATGTCTCATATGATGTGGACCCAGTCAGGCAGGCGATTGGTTAGTCAACTTTTTGTTAATTTGTTTGTGATTAGCCAAAATGTTGTTAAACAGGAAGTCAATTACAGCAGGCACCGCCTCTTCATGCCAGATAGATGAGTAATAAACCTCAATCCAACATGTTGCTTTTGTAAATAACATCCTTTGTCTCTTGTCTCCTCCTCCACAGCTGACAGTTGGCCAATGAACTTCGACGACTGCAACGCACGGAATGACTGGGGCTGGAAACACGACTATGATCTCCCAGAGCTCGTCCAGACAATGCTCAACTACTTTGGCGCAGAAACACGCATGGCTCGTGCCAACTGAGGGCAGCGCGACATCAGTTCTTTGTACATAATGTATAGACTGACCAAAGGGAATAGAGGAACGTTGGCCCATTCAGGGTCGTTCTCTCGCTTCTCTCTGTAAAATCAGAAGGGCTCTGCTTACCTGGCACAAGGCTATCATGTCTCTAGAACGAAAAAGGTCAGCGCGGGCACGACAATCCTCCCCCGCCTCCTGTCTGTCTACTCCTGGTGTGCTCTCTTTGCCCTTTTTTCTGCTCAGAGATTTGGGCGAAGAGCATACTGTTGTAAGAAGTGTCGGGGATATCAAAAAGTGGCCAGTGAAAACTTGTTTGGTATTTACAAAAAAAACACAAAAAACCAACAAAAAAAAAGGAAAAAGGGATGACTTGCATGTTAATGAATAGCGCAAACTTTTGCAATGTTTTCTGGGCAAAAAATCAAGGGAATGTTGCATTGTGTCTTTCTGAGCATTTCTACCAGTTTTTCATCGTAAAATCCAAATCAGTCAAGGTTTTGTCTGCGAAATTTCCGTGGGTTTCAAGTGTTCAGGGACTGAAGCTCATGGGGCAAAAATCAAGTAACTTTGGATTTAAAGGGTTATTCAAATACACAAGTTGTGTCCTTTGCACTTTAGATGGAACTCTATCGTTAAATTACTGACAAGTAAAATGAGCCTGTATGGGCAATTTTTCTGATACAGTATATCTGTATTTTTGAGCAATGCGGAGCGATAATTCTTAAGAATTGTTCTTCTGTTTATTCCACGTAACATTATTTATTGTTTGGTGTTAAATGTGTGGGAGCTTCATTAAGTGAAAGCATTTCTTAACACTTTTTTTCTACGCGTTTCTGTCCACTTTTATGTTACTTTTTTTTCATTAACTCTGTGGGATTTATTTTGACATTTAAAAAGGGAAATGTGACTCACTACATCACATTTACGTTTAGCCACATTTGGTGGTATTTTTTCTGTATTTCAACCTTATGTAAAATAAATGTGGAAACTGGTTTATATGTAAAAGTCCTAGCTAGGTCTGTCTGCCTTTTCAGTTACACAACAAGCTTTAACAATTAAAACTTTTCCACATATTTCTGCCTGTTTCTGTGGTTTCCTTCTTTCACACCTTTCGTAACATGGAGGCAATTTAATCTCTCAGTAGATTATCTTATCTAAACAAAACACGCAGGTTGTTGCCTCGGGTTTGACCCTCTGTCTGGCAGAGTGTGCCATAGCAAATATTTTTTTGAGTATGACCTGTTCTGAGTCAAACTGAAAAATTCTGTGACTGTGAAGTGAAAGATTTGAACTTCCTTTTTGTTTCAAAGCCGTATGAAAGTGCCAAGCGGTCACACTGAGTGTCAGTTACACAAGCTGCTGAGCATTAGATATCACTTACAATATTCCTGGCAGTGTAGAACCATCAGCAAACAAGATCCACTGGAGCGTGCATTTAGTGATCCTAATGGTCACTCTGTGGAGTAACGCTTATTATATAATGCAGTGACCTGCAGAGACGCCTCCAAAAATAAAATGGTCACGTTCAACTCAGATTTTTTTATTGATCTAACTATAGTAATTATTGTCAGCAAAGAAAATGGTTGCATTACATTTTTAGCATTACTCAAACAAGTTGATACTTGTTTCGGTACTTCCCTGTTTGCAAAGATGATTATACATATAGATGAATAAGGTGATACAGTAAAGCGTCTTAAGTGCGTGCTGTTGGCAGCTGAGGCCTGAGATATAATCCATGAAAGGCTTTGTGAGTCCAAAACCATAGGGTCACGCTAAGATTGAAACAACAACAAAATCATATCACTCAAAGAAGCATCCAAGAGTTAGGATTGGTGTATTAGGAGATTATTTTTGTTTTGTTTTTTGTTACAAATGCAGGTACAAACCAGCTCTGTCTCTGCTATGCAGCTATTAATATCATCCCCCTTAAGCAGTTAAAGGAAATATTTGGGACTCGACTGGAACCTGACTTCTCATGTAGTTGACCTCGAAAATGCACTAAAAACCATACAAAAAGGCAAAGTTACCGCCTTCATATTCAGATCGACTATGGAACCAGTCACACATCAGCAGCAGCTACAAATCTGAGGCTGAACTGTTTGTAGGATTTGTTCATAGTGACTAAACCTGCAACACAGTGGGAACTTATTTCCTATTGTTTTAATTGCAGAAGTAGTAGATTCAATCAGTAAGCCAGGAAATACAGCACAACACAAGCCAGAGACATGTGAAAAGAATGGAGTTACAGTTAATTTACTTGGACATCAGTCTCCTACAGAAGAAGAATGGGCAAATAAACATCCCCGATGAGAAAAGCGTCCCACTCAGCACATCAATAAATGCACTAAATCGAAGCGGCTGTGGTTCCTCCAATACGAGGGATCATAAAGTGTAACCCTGAGGACAGCAGTGTCCTTCGCTACACGCCTCATAGCCTTTCTTCAATTTCTCTGTGTCAGTAATTGCAACTGTTCCAGGTCACCTTGTTGGGTTTTGTTTTGCAGTCACACAGCAGACATAAGTGCACACGGGGCGGACAGATCGGCTGAGTGCACAGATTCACTTCATTCAGCTGAGTTCAGTGTTGAGTAAGGTGAAGCGTTTTCCATTCAGTCTCTCTCCCATCAACCACTGAGTCTGAAGAGAGTTTCAACCTTTCAGCACTGCATGAGCTGCCATCTCTAATTAGTACCTGTCTCCCCTGTGAATGTGTCCTAATAAATCTTCACATGTGGCTTCTATGAAACCTTCGATTTTCTCATCACCAATCTCCAGAAACTGCACCTTAAGTGTTTTCAGTTCACACATCTCCATAACTCTGCCACGTAGGAAGCACTGCATGATTTCACACTGCTCTCACACCCAGCAGACGTTCTACTGATAATATTATTTTTTATATCCTAAGATTTTGCAGGATTACACAGCAGAGGCAACACAAAACAATATCATGACCTCATGAAGGAGAGTTCCTGTAGATACTGAAATCATGTCTGCTTTCATGACTACAAATGTAATCATGTTAGTCTGGCAGCAGCATTTCTACCAGTCATCACTCACTAGCCAGCTCACGTGTCAAAATCCTTTTTAAACAAGAGTTTATGTAATTTCCGATCTCCCTTGTGACAGAGGAGTGCGACATTATTTGCTCTTAGGACCTTGGTGGAAATTGCAAATGCAAATCAATATTTGCACTAGATTTGCAAAGGTCCAAATATGGCTCTAATTCAGTTTTCCTGCCCTTGGGAACACAATGTCTTTTTGCAGACTGTGAATGTGGGATCGTCTTATAGCACTGACTCCTATGGAGTAACGCATAACTGGAAAATCAGCATATCTTTTACATGCACATGCACAGACACAAACACACGTGTTCAAGCAAATGCATTAAATGCATGTAGAGTGGAAATATTCCCATTATGTAAAGTTTTAGTTTTGCCTGCCTATATATGTGTGTGTTTGAACATGTGTGTGTCTCACAGATGGCCTTCCAGGAAGAGGCGCTGCTGGTTGGTGGAGGAAGGTATTTTGAAAGAGAAGCAACAACGAGCCATCTGACAGGACCCTCAGTGTTTTTCCTCCATGTTCTCTTTCTAGTAAGGGAAGCCTTGCCTCTTATGTAAGACGTCTCACTGGATGTGCACGCTCACCAGCAGGCCCTCCACCCACCGGCCAATCAGAGGGCTCCCTCGGTCGCCTGGGCCCCAGTGTTTTGTTCGTCATCATGTAATAAGATTCGCACAGTGTGCAGCAGCTTACGTTGGACTGAAAGTGAAGGGCGAGACATAAAGAAGACCTGTGGGAGGGAGCTTGCTGGGCAATGGGCCAAAAACGCCATAACACTCTGTGCTACAGCTGTTATTGCACATGGAGACCTGTTGCCATGGTAATGGGGGGCTAAGACCCCCACCACCACTTCCCCACCCATCCAGCCTCAAGAGAAATGTAAAGGCCTGTACCTCACAGCATATCACCCACAGTTACAGGCTTTTATCCCGCTGAGTTGAAACAGTACAGTCCTGACAAAAGGCCACAATGTTTAGGCTTTTATTAAAGATTTCACTTTAAATGCAATTTTTTTTGTTATGTTTTATGATTTGGGGTTTTTATGTTGTAAAGTCGTTATGTAAGTTTATTTTTCTCTCTTTTTAAGAAAATGACTTTCTTTTTTGGAAGCGATTTTCACAGGCAACAACACAACAATGCAAAGTGACAGAAATAACTAATTATTTTTTTCTTTTTTAAGGAAATGCTTTTGGAAAACATTCAATGGATTTCACTGCTCCAGTGATGTGGAACAGGACGGATGGTCGGATCATGGTCAAGAAATCAATTTTGAATTTGCAATCATGGTCACATTGATGAGCTCTCTGAATCACCAATCACTACGTCAGACATACATTTAGAATGAAGTGTTTGACCTGATCTGACCTTTACACAGGCAGAGGACAGACCAGGGCGTGATGAAGCACTTTTTTTTTTATCAGCCCATTGTGGCTTTGAGGATTTATGGTTGGTTGAAAATATAAAAAAGATAACAAAACAGTGTGTAATATCAGAAGACCTGTTGTTACGCTCCTTGTTGAACAGTCTCTATTCACTACTGATCCCTTTCAAGCGTCTGTTACACAACCTTGCCTTAATCCCATGTTTGAGGAGATAATTTTAACCACAGATTTAGGGTCAGATTAGAGCTTCACACAAGTCAGTCTTGACCATTATAGAAGCAGAATGATGTTTGACTCTACAGCAGCGGATAGTTTGAGGAAATGTTAATCCAATGAGCAGAACTGTGCAATTAGAGCAAACCTGCAATATGTATGACCTTTAGTATCTAGAGCCTGTTATGCAAACCACTGTCATGTGACAGCGCTTTGATAATACTTAATAATTACATTTTCAAGGGTTTACATTTTAGACTTAGATTCAGATTAGGAGAATAAAAAGTAAAAGCACATACGTCCGGTGGAAATACAAAGAAAACACTGGCTCCTGATCTTGGAAAACAGTTCTTGAAGGTTTTTCTTTTCTTTTTCTTTTTCTTTTTTTAATTCTGAGCATGATTTCAAAGAACAAAACAATCTTGATAATATCTATTCAGCATAAATAAATATTATGTCCATTCTTTGCCTTAGGCACACGCAAATTCTTGTCTTAGAATAGGACCAAGGTTTTCCCCTCTGATAGGGCTGATAAAAATTTTCCCAGAAAGCTTTCATAACAAGTAACTCAAGGACATTCGATCGCAGAAGTCACCGTCACCTGCAAAACAACCACGTATAATATGGTCCCTGGAGGAAAATAATGATTATTAAACTGTTTAAAACCATTAACAGAGGAACTGCCACTGCCCCTACAACTAAATAAATCAATGGCCTTCATCTGGGAGCTGTCTGTTCACCACTTAAGACTTGGTTTCTGGTTGCTTATTTGGGTTAGTATGTTGTTTTTCATGTTGGTTACAAGTTACATAAGAGGACTTTAATATTCATGTGGAATCCAGTTGGTCCACATCTCAGCCACAGCTTTCTTTGCTCTGTGGCAGTTGAAGCTGCTGCGTTCGAGTGCTGCTTGTAAGCTCTTGTTTTAGAGTTCAAGTGGGTTTGTTGGCCGAAAAGGAGCTTGAGGCAAAATTGAAAAAAACTGACATGGATATTTGGAGCTTTACATCAGAAGCTGGAATGAAATTCATTGAAATGATGCTGTTTAATTGATAGTTCCCATGATGGATTGACATGGGAAGCAATCATAGTGCAATCACAGTTACCCTGATTGATATGGCACATTTCTGACTGCACATATAGAGCAAGAACACGTTATGCAAGACTTTGTTTGAGTTGGACTCACCATAGTTTAGTTTTGGGTGGAGCTTGGCTGATGTGTGGACTGATACTGAGTTGATATGAGGTGATGGTGGCTAATCACATACAGTAGGTTGTCACTGGCCCACATATTGGAAGATATGTGAATGTTTTGACCTGCATTTCTTAGATCTTTGGTAAACTTGTTTTCAAGCATATGTTGTAGGCTTGCTGTTTTATTAAAGGTACAGTATGTAAGAAATCTACAGCAACTGGCTGTAAAATCGTCCTAATATGTAACAGAGACTCAGGAATAATGTTCATATAACATACTGAACTCACCAACAACAATCCTACAGCCAAGATATTCGCATTAAAAAAAAAATTTTGCGGACCGCAAATCATGTTTATGTTTTGAATTTCTATGGTTGGCTTGTGTCGCCACCCAGCGCTCTCTCCCTGTCACAGCGTCTGTGGCATTTCAGCCTCCGGGTTGCCAGTTAGCTTCCACTGAGCTGCAAATACAGCTGGGAGATAAAACGAGATCATGAAAAAAAGATTGTGTTCTATTATCGGTTATTGGTCATATTTGCTTGATATCACACGGTAGAAGCGGCTTGTCACTCTGTCGTTTAATAGGCTACACAGCTTGCTGACTGTTGTGAGCATGTAGCCTAGTTAGTTTGAGCTGCTGCTAACGCTAAAGCTAAAGGGAAGAATTACTAAGTGAAAGTTAGAAAAGAGGGAGGAAATGTGGCGAAATGGAGCCGATGGTAAATGAAGTGATTGTGAACGTGTGGAGCGGTTCATGAGAGGAGTCTGTCCCGGTCAGGTCGCCTGTCTCCGGTCCTCGTGTTTTATGATCCGACGTCAGAAAGTGGAGGAGAACCGGAGCGGCTCGCGTCGTTTATTCTGCGGTAAGACGTCTCATATGTTGGCTCATCTACGGCGTGATTAACACGCACTACGGCTCCGGTAGATGCGGGGTTACAGTGTGTGTGTGCGTGTCTGTGCGTGCGTGTGTGTGTGTGTGTGTGTCAGCGCTGCAGACACAGCGTCGGAGCGGTGAATGTAACAATAACTTGCAGATCACCTGAGTGACGTGAACTCCGCTCGTAGTTACTGTGAGTCAGAGCAATAAAACAGTGAGGTTGTTGATGAATATTTAGCTTTTTACTCTGCTGTGAGACTGACTGAGTGAGCAGAGCGGAGGTTAGCGCGTCGCTGTCTGGCAACCTGGAGTCTGGTGGGTAGGGGAGGGGGGACAACGCGCTGCTGTGTTTTGAATTTGACTGCAGCAACAATTTTGGCCACATTCTTACATGTCGTACCTTTAATAGGTTATTGTCCAACTCATTTTAGTCACAAGTTTAATAACTGATTTAAGTGTCTTAGTGCCCCTGAGAAATATATCGAGGTGGTATTTCTAATATTTCTGTAGCGGTATGTTCTGCAAATAGTTCAGTAGCCAACCAAATTCCTTACCAGTAAATCAGCATAAGATTTTCATTACCAACTTTGCACACGTGTAATTTTTCAAACTGTGTGGCGCCCTCTGTTGGCGAAGGAAATAACTTGCAGTTATACGGAATGAAAATAGTAAAAGTATTCACTGTTGAAATTAAATGAATAGAACTAACTATTTTAATGATTTCATACTCATGGATCAGGACACAGAAATAACATTTTTACGTGTACATTAACAACAACAACAACCCGCGCGGTGAGACATTTTCTACAGGCATTTTACAGGAAGCCTACTCACGTTTCGTCAAGCTGGTTAAGGACCCCAGGATGTCCATGCTTGCTGAGCGTATGTAGTTTTCCTCTACAGTTTTTATGGATATTTCGCTTTTCTTTTGATGTAACTCTATGTATTTATGTGATTTATGTTCGTAAAAACCGCCGCTAACTATTGTCAAGAAAATTTCTTTCGAAAATAATCGTTATGTTGTATTTGAACAAGTGTCCCGGTAGCTAGCATTAGTATTAGCATTAACGTTAGCTAAAGCACTCTGGGTAAACACGTGTTTTCCCCTTTAACTCTGCATCTTTTCTACAGGAACGCGTCATTAGTTAATTTTATCAAATATTTTGTCCTAAATAGTCACATATATTTTACTTGCAGTGCTTTTAAAATAAACTTTGCACATTCGTCGTCTCGGTTCATGACCTGGACTTTGCTTTTGGTCTCGCGCTGTGAACGATGACAGCTGTCAGTCATTAGCCTATGTTTACAGACATCACAGACCACGAGACGGCATAGTATATGGTTTGTGAAATAACTGAGACACAGGACAGTATCACGATGTGAGACTGACAGCCATATGCTTAGTGTTTAATCTGTCTCTGTGTATTGTAGTTGTGGAGTAAACTGACTATTACAGTTCATATTTCTCAGCTATGTGTTGATTCTTGATAAACAACAGTTTAAACTGTGATTGCACATGGATCAGTTGGAGTCAGCTGGTCTTACCCTGACCCCCTCATGCGGTGTTGGGGTGATTGTTATGTAATGATACTGCTGCTCTCTCCTTGCAGCCCGGAAGAAACAGAAGTGGTCCGTTGACCCCAGGAACAGCGCCTGGAGCAAGGATGACTCCAAATTCGGCCAGAAGATGCTGGAGCGAATGGGCTGGTCCAAGGGCAAGGTATGTGAAGAGATGGAGCTCTCTCTCTTTTTTTAAAACATGGACAGTGAATGGCTAAGTTGCTGACTTAGTGTGTGTCTCATGACCTTATGTCTTTCCTCTCAAAAAGGGCCTGGGCAGGACCGAGCAAGGCTCTACTGACCATATCAAAGTAAAGGTCAAAAATGACAGTTATGGGCTGGGAACCAACGTCAGCCACGAGGTGAGCTCTGCCAGCATTTAATGATTTAACAGTTATGATTCATTTTGTAGGAACAATGTGGTTTTTTTTAAAGTGTTGTATTGAGGAGATTTATTGAAACTGCTGAAACACCTATAAGCATTTTTCTTGAGTAGTATTGCAGTCTCCCTTATTAAATGATAACTATTTCACATGTGAATTACACTTTTGCTGCACAAATACCAAGATTGACCCTTTTGATACCTGATTTTAATGCACCATAGCAACATCACACTCGTCTCACAGCAATGTGACATAAAATACTCTCTTAGTAGATAAAACTAAAGCTAAAATCTCCCCAACCAAACTCACGTAAACCAGTGTGTGCATTAGTAACAGCATAGCATAAAACAAGGTGGTGTACATCCAGCTGTCACTACCTCTCTCATTATTCCAACATTAAAATCATCACCCGCTTGTTTTGCGCCCAAACTGGTAACTAGTGTGCAAACCACAAACCAAGCCTTTTTGTATGAGCCTTTTAAGTTGGTTACATTTACACTATTTACACTTTTTAAAGTAAAAGCACTAAACAGATTTGTTATTGTTGAACATAATAACAGGTGAAATCTGCTGTGTTTGCAGGACAAGTGGATTGCCCACCAGGATGATTTCAATGAGCTGCTTGCTCAGCTGAACAATTGCCATGGTCAAAACAACAACAGTAACGGTGTGTACACAACGTTTGATCTGTGCAGCAAATGAACTTGATGAACTTGTATAATGTGGTGTCAGCTCTATGGGTTAATCACATTTCAGGCATTAAGTAACTCTACTTGCTTTTGTTTAAAGGGACAACGAGGAGTTTCTATTCGGTTATAAAAAAGTCTCACGTTCATGTGGATGAATCTCCGCTACCCACACTTGTTAATGGGCCCATTTTCGATAAATATATCGTTCTGTCTCTATCGTTATTTTGTTATTATTAGTGGTGGCGGAGATGCTGGTCGAGCCGACCAGCGTTTTTTACTTTCGGTTTCGCAACGAGTCATGAGAATAACGCAGCTGAATCGCCGTTTATGGTCAGAACTACGACGGTATGTGAACCTCTTTGAACCTCTGACTTTAATTCTTGATGAATGAAAACATGAGTCCGTCTTGCGCCGGTCAAAAGAATTTTACGGTGCGCGCGGAGGCTCATAAATGTAGTGTGAAAACGCTTCGCTTTTCCAAACCTCCTCGTTGTCCCTTTAAGTACTTCTTTTCCCACTGCATTAGTAGTAGTAGTTTTTATATTGTTTTCATGTTTAGGAAAAGTAGTGTCCACAACTTTAGCCTAATGAAACCCTCAAAAAGAGCTGGTACCATGAAGTGGAAAAGGGCCACTTTGTAAAAATAAACACTGCTCTTTGTCTAAAAGTTAATGTACTATGATAAGTTGTGATTAAATTGTTAGATATTTTTTTGTAGGTAGTGATATGGAAATGCACTGAACAATATATTACTCAGTCTGGCACTGGTAGTTATCACCATTTAGAGTTTAGAGTTACTTAAGCTGTGTTTTTAAGATGTATATTTACTCATTTTTTGATCTGGTATCTGTGCCAGCAGCCTCGAGATGCAGTGCCACATGTGACAAGAACAAAGTCAGGCCATATGCAGCCTTTCTGGTTGGTTGGTCCATGCGTTGACCAATAGGGGGTGCCATGGTGCAACATTTAGTAAAGTCTGAATCTAGTCACTGTCGCATAATGAACATAATTGTTGTCACCATGCTAGAAGACAAAGCACATCGATGAGTGATTTATGGGAGCTGGCAGAGGTTCTGTGAAATTATACTGAACATTTTGAATTTGTAACTACATTTGACTGTGATGAATTTTTCTTTATAATCTGAAGAACCTCCACCAGATGAGCAGAAAGGCTTCAGCTTGGAAGAGAAATCCAAGACCTCCAAAAAGAGGGTCCATTACATGAAGTTTACTAAAGGTGGGTTTGCCATTCAACAACTGATGTAAAACAGATCAGAGGAAAAATGTGGGAAGATGCACACAGTGATTTACATCTCTCTAATCACTCATTACATCGGGTACTTGAAAAACATCTTCTGTGGTGTCCTGCAACAAACCCAAACAGACTGGACCCAGTGTTAGTTTTTAGGGAAAACTCCACCACCACTAACTCATTGGTGCCTCTGCTTTTTCAGTTTTCTTCCATAGTATATAAACCTATGTGTCACCTGCATGTATGCACACTGACAGCCTCCTTTCCCCCTCGTTGAGCCTTTTGCACTTGGCTCAGACCGCAGACGCTGATCAGGGTTCTGTCAGCCTGTGCTGGGTCACTTGGCCCGGGTCAGTGCTAGGGGAGGTTATTAATAACCCTTTCCTTCTACTTTCATTACTCCTTTACACGTCAGGAAGTCAAGATTTGCCGGTCAAGGCCAAGTACACTGATAGGCATGAGGAGGAGTTTGGTGTTCAGGACCACTGGAGACCAAAATGAATAACCACTAGCCCATATTTTACTGCTGACTGGCTAAATTGAATGTGCAGCATAGTTGAGTAATAACGTGAACAATTTTGTGGGAAAATGATCAAAGTCAAAATTAGTTTTGCGTTGCATTTAGATTTGCATGTTTTTAAGCTTCAGTAGCTGATATGTTTAAGTATTTTGTTTTAATTAGACATTTTACAAGTCATCATCAAATATGCACACATGTAAAAGTGCTAAATCTGTAACGTTGTGTTACTTGGTTCACATCTCTCTCATCAGGTCAGCTTACATGGGAAAACAAAATATCTTAACTTTTGCCTCACCTGGAAGAGGCTTTTATATTTTACGTCATTCAATAGCTACTTCCTGTTTCCTGTTTGGGGCATCTGGCATGTCCATTTACCGGCCCCCCAAAAACAACAGCTCCCAGGGGCTGTGCGTCCCATTAGATGACCCCTCCTGATAAAGCGTGGCCTTAGTCTCTCCCCCAAGACCCTCTCCCTGTTTTTGTGATCTTAATTTGGCAGGAGCCAGAAAAAGCATGTCCCTGACAGAAGGGATGCACCAAAGCACACTGAGGACACGAAGCACAGATATTATTGGGAGTGATGGTGACTTTTGGTTTTCCTCACTTTGCACAACAAGACCTTTCTGCCCCTGCTCTTAACACATCCTTCACACGAACAACAAATGATGTAGCAGTTTTTCTCAAGTTGAAAGTTTTGTGACTCACACAGATGCACTTTTGCCTCAGTTTGTGTCCCCATTCTGAGTCTTCATCTGTTTGAGCCAGGTAAAATGTGATATAAAGAGACAACATGAAAAAGCAGCAATGTTGCCCTCATGACCTTTCATCACATTTGCATAGGAAATTTGGATTAACTTGGGGTGTTTGGAGAATGTTTTACCAACTAAATCCAAAGTTTTCCCTCAATGGGGACATTTTTTTTTATCTCTGCGTTATGAAAATGTAAGGTCAGGTATCATTTGGATTTTGAGCTGAAATCGGCTTATTCAAATTACAACAACTAGCTAATACTAATATAGTAAATGGCCTCACTGACCCCGTGAGTGAAGACCTCAAACAATGGCCCGCACAAGACGGACACATTTATGTCTTGTTTCCCCTCTGAACGTCTCTGTTGACTGTGAACTTGGGCTTTTTATTGACCTCGCATTAGGATGCACTCGTACCCCAACCTGTTGTCAACTAATAACGTCTGATCCCTCAAGGCTTTAGCTTTAATCCATTTGTGGAGATCCTGTCCATTATCAACACCAACTGTTTTGTAAATGTCAGCGGAGGTGGAAGAGCAGGTAGCACCTCACACATTTTCTCCCGCTTGTCCATCATTTTTTATTTTCTCCAACTGTCAGAAAGCAGAGAGGGGATGCAGATTAAAGTGGAAATGCTGGTGGGAATGTTTTCACTGAAATTCAATCTGGGCACTATACCTGTCAATGCAGCTGTGTTTGGCAACACAACACCACTATAACCTTTCTCTGCTCAAAGAGGCCTGCAACAGTTGCCATAGAGCGGAGGAGACGCTAGCGCTTCTTGTTTGTCTATAAATGTGTCATACCTAAATTGGAAACCTGAGAGTTCAGTTCTCAACCTGCCCTGAGCGCCCTGACAGACGTGAAGTTTCAGTGCACTTTGACTGTGAAACTGTCATTAGTTTCAATGTTGGAAATATTTTCTGACCCGACAGGCACAGGAAGTCCTATTTTATTCATTTATCCTTTTTTTTTTAAATGGTCTCCTTCTGTTGACTTTGCCTCCACTGTGTCCAGTTTGTGGTGCGGATCAACATGGGCAACCAAAGAGTTACCTGGCAACATGTAACCTGCCACGCCTGTTTGCATGCTTCCACTGGCTGCTCCGATGCTGGCTCTGCTCCCTGTGAAGCTGTTGCCAAGTTAAGGCTTTGTAATAGATTTAGTGTTGCTAAGCTGGTTACATGAGAGATTGAAAAAGTCAGGTACTACTCTCATAGTTCAGGATGTGCAGAGGTTCTCCATGGGCAAGCAAAGGTCAACCATTGAATCTGCTGTTAAATAGCTGGATTCATACCCTTAAAGATAAAAAGTCATTATGAAATGCTCAGTCTTTAACCAATTTACTAACCTTGGTGATTTCTTACTCAAATATTAGCCCCCTGTGGCAATGAGTTACTTATTGATTGATTGCCCTTGATATTAAACCTTGCAAAAACCAGCTGCAGCAACATCAGAGAGCTCCACCAAACATCTTAGTTTCCCCTCTCAGTGCATACCTCCTCCTCACTCTCTCCTGCCTCTCTCTCTCTTTTTTTTTATTGATATCCTGTTCACGCTGGCTCCCTCACTGCCACCACTGAGGATTGATGGCCTTTGTTTGTGGGGAAAGGCACCAAATTCTCTGCTGCTGAGGTCCGGGGGCCCACAGCATAAACTAGTAACCCAGTTTTAATTGCTGCCTCCATCTATCACCTGTCAGGGCAGCGAGGGTGGCTGATGCAGAATTTAACTACAGCTCTCCAATTCGTTGCTCCGCGCGGTCGGCGTCACCACAGCCTTTGGGCTTTTAGCGAAACAGATTTTAACATTACATGCATTCAGCTAATAATTGTGTTGTGTTCATTCCCTGAAGATATAACAGCGTTTTATCACGTTATCGCTCCAGTTGTGTGTTTTAACACAGGAGACATTGATGATGAGAGATTGATCGGATAACTTGAGTGTTTGCCAGGTAGAGATTTATAATTGTAGGGCCGGCCTGACTAGTTTTTCTTCATTTCACCGGTGACCGTGGAAACAGGCATGTATTCAATAACACTTGAGCTGCGTTCATGTCATCACCCTCCTGTGTAATGGTATCCACTCACCTTTTTAAATGTTTAAGGGACATGCAGAGTTAAGTTTCTTTTTATCAGAACATTGTTATTTGCACTTTCACCTGAAAGCCTGAGAATTTTGACAGGTACTTCCTCGTCCAAACAGCCGAGAGGTCGGATTGGGCATAATTTTTACATTTGACCTCAGTCTGCTGGTTAAGAAACACCATCGGCCCCCTCCACCTCCCCTCACCCCCCCTCCTCATTTATTTTAGTTTTCCACATTCTTTCTTGGTTTTACTTCTTAGACCTGCATGTGCAGTGGCTTTCAAAGCCAAGAGCAGGGGAGATAAAGGTTTAAAAGCAATAAATAACCAAATGTTATCAGAGCCTCGCTGAAGGAAGAGGATGCAGCTGTACGAACAGGACCCGAGACAGACAGACAACTGTGTGCTCCAGGAGTCTTTGAGGCCCGGCTTGAAAATGGGAATCCGGAGGCGTGGCGTGGCAGGCCTTGTCGTCGGTTTATTTTTCTTTGCTGTTTTATCCCTGGAGCAAGAAGCAAGCCACGCAAACCTATTTCTTTACATAGAGGACCCCCTCTCCCACCCCCACACACACAGACACTCACCCAAACATACACATTAAAGCACTCATGCTTTCATCTGCAACTATCAAGTTGTCTGGATAGGTTTAATTTTATATTGTTGAAATAAGCTGTGCTTCTAGTCGCTAGACCAAGACATGTTTGTATAAACAAAATAAATCATAAAGTGTTGTTCTTTTCTGTCTTGTAGGAAAGGACCTGTCCTCCCGCAGTGAAACGGACCTTAATTGTATCTTTGGGAAGAGAACAAGAGCTCCTAAAGATCAGGTAAGGGGCATGAACGTTTCCTATATTGCCTTAAAGTCATTTAAGGTGCAACAAAGGTTTTTTTTTCCCCCATCATTTCAACAGAGAATATTCCTAAGGCAAGATGAAAGTTGCTCCTGTAGTGAAGCAGTAGTTGTGTAAACTCTGAGGGAAGGCCCCTGACTCAAGTCAAAATCAAGTACGCATCGGGGGGAGGAGGAGATGGGAGACCTCTGGCCAGGTGGCTTGAGCTGATCTGCCTCTGTCTTGGTAATTAAGGATGACCACTGGTGCTGATGCCTCTATCAGCGGCTGTAGCATCATGTGATCTTCTGCCTCCACAGGGCCCGGCTCCTGAGCAGCCCGTGGCCTTAGATTAGCCGTGTCACAGCATGCAGCTTTTACGCTGCCAACAGGCCACTGATGGCGGCAACAGCACCTAAATCCAGTTAAAGGATTTGCACTCTTGCCCCCTACTTCTCTCCTTCACACTCTCCCTCCCCTCCCCTCCGCTTCTGTCTTGGAGCGCTCACATCGGGTAGTTAAATGTGCCAGCGGGCATTATTAAAGGCAAATCAAAATTGCGGTGAGCTGTGCAGAAATCTGAAATGATGACGCTTGCAAAAAAAGAGAAAAAGTTGTCTCTTTGCTCTTGGCATTGGTGGTTGATCACTTCAAATGTCACTTTGCCATTTGGCGTTCTGCTGGCCCTAACGCCTTTTTAAATGTAGCTTTCAGGCTCAGGCAGGTGCAAGTTGAATCCAAGCCCAGTAAGTTCCTTTTGGCTTAGTAATCAAAAACAAAACCTCTATTTGATCTCTTCTTTAAAAAACAGTGCTTGAATTGTTATTGTCAGAGATGAAATGTGGAAATAAATGGGGCTTACAACTGTGTCACACCACATATCTACACCGAGGTGAAAGACGGTAAGACATTTTTAAATTTTAGTGAGATTTCCGATGCTGCTTCAGCGTTATTATGATCAACTAAAGCAGATTTCTGACTTTGCATTCACATAAACTGTAGCAATTTCAATTGTAAAGATGTGAGACATGGTGCAATAACTCAAAACTGCTATTTTTTCAACGGATTTATGAGTCCTCATTTACGTTTGCCGTGATAAGTTCTGCTGACCCCATACAGAGCCACAAGGACAATGATAAATGTAGCTTTTGGACTGAGAGACACAGAGAAGCCTCTTGCTGGCTTTCTCTGTTTATCTCAAGCATTTGGCTTGAAGAAATTGGCATCTTGAAATCCATAAATTGTAGAAGGAAAAACCCCTTGTCTATTCCCCTGCAGGTGCTGAGCCATAACATCACAATGGCCGCTGCTCCCCAGCTGATTAACATTGGAAATGCAGGCAATATACACCATCATTTTCTCCCTAATCGTTTGGTTATGGGTTGTTATTTTTCCGCCAGGAGGGACACCATTGACCATATCGAAAAGACCGAACACAATTACAATGGCTTCCCATGAGGCCTTGTGTTAAAGCCCAGCAACATCTGAGGTTGCCGGGAAGAGGTAAAGAGGGTGATGGCCCAATCAAGCTTTAGGCATTGTGCATCGAGTGTCCTGTGAGTGTGTGTGAGTGACACCGCCAGTGACCCCTCTGTTCACACTGATCTGTGCTTACAGTTCTCCGCCACCACTGTCCCAGCACAAAATGTGATCTACAGTGTGCCCACATGCAATAATCTCCATAGCCCACACTGCTGTGTCCCTGCACGGTGATTGTATAAACAGTGTGCAGCTCAGGTTCGGCGCTGGAGTTGAATTTGTAGTTTGTTCAAGCCGCCGCCGGTCGCATTATCGCACATCTGCATCCTGACGAGGTGAGGCCAGGAGGACCCTCACCCAAAATCTGGATCGGCTTCTCCAGGACTGCCCACCTTCCTCCTCATGAATCTTCCAGCACTTCACCCACCACCCACTGCTGTTTCTCCAATCCCTCCACCCCCCCCCCCACCCTCTCTCCCCACTGCTGGGGTTTTCCTTCCTCTGCAGTGATGTGCTTCCTGCTCGCCTCTTATCGCTGCTCACAACACTCCCCGAAATGCGCACACACACACACACACGCGCAGAGCAGTCCCACATGCCTCTGTTCATCAAAGGCAACATTGGATGTGCTGAAAAAGAACATATGAGCAGATGGGACAGATTATCAACCCCTCGGTGTTAATTGGTTATATTTAGACGGCTACCAGTCTCATCGTGTTTATTCATGTTGCCCCTGAACTACTGCCCTTAAAGTAGTTACAATAAATAATGTTACGCCCTGACCAGATCACTAGAAAACGGATAAATTACTCTTTTTTTTTTCTCTCCACCCATTCGTGCAGCCACATAAAAATGTATGCTTAAGACCATTATTTACACTCCCTGACCGGTGAGGGTTATCAGGTTGTGGTGGAGCACCTGTCCATCTATACGACTCTCTGTTATCCATCACACATCCCACGCCTGCGAGCCGTCCCCCCCTCCCCGCCTCTTCTCCTGCCTCCTCTTGTTCCCCTCAACACAATTACTCACCTCATGACAAACGACAGGCTCTCTCTGCCGAGATATCAAAAAGCCCCGGCCACTTTCTAAATGAAGGCACTTTGGCAGCCCCGTGCTCCCCGTGCTTATCGGCGGGCGAGCAGTGCCCCTGGCCGTCCTGCGTCCCCCCCCGCCCCTCCCCACTCCTCCCTCCTCCTCCTCCTTCTCCACCACCCCCGGCTCTCCGTGCCCTCCTCAGGGGGTTTAGTTAGGGGAGCCACATGGAGGGCCAGCCCAGCTTGATTTATCTCCCTTGCCCCTCTGCCCGGCCACTCAGGCAGGCCGAAAGAGCCGACGAGGCTCCAACGGGCCTCAGCTCGAAAGCCCGGCATTAGCTGAAATAAACCATTCTGCCGCCCAGTGAAAAATGTCCTCTGATTGGCTAATTAATCAGTCAAAGGGGAGCGACGCGGCTTGTGACTTGAGGGACCCAAGCGGGCGACCGCAGAGGGCCTGCTGATAAATAGACTCCCCGCCGATTCATACATCAACAAAAGTTAGTCATTTTTTAAAGCCGCCAGCTCAGATGAAAGGTGGAAACAAGCCATAGCTTTATGTTTCCACCTACATTTTCTTCCACGTTCCTTTTTTGTGAATTAAGACGCTTGAGTTTTTTTCCCCTTTGTCTTAAGCCACATTTTCAAAACAATATCTAGTTTATGATATTTTGAATATTGAATGTAATGAAAATTAAATTGGAATTGAATCTGTTTGAATTGGAGACTGCTTCAACCTCTGCATCATCAGTGAATATAACTTTTATCTCTGTAAAGAATTAAGTTTTGTGGTGAACTCTGACAGCTATTTGACAATTAGAAACATTGAAATGATTAGTGCGTTGATCATTTCATTACCTTGGCACTCCCTGAACATGTCAGGAAAGAAAAATGGTTGAGTATAACTCGGTACAAGCCCTGTTTTGACGGCTGAACCCTCCAGTCAGACGGTTGGTATGGCGCACCCTGCTCCCGGGTCAGCGTGACCTCTGCGGCCTCTCCCACTCCCACTCCCGCTCAGGCACAAAGGGCCCAGGATCGGGGGCCTCATCGGGTGGCACCTGTTGCACGTTCTTCCTGCCCACGCGTCGTCCACATGAAGGATCGCACGTCTGCAGGGGCTCCCCCGGTACCACCATCTTAAGGAATATGGAGCCAGGGCGATGCAGGGTCGGGGGAGGGTGGGGGGGGCTCAGCGTTTGGCAGATGCGTCGGCGAGGCGTCTTCTGTGCTTTGCTGACAGCGCAGAAGCAAAATGTGTTTTCAGGTCAGAAATCATGTGCAACTCTAGTTTGCAAGTATCAAGTAGAGGTTGTTACCGTGGCCTGTGAACAGTGACATGAGTTGGTGTTCTACTTTTCATCTTGTTGAAGTTATCCAGATGGTTATTGGTTATTGATAAGGCACAAATACAATGTAGTCAACATTGTCGTAGCTTCAATAAACACAAGACTCAGACATGTTCATTTTATTCCAGCTTGATTCGTACAAGTAACAGAATCAACCATTAGTCTAGTTTAGGTCATTTTAAAGCTGTTGTTTTTCCATATTTCTGTTTTTAGGATGGAAGCTGATATTGTTTCCGTTAGAAGCTATCACAAAATATATTGAAGCATTTATTTCAGCAGATTTGTTGTATTTGACTTCTTCAGTGTTTGTCTAAACCAACAGGATCACTCTTCACTTAGTGCAGAGGCCCACTGCTCTGTATAATTGACAGTATAAATAGAAATGCGGCACCAAAGCAGAGATTTTCTTTTTTTGGCTCAGTTGTCCGTTACCTTGCAGGGTGGATCTGTTGAAAGGGGACGCCGGTGTAAACGTGCGCTGTCTCAGTGTGTTTGGCGCAGTTTGAATGGGCCAGTGCACTCACGCAGTGACTTTGGCTTATTGTGAAGCTGAGGAGCTCTAATTCATTCTCAGATAACATCTAATTACCTCAAGCAAGAGTTCTCCCTTTCTTGAGCAGGTTTGTTGACAGGCCCTTTCGCTTCTACCGCTGAAAATATCAAGACCCGCCAAACGTCCCCCCCTCCCCACCTCCTCCTCCTTTCTGCAAAGACACACACACTCACACACACCACGCATTTACCACCTACCTCCCTGGCAGTTGTGTGGACTGCTCCCTCCTGGCCATGCCAGCTCGCTGACACTTACAGATTAGCACAGGACAAAAAAAAAGAAAGAAAAAGAGGGCGTCCGTCTCTTAGTTACGGGCCTAAGCTGGAATACATGGGGCCAGGGTAATTACCGCCTGGTGAAGCTAACCGCCCAAAGATTTTCCAGCCCTCTCGGCTGTTTACAGCCACCGACTACCGTTTAATCACTGACTCTTTAATCTAATAAATCACAGCTGGGGAAAATAATCACTGTATCTTCCCTCTGTGCGGTTGGGGCGGAGGGACCCCTCTGCTCTTGAGGAGGGCTTTGTCGGCGAGCGTTTGCAGTGTTGAACAAGCACAGGGTAGTCACGCTGCATGCATAATGTTGTCTTCATTTGTTGCTTATGATAAACGTTCTCGCACTGGGCACAAAGTGCAATTTTTCAAAAGCCATTTTTTTGGTGTTTTGTCTTAACTACGCAGAGAAAGTATGCCTTTAGCAAACGTATTGCTTTGTGGAGGCTTCCATGTGTGGCATTTAATGTACGCAGGCAAGATCATTTTATAGTTCTTAACTTTGTTTCCACGTGTTAACATCAGTCCAGCAGAAACGAGAGATAATTATTTGGATGAGTTTGAAGGCAGTGGTGTTACTTCAAAAATATTGATGTCAACTGAAGAGTTTGCTTATTTACCAGGGAATAAGGTATCCACCTGTTTTTCTGTCCGCCCACATCAGGCTCATGAAGGATGGGCTGCTGGACCTGCGCGCTCATCAGGGAGAGACAGCTGGCTAATCAGGGCCTGATCCATAGACCTTGAGTATCGCCAAATTTATTATTGTGGCAGGACAATGAGGGCACACTCATGCAATTACAGACCCAACCAATATTGGCTAGAATTTATTGAAGAAAAAAAAAAGCAAGTAATGCAAACAGGCAGTTTTTAAGAAAATAAATGAGCAACTGCAGCTTTGTCAAATGCTAATTAACATGTGAGCCAGAAGGTGGCTTTTTACCTCTAAAAGCTGATTAGTTTTATACAACTGTTCATATTTACCTATTTGATAACTTCATAAATCTAAAACAAGTACACTTTGTGACCTTGTGTTTGCATCGTCATTAAAAATGGCAAATTAACCAATCAGATCTGTGTTAACTCAACTTTTTATAAATAGAAGTGCACTGCATGTCTGTAGGGTTGTGCATTAAAAACCTTCCAGTACTGCAGAGAGTTAGGTGTCTTGTTCACTCAAATTTTTTGTGAGCAACCGCATTCACTGGTTTTATCGTTGCATCAGCAGTATTGGGCTGGCAACGTTCCAGCGTATAGCTATGAATTTTTACAACTCACCTGTGTTCATAACAAATAGATCGTACGCTTGTTGTGTGATTTTGAGTGTGATTATCAATTACTAAAGTTGTATTGTGAAAGAGTTGCAGCCGACCATTGTGTATCATCTCTCACAATCAGATCAGTATGTAATCTGTTCGGTCTGTTCTGTCAGACGTCATGTGTTTAAATGATTTCATTTTAAACAGAAAAGAACTGATCAGCAAATGTTTGATGTTGAGCCCACTTTTAACTTTAATAATAGGTCAAATGAAAATAATAGGGCTGGCCTGTGCTGATCCACAGAATCGGTATAAGAACTTACAAGCATTTACAGAAACACCAGGTGAATTCCCATCTGGATCAATATATCACAATTCTTAATTACTGCAATATGCAGGATATTGCAAAAATGTTTAAAATTGCAATAACATTGTGTTCCTGTTGAGGTATCATGGGGCCTCTGGTGATTTCCACCCCTAGTTTTTTTGACAGTTTGACAGTGATTTAATGCAACCTGACTAGAGAATTAAATGGATGGAAACACAACTATTTGATAAAATTAAAGTATAGTTGGGTTGAACTAGGCTTGGTCTTGGACTGATCATATGTTACAAAGACAGACATTCACTACAAGTACTGATGATGGAGTTTCAGTCTCACTTTATAAATGGCTAGACATGACACAGCCGTTTTTATTGCTCTATGAAGGTTTTAGATTCAGTCGGTCATCCATCGAATACATTTTTCTACTAATCTTGTTGTGTCCAAAAAGTTTCACATGCACTTTAATGAACCGTCTCCACCATCCCTCTGCTGGCTTGATAGACTCTGCTACTGAATATGTTGGCCTCAGTATCTTGGCACTTTGGCACATGTCTTAGCGTTGGCTTTCCATTGGCTACATTAGCAGGGAGAGATGGAACTGGAGTGTCTTGAAGGAGGCGGCCTGTTGAATGTCTTCCCACCCTCTCCTTTTCTCTGGGACCCTCTGCGGGCCCTCCCTGTGTTCCCTGCCCAGCCCCAGCCCCCGCCAGGGGGGAGCGCGGAGCAGGAAGGGCCCGATAGCCAGCCAGACCGCTCCTCTGCCGAAGGAGCCTTATCTCAGACCTGCACACAGCGCACTGAGCGCATCCTTTTCCTGGGGTTCTGGGTCTGGGAAGAGGAGGAGGAGGAGGAGGAGTAGACACGACTGGATATAGGTGTGTTCTCCAACCCTCCAGTCGTCAGCCCCACTGTGTTGTAGCCCGAGACTCCAGTTTTTGTTAGTCATTCTGTCCATATTAGAAATTAAACAGATTTTATGAAATGGTTTTATATATTTTTAGATGTGGGTAGTAGACCTACATCTACATCTCAAAACCTATATGACTATATAGCATTACACCGTAATCTCATAAGAAAATGTAGTGTAGTTTTTCACTATTTTTTAGCAAAAAAAGGAGAGAGAAAAAAAATATTCAACCTGATGTTGCCTTGTGTTGCAAACTCTAGATATTGCTGTCAATATATTGACATTGTGGAGTCACTTTACTCACAGTTCACCTCCTAATTACTTTGAACTGATCTTTTAGCATCATTCCTAACTGTGAGGCAGCTGGAGGATCCATCCTGCAAGGCTCCACAGTATTTATTAGTTTGTAGTTAAACCACAGTTGTTAGCACCCTTTTTGCTAGCAATTTCAACAATGCAATGTCACCACTACACAACAATTGCAACCGTAAAAAGAGGATAGTGTCAATGCTGCTATAACACAGGGCTGGGCGATATATCGATATAAAAAATATATCGATATATTTTTTAATGGGATATGGAATTTGACCATATCGCATATATCGATATAGTTCAAATTTGCGCTGTGATCCTTGCTCCATTCAGGCTGCTGATCTGGAGCTCCCTGCACTGCTCGCCGCGCTCCGCTCCGTCCCTCCTCTAACTATTTTATTCATGCTTCAGACCGCTGCTTCACCAGCTGACCGAGAGGAACGCACGAGTCCACGTCGACCTCGTTGCCGTTAACGAGCCGAGCCGCGGCTCTAGAGGCTCAGTCAGCTGCTGTAGCACGGCTGTTAGCTGTTATTAGCCGTTAGCACGTCGTCCCCTGCAGCAGCGTCAGAGCTCCAGACCTCTGTGAGCCGCGGTGCTTTCACCAGATACAGCTCGTAAAAAGGTTTGCGTTTACCCCATGGATCTATGATATAATACATCCATGGTTTACACACGTTTGTTTTCACTCTGGTCCAAACCGTGGGTCCGTGAGTGTCACGTGACGTTTCCATGACGACTGACCGGAAAAGACGTGGGGCACGTCACGTGCCTCCAGGTTAAAAAAAAAAATCTCTGAGAAATAACAGAGACACAAGGCAGTTGTTGTTTTTTAGTTTTTAGTGCAGACAATTGATAGTTTTTTTTATTTCAAGAGTGCCTTTCTATAAGACTCTGCTATAGCTGGTGTTTATGTTACAGAAATGTCTTATAATAAATTATACATGATAATGACAATATTTTCAAATTTCCAGCCAACTCTTAACATTGATCTTAGAAGAGGCCTTATGGAATCACGCCTTCTAAAATCCATTACTCCATTACTTTGATTTCAAAAAAGGTACTCTTGTCAGGCAGTATTTATGTTTATATTTTGTTATTTGAGCAACTGAACATTTATTCATGAACCAGATGAAGAAACCTGTTTATTATTTATTCATTTGATTTTGCAACTGTTCAGTGAAATAGCCGGTTTCAATAAAACTACCTGTGACTTGTCATATTTGGCTTTAATTTTGACTGAACATTTGCTCTCACTTTGCGGAAAAATATCGGGATATATATCGTATATCGATATTCAGACAAAATATATCGGGATATGACTTTTGGTCCATATCGCCCAGCCCTACTATAACATCAGTAAATCAAAACAGAGTATTTCTTCACTGACAGAAAGGCAAAGATCTGCAGTAATGTCTTTGGCTCTGTTGGTAGGAAAGAAATGAATGCAACATCTGATTGTTTGTTTGAAGTTGGTCTGTGATAGATGTTGATGGACAGATGGCTTATCCAATCATCTGCCAGGTATCTTTTCAAAGCATCTCCCTAGATATTTCTGTGTCTAAAAACATCTGGCCTATTTTTTCAGTAACTGTTTAGGTATGCAAACAGGTTTGTTTCGATATGGCCCACAGTCTTTGCAAGAGAGGAAATGCTTTCTTATATACAAAGGTCTAGAAATAACCCTAGGTGATATAATTTATTGATTTATTTATTGATCCTGCAGAACTTAAGTGTTTGATATTGTGAGGCTTAGGATGGGAATTGCATATCAACTTGTGCCTGCTGCCTAAAACACGCAATAGCTCCCACAGTCTTTGAGCTCCTACAGTAGTGGATGGCGAGTGATAAGAGGCCAGAGAAAATAACACACACCTGGAAATAGGGAAACACGATCTTAAGCATCGCTGCCAAGTTGTTTCTTAGCGACACGTTGCCCTCAGCTTTCGCCAACAAAAATCCTCCAGCGTTGCCAGCAAAACCAACTGGATCTGTAACGTTAGGTTCATACTGTACGTGTGTGTCCAGCCGGCGCTCAGCACAGCACTTTCCCCCTCCGTCGGATCAGAGTCTAATGGAGATCCCCAGGCAGTGAGGAAGAACCACAGACCAAGTTGCAGCCACTTGTCCCCTGATGAAGATGTTCCTCTCTCAGTCAGTCTCTCCTCCGTCCCCCCTCCACCTCGCTCATTCACCCTCTCCTCTCTCTTGAGAGTAATTTCACAGGTAGCTCTAAAGTGGCCCCCAGCCATCTTCCCCAAATCCCAGTTACATGTTGTTTGGCGCTGTCAGCTCTAAGCCCCATCTCCACTTTCCCAAGTAGAGAGGATGCCATTGTGCAGTAACAGGGAGTATAGATTTTCTCTGAGAAGTTGGAAAGTTTTGTCTAATGGCAGCACCTCACCTGAAGGGCCTAACCCCCCCCACCCCTTGTTAGAAGTTGGGGTTCTTTCCCGTCGAGGTCTGAGGTGGCAGAAAACTTCTCTCAGTCAGTTTTAAGTAACACCTGCCATATCATATAGCCTCAATCATGTCGGTCCGAGGCTTCTCAACCTGTTCAATTCACTTCAGATGGAATCATATTATGTAATACTCGGTCGGATCAGTTGAAGTCTTTCATGTTATTTTTCTTGCATAATTTAAAGCCTGAGGAGAGAATTTATGCTTGGGGTATATTCGCAGAGCAATCATTTTTGCTGTATTAATCAATATATTAGCCCACAAAAACAATGGTACGTTCCTTTATGGAAATATATTGACTTCTAGTGGGTTAAGACAAATAGCTTGCAGGATTTCACACAAGTCCCGAGAGGCTGCTTTAAAGAAACAACACTTTTGATAATCCTTAATTTCTGAAGAAACCAAATCATAAGCCGATATCCGATATAGTGTGGAGAAAGCCCAGCGCATGTGTCGGTATTTCAGTTTATTAGTTCCCACAAGACCTGTTTGCATGTGCGTCCACATTGTTTCACCCAACCATCAGTTAGCTTGTCTATCTCAATCAGCGTTGAGGGTTAAAATAGTGTAATCTGCATGTAAGAGTTTAAAGGCCACACCAAGAGGCGACTCGACACGACAATATTTTTCAATTTATCTCTGATCTGTAGGGTTTTTGAAAAATGCCGTCCACTCGGCCATCTCTGAGGTAATACACAGCGGCAGCATTGTTTAGTGCGATCCTCAGGAGGAGCTTCTGTATTCTTCTGGACGAATCATTATGCATTGAGTAGGCCATTAGGAAAATGAAGACAAATGGGTCGCAGGGGTGAGGTGACAAATTGTTCGTGCTGTAGTGGAGTACTGGACCCGGACCGTGTTGTGCTTCACAGTTGTAAAGTTGGCACTGTTTAACGTGGAGCCTGAAGGTTGGGGAGACTGACTCGTATCTCCAGACTGGAGGTGGTGTAACAAACCAAAACAAATGAGTGATGCTCTTGGTCCTTAATTTGATCCCTAATTTTAAGCTTTAATGATTTGTGGGCCAATTTCATTTCAACAGTCAGTGACAGTGATATTACTGTGTTTGTTGTAGCTGACAGCTGCATGAATTTATCTATAACAGTCATCTTAACAATTCATCTTTAACAACTTTTCATGATCATGTCATGTTACAAGAGGAAAGGTGTCATGATGGCGTGAGCATACGCGTCAAAACTGATATACAATCACAAGTAGATTCTTATAGCATCTCCTGAAGGATGAAGAAACTAGGGCTGCCCCCAAATAGTCGAACAAGCACTGGTCGACCAAAAAGTCATTAGTCGAGCAACATTTCATTGGTCGATTGGTCGCAGGAAAAAAGAAACAAACATTTGGAACCGTGTCTTGTCGAATAGTTGACTAATCGCCATAAATGTCTAAAATCTTTGGTCGGGGGCAGCCCTAGAACGAACATCACAGTATGTAAATTAAAAAGTAGACAAAAGAACTTGAGGAAAAATCAACACCTCTGATGGAAAATAAGTGGTCACACCAAATTTACAACACAATCTGTTGCTTACCATTTGTGTTTTCCTTCAAAGCTTTGAAGGATAAAGGTCTGACTTGTTGTCATTCTTTCTAATTGAAGACTGTTATATGGAGCAACTTGCAATAAATCATTCAATAATTTGCTGATACTGTAAATATCAGGAAGTGAACTGGTGTCACTCTGGGAACTGAGAAGTGGCTCCTGCGTGCTGTCAGCACTTATGTTTTTGTCGGTCTGCCCTCATCAGACACAGATGTTGTTTCATTCTGGTGGGAAAAGTCAACTCTCAGCTGTAGCTCTCTTTATTATCAAATAGCTGTTTCGGTGTGGGACATCGGTGCAGGAGCTGACTGCACAAGGACACACAGCTGGATATGTGGAACTACGTAGTGTTGCAAGAAAAAGATGAGAAGTGTCAGGTGTGACAAGTCTGAGATGCTTATTTTAAGGTGACGCTTTTAACACCTATTGTTGCATCAACATCCTTTTTCTCCTGGTTAATCTCTGCATGTTGACTGACAGTCACTTGAGCTTCTGAGCGAACCATTGTCTGCCGGTTATTTCTGTCTAGATGCTGCTTCAAAGACTAACCCCATATTGTCATTTGTGTGTTTTTGTTTTAGGAGAGCAACAGCAGCGATTCCCCGGGAGAGGCGGAGGAGAGTACGACTCCAGCTCCTTCCGATCTGGATCCAGAGGCCATCGCCAACACAGTGACCAGTACCCTCACTATGCAGGAGTACTTTGCACAGCGAATGGCTAAGCTGAAGAAGGCTCGGGGCCAGGCCCAGAGCGCTACGTCCCCAGAGGAGGCAGAGAGCACCTACGCATCGGGTCCATCTGAAGAAGCCAGTCCCGTCCACAGTAGCAACAACGACACAGAGGAGCCCAATAAGAAAAAGAAGAAGAAGAAGAAGAAGAATAAAGCTGAGGATGAGGTGGAGATGGTGGAAGACGACAGCAGTGCTCCCGCCGTAGTGGAAGATGTTGAGAACCAGGAACGTTCAAAGAAAAAGAAGAAAAAGAGGAAAATGGCTGAAAACGATAACGAGGGAGCTACAGATGAGAACAGCAGCGCCACCTCTGGTGTGGAGCAGAACTGTGAGGAGCAGCCTCCATCCAAAAAGAAAAAGCTTAAAAAGCACAAAAAGGAAACAGAGGTGCTGAATGGACACGAGGCATCTGAGGAGCAAACAGTTGAATCGGAGGTTGCACAGAAAAAGAAAAAGAAAAAGAAACATCAAGAGGATGCGAGTATTGTAGAAGGAGGTCAGGAGGAGGAGGTGGTGGTAGAGAGGAAATCTAAAAAGGACAAGAAAAAGAAGAAACATCAAGAATAGGGTGTAGTTAGGATCTGTGCTGTTATGGGTTCGGAGGGTAAATGCCTTTCCATGAGCCAACCAGCTGAACTGTCACGTAAAACCTTGTTTTCTGTCCACGATGAACACTTAGCTACAGCGAGGAGAGAGGAGCGTAATATTGGATCAAGCTTCCAAGTAAACTCTGACTCTGGGACCCACCACTGTTTCTGCAGATGGTAAAATGCCTTGATAAAAAGATGAGTGCCACTCACACCCTGAGCAGTGCATATAAAGTAAAGAAATATCATCTATAACACCTCATACAACCACATCGGTTTTTGTTGTGTCAACAAGCTTGTTAATTACTGAGTTTCTAAAGGTGCTGGTAGGAGGACTTTGATTCATTTAGCTAGAGACATGTTGGCTGCTTTCAGTCTTTAAGCTATAAGCGAAGCTAACCACAGCACCTATTGGTTGTAGTCTCATATTTACTGCACAGACATGAGTGGTTATCACTTGTTATTTAACTCTATTCAATTCAAAAGACAAATATAGGCCCAGAGATGTTAAACTTCTGTCCAGAGTCTATGTCTTTCTGTGTGCCTGGCTCCACAATGCGTAAACTGTATAACTCACATATCAGAGGGTGACAAAATATTTTCTTATTAGATGATTAGGTGAACTTAGCTACATTGTAAGGTTATCATATTTAATGAATGAAATATAAAATGTCCTACTATAATTCAAATTAGTTGAAGATGTTCATCCTGTCTTTGTCACTACTGTGTCAAAATGTTGTTTTTTTATTGCCATCTTTTTTTTCTGTCTCCATCTGAGAAACATAAGCTTTACTTTTTTGTTCAAGCAATATTCCAATGGCTTTTTTTTTTCTAGCCTGAAATTATTTAAATTGTATTATCAAATCTCAGTGTCTAATGAATTACTCCATATTGTTTAAGTGATCTAGAGTCAGTTATGTAACACCAACAGAAGTATGGAGAAATGAGTCATCTCTCTGATGTTGAATGAACAGATGTCATTAAATGGGGCTTCCCTTCTCTCTCTCTCCCTCTCACTCATCAGATGTATGCACTAAAAAACTTTGGTGCTTCACCAGAAACAACCCAGTTTTTAAATAAATTCAAATTGTTGCAAATGTTTTATTTATTTTTTCTATTCAAGGGAAATACATATAGGTGGGTGTGGATAAAGAAAATATAATAGAGCTGTGAAGACACACTTGAGCTGAGCAGCTGTACAGATCTAAACTTATTGTATCCAAACGTAGGCAGCTTTCACAGCACTCACCACTTCATGTTGCAAGCGTGTTACATAAAGTTATGAAATACTCTCCCTGACTTGACAGACCGACTCTTAACAAGCTGGTCTGGTTGAACGACGACTGAGTGGCACAAGTCAAAGAAGGGCACAGAAAGTACAGCTGTTAAATGTGACACATTAGGAACGTCACAGTTTTTCATGATTATTACTGTCAGCTAGCTTCTCAGGTGTCAAGGTGCATTTCCTTCTTCCTCACGTCATGTTAGTCATCCACCGAAAATATCTCGACTCAGTTATTACTATACCTGTTGGTTCCTGTAGCAGGTGGAGTAAATATTAGAAAATGGATTTTAAAAAATGGCTCTTAAACTTTGCTAAATTAAAATGTGCGTCATAACATTTTTTCCACCACTCTTCACTGACGTTAATACAGAATGATGCTGCCTGCTTTTATTTTGAAAATTGAAATAAACAATACTCAAGTGTGTAACAGCAGATTGTGTATGAGAAAGAAAAAGTAATTAAAAGTTGTGTTGCTATAGTGAAACTTGCCTCCACGCAGCTTGTACATAAAGACAACCCTTGCCCCCTCCTCAGATCTTTAGGAGCCACATGTCTTTTACACTGAAAGGGGTGAACAACAGCAGGCTGATAGGACTCACACCCACACAGCAGTGAACACACAGAGCACACATTAGTCATTTCAGAATCCCCCCTCTCTTTTTTTTTTTAAAACTCTGAGCTTTCACGTGTCCAAATTGCAAATCTGATGTGACACAGTGCCAGTCTGTGCTGCTGTGTCTGTGACTGAGTGGCCTCCATCAGCTCGTGCTCGGTCTGCTGTGCTGACTTTCACTGACTGCTCATCAGCGTGGCCCACGTCAGACCGGCAAGGAGGAAGTGCAGACCTATATATCACCAATGTGCCTGCTCTGCGCACAATCTGTGGCTTCAGGTGCCGTATCCTGTTCCTGTTGTGAGTGTGTGAGTGAGTGAGTGTGTGTGTGTGTGTGTGTGTGTGTGGGAGGGGGGGGTGTTCAAGTCTCAACACAAAGCCAGAGAGCTGACACTTGAGTTTGACGGGTGCTGCTGGAGGGCACCTCTCACTGACAAACATGTATTACAATTTAAGACGCACGTTGCCCGTGGATTAACCCTGGAGGAACAAAGTTGGAAATTCTTCATATGTGCACTTCGGTTACTCTCTCCTACCTGCACAAGTATCACAAAACAAGATATAGGTCAATATCTGACCTGTGATCAGAGGCAAACATTTGAGCAGTGTGCGTGTGTGTGTGTGTGACGGAGAGTGTGAGCTACTCAGTGGCTGCAGCCCAAGAGTATCCTGTCAACAGGAACTCCTGGATTTGATATGGCCACAGAAGGAAACTGATTTGTTTGTAGTGTGTGTTCAGTAGTTTTATCCCTCCTCTCACCCACAGACGTTTGCAGAAGTCCCAGAATAGGATTTTACTTAAAGATGAACAGTGAAAAAAAAAATTATAATTAATGAATGTTAAAAATAAATAAATAAAATGAACCTCCAAAAGTGGGAGTGTAGTGTTTTTGTTTGCTTAGGCATACCATGTCATACTGGCTTTGAGATTCAGTAGAAATCATACAGCGTCACTGAAAGTTAGTGTGTAATGTCGTTGACTACACTGCAGAACAAGTTTGTCAGGTGGAGGTTTTCCTTGTTGGTTGTAGTTGCCTAATCTCTGTTTGATTGTTACTACAACACAACAACTTTAATGCAAAAGATCTCTCTGTTTCCTGGATTGACACAACTTTGTAAATGGTGAGCAGTGAGTGGATTATTATGCTGGCTATCCTGTTAGTTTATGTGTTATCTGTCAGTGTGAGGTGTTGTTTTGTTGTGGGGCCATGTTGAAGTAGTTAGTAGTGTTGAAATGCTGCCTTCTCTCTCTTCCCTTTTCACGGGGCTCAACTTGCAATCAAGGAGGAGCCGAGAGTCCTCCGGGGTTTCTCCTGGAACCTGCTCCTCAAATATAAAGCGCTCCCCCCATCCACCAGGAAAGACTGAATCATAACTGACGAGGAGGAGCCGATGCCTGCGCGTAAATGTGCTCTCTCCTCAAAACCTGCACTGACATCTGACTGTAGCCTGTAGCTCTCTAGTCTTAGTCACAGCTGGATCTTTTTTTTTTCCTGAAACAGTTTAAGTGATTTTACTTTTTTTTTTTTCTTTTGTAAAAAAACAAAAAAGAAGAAGAAAAAAAAAATCAGCCCTCAGTGTGTAGCGGGCGCTCAGAGAGAAAGAGACCCAAACACACAACTTTGAGCCAGAGGCGCATCTGATCTGAAGTTTGGAGCGCGCAGATGGCGGCTCTCATCAGCGCGTACTCGTCGTGGCCGGAGTCCTTCGAGTGTCCTCCAGGAGACGGGGACGTGCCCGACGGACACGGCCCGCACAGGACCCCGGTGGACAAGGCGCCGGAGCCGCGGATCAGACGGCCCATGAACGCGTTCATGGTCTGGGCCAAGGATGAGCGCAAACGGCTGGCGGTTCAGAATCCAGACCTACACAACGCCGAGCTCAGCAAAATGTTGGGTGAGAAGAGAAAAAGTTATTTGGAAATTCAAGTTTGAACATATTTATGTATAGTTTTATATAGAATATTATATCAAAGTGTTTGTTTTTTTCATTATCATCACTGCTACTTTTTAAACTCTCCTCAAATGTATAATCCCTTCAGGCCTCCGTTGTTTTACAAAAGTTTTAATGTTGTGTCAGACGCCGAAAGGCAGGCTTAAATAAAAACAAAAATAACCTTCAATACTGTAAAAGAAAAAACAATAACTTTACTTTTTTATTGCTGCTTTTCCTAATTAGACGAGGTAAATTACTCGTTTAATTGAAGAGCCACTGATTCAATTTCTTGATAAAAAAATGCATTAAACTCAAAAATGAAGTCATCACATCATGATAAAAGAACAGTTTGGAAAATGAAAGAAAAGTGTGATTTTGCGTTGGATTGGCGACTTGGATTAATGTTATATGACAAGATCCAAATCTGGCATCTGCGTAAATCAGATACACAACCAGGCAGGCAAACTTACAAACTGCAATAACACGTAAAATACGACTTTATAAATGAGGCTACAATGGGTGATTATGTCAATCAGGCTATTCACTATTTACAGGTGAGTTTATTTGATACAATTCTGTATCAGAGAAGGAAGGAGGGGAGTTGATTGTTGGGTTTTAAAGTTTTCATACAGAGATTTCTTTTTTGTGTCTGAATAAATAAATCAAGACTTAAAAATTAAGATTTATTAAGCTGTATATTTATATAACTCTTTCTATATATTATAAAGTTCTCTTTTGCTTGATTCATATTAATGTAGCACCTTATTTTTTCCCATCTAAAAAGTGCAGGCCTGCAGATTTTAAAAACATTTTATTTTGATAATATTTAAAGCCTATAGTTATTTAACAAGTTAAAGAAATTGTATGAATGTAAGAAAAAATGTTATTTTAATATTGTATAATAACAAAAAAAACAGACATGAATTTATTGATCAGTTTATCAGAGTGAGTTGCCTTTTGCTTTGTTGAACCATATTCATTGTTTGTGGATAAAATAAAAAAAATGCGTCTGTCTCTTCCTCATCCAGGCAAGTCATGGAAGGCCCTGACTCCCCCGCAGAAGAGGCCCTACGTGGAGGAAGCAGAGAGGCTCCGGGTGCAGCACATGCAGGACTACCCTAACTACAAGTATCGGCCTCGCCGGAAGAAACAGCTGAAACGCATCTGCAAGCGAGTGGACCCGGGCTTCCTCCTGAGCGGTCTGCCTCCCGACCAGAACGTCCTGCCCGACCAGCGCGCCCTCTGCCACCCCCTGGACAAAGACGAGGGCAGCCCCAACGGCATGGGCGGAGGGTTTTCCAGCCCCAGCCCGGCTCTGCCCAGCGTCCGAAGCTTCAGGGACCACGCCGGTTCCAACAGCAGCTTCGACACCTACCCCTACGGCCTGCCCACGCCTCCCGAGATGTCCCCGCTGGACGCCATGGACCACGAGCACGTCCCCCCCTCTTATTACTCAACGTCTGGTAGCTCCTCTGTCTCCTGCTCCTCCTCAGCCTCCTGTCCAGACGAGCACCATCAGAGTCAGACGCACATGGGCAGCCCGCCCCCTTACCACACCGACTACACTCAGACCCCGATCCACTGCGGGGGCGCACACATAGGTCACATCTCTCACATGTCCCAGACTGGAGGAGGCGGTGGGCTGATCCCCGGGCCTCCGCTGTCCTACTACAGTACCTCATCCTTCCCCCAGATGCACCACGGGCTCCACCAGGGCCACCTGGGCCAGCTGTCCCCCCCACCAGAGACACACGGCCACCTGGAGACTCTAGACCAGCTGAGCCAGGCCGAGCTTCTGGGAGAGGTGGACCGCAATGAGTTTGACCAGTACCTGAACTCCACTGGACCCGGGTTCCATCACCCCGAGCAGGCCGGCACCATGACCGTTACAGGACACATCCAGGTGGCGTCGGCCGCCACCGCCTCTGCCACCGCGTGTCCCAGTAGCACCACGGAAACCAGCCTAATTTCCGTACTGGCAGACGCAACAGCGGCCTACTACAACAACTACGGCATCTCGTAAGCTTCGTTGCAGCAGCCGACTGTAACTTGTGACTGATAAGAGACTACAGGGTTTGAAATGAAGTGGTGAAGGAACGTGGGATGATGTTGCGCTTGGGTGCAACGTCCGAGCTCTCCTGTGTGTAATTTTCTAAAGTTATCGGCGCCCGTGAGCAACATCATCCCACCGTGATGAAGAAGAACTGGACTGAACTGATTACTGAGCAATATGATTGTCTGGAGCCGAGGAAAGAACAAAGAGCAATTGGAGGAGTGTGAAGAAAAGGGAGATGGACACCTCAGGGATGCAGACACAAAATACTATAGTATGCCACCTCCAGTTGTCATGAAATTTCTAAACCAGAAGAACAATCGTAAAAAGACTTGTCCTCCACTTGTAAATGTCACCAATTACTGTTGTCACCTAGGTGTGTACAGATGCTCTTTAGAAGCTAATTTAAGTCCTTTGATGTTTTGCATAAACGCTAACTGTAATGCTATTATCAACGCTTTCCATTCGAATGTTTGTATTTTATGTTCTCGCTCTCATTGTTTTGGGAGTCTTACCTCAGTAGTTGTAATTGAATGAGGTTTTAGTTGGACATTTCTTATGCAATTTAACAAAAACAGTGTGTAATTAAGAAAAAATAGGCGTTTATACTTCCTCTCAAGTACTTAATAATATATAATCATAACCTCTACGAAGAAAAATAATAATGGTAACTATAACTGTATGCTGATTTAGGTTTTGTGAAAGACAATAATTTAAAATAAAGGTCAATTTTTATATTAATGCAGTTCTACTTGGATAATGTGCCCACAGACAACACCACAACAGGAGTTTGTTCTTCTTACACCTGAACTGGAGATATTGGTAGTCACTGATAACAGATAGAGATAAGACATTGTGTGGTAGCAGAAGAAACACATTTCCACTGACACACGCACTGAATACAATCAGATTGCAAAATAAAAACAATAAAGAAAAGTAGGACTGCTGCTTAGTTTTTGGAAACGGTGCGTGCTACTTGTCCATCTTTGAATTCAACGTCACACTATTAATTCTCCTATTTCAGGCTGTGTAGCTGTTGTACTCGGAATGGCCCATTATGACACCCACACCCCCGCTCGCTTTTTTTTTTTCCACCCTCCATCACATCATCCTTCTCCATCCGTCTCCTCTCGCTTTCATTTCATCCCGGTTCAGAGGATTAGTGTAAAACAGGCACAGCCGTCGCCACCCGCCTCCATCTCAACCGTCCTTTGTTTTGCTGGAGTCTTATTCTGGGAGCCATTCTTAGGCACTCCAGCTACCCCCCCACCCACCCCCACCCCTTCATCCCGTGTTATATCTTGCTGATGCAGACCTTTCGTAATCTGTGCGAAATAAATAAAAAAATAAATCCTGGGGCTTCGTTGACTGTTTTACATGCTCCTCATTTTTCTCTCTCTCCTTTTTTTTTTTTTTACCCCTCTCCTTTCTCCACTCCTCCCCTTCTCACCCTCTCTGTTCTCTTGAATTTTTCTTTTTCGATAAAAGGAATTCAGGGGGCTTTTGACAAATCCTGGAGTCTGGCTGGTCTTCCTGCATTTTTTGGGAACGGTTGAGTCGTGCTTCTTGTAAAAAGGATGTGGCAGAGGAGCGGTGTTTCCTGACTGATAAGGGAAAAGCCTCTCTCCGTCAGGATGTTTGGGCCTGGCTGGGCCCTGCATTAAAGAGCCAGAGAGAGGGAAGGGAACCCGCTGTTCAGTGAGCGGGAGGAAACACGGCCGTGCTGATTAGCATCTTACTTACCCGTCTTTACTCACCAACCATTTTTCAGGAGAGGCTTTGTCAACCTGGCCTGCTGCACCTTAAACACAGACACACTGCACAAGTCCACACAGTAATGAGCAAAACACTGCTTGCTTAAAAAACAGAAAACAACACTTGTGGTGAATGTATACACACAAAAATGACCTTACTTGTTTCCCGTATCGAAGCATGACCCTGCTTTTGTGATAGACCTTCCAACGCTTACTGTGATTGTGATTAAAGTGACCAGAATGACAACATTCATCATGTACGGGTGTCTGCAGCTGGCCGTATATGTGCTCATTTCTATGGGGTTATATCATTACCCTTTGTGCCTGCAGGGGTTCAAAACTCTGTGGAGGGTCCATTTGAGTGCGACCATATTTTGGATGTGGGAGCTGGACGGGTGCTGCCCCAGGCATTCGGGGGGTGAAAAAGTAGTCTGCGGTACGGCATCCACCCCAGAGTTGCCAGGGGTCAGGTCAGGGTGCTGCTGCAGACTCCCTTGGTAAAGACACTCTGCAGTGTCTCAACAATCACGTCCACCACCTCAGGGTAGGACATGGTAACATGGACAAGGACAAAGACACAAGCGTCAACAAATCATCCTCGTGTTAGACGACATGACAAGAACCCAGAGTTGCTATACTTGAGCATAGACTGCTGAACGTCATATCGTATCTTTCCTATATGCTTTGATATTCCGCGAGATTTTTTAAGAGGAAAAAATAATAATTACGGCTACCATTGAGACAAAATATATTTGAAAGTCAAAATTCAATGAAAATCATGCATCTGCCATATATCATTTTGCAAATAATAATAATTTCACCATGGTAGGAATGCATTTTTCCAGACAATTCCTTATTTACCCCCTGTTTTTTAACTTCCAGCATCAGTTTGATATCAAATGTTAAACAACTAGAACTTGATAAATAATGGTTTCATTTTACAGCAAAAGCAGACAAGATCAAATAGCTTTAAATACATATGACATATTTATACAGGGGCTAGAATACAAACGCAACAATCCTATTAAGATTCAAAGGAATGGTGCTGCCTCCTCTGCAGATGCACAGATACAACATAATAACCTCCATTTGGCATCAATCCATTAAATATGCAGCGGTTTTCATTGGAAAAATACTAAATAAGTCAGTAAGCTAATCTGTAATTAGTATATCGTCATTTTTTCTCTGAAACAACCAGAAGAGCTCTACAGGAGTATTATCTCAGTTCTGTGGAGCCTGTGACTTTTACGTTTTCGGGAAGTGAGGGCAAAACACTCAACTTGTCAGCCTCGATCTTTTCCTCCCGAGAAGTTGACTCATTGTCATCTTAACCTCTAGTCGGACTCTGTATCAAAGACAGTCAGCACGGCTCTTTTAGCTGCAATAAATCAAAAGGAAAGGAAAGAGAAAATAAACATATACATAAATAAATCTGTGACCTGACATTGTTGTGCACTATATAAAAATTGCTCTATGTACACAGAGGTACATGCAGGAATTCTGTGAATGGCAGTGCATCATCTCTTTAATTTCCTGAATTGAATCTTTCACACACTTATGGGATCACAAGATTTACAATATTTGCAAATATAAGGATATAGGCTGAACAAACAAGAGAGGCTCCTCTTGTTATTTCGTTCTGATTGCTGGCTGGCTCGGTTCCAGTCTCAGGTCAAGCCTGTGGAATGAGTCTGTCAGGTAGTCTGTTATGTTTCCTATTTCCTCTCCTGCCGTCATGTCACTTCCCTGGGCAAACAAACAACTCGGCGGTCTAACTCAACACCAACTGTCAAGGTAACAACATAAGGCTCGGTGTGTGTTGACCGGGCCCAGAGCTTGCACAGCTGTGTAAAGTATTATCCATCTGCTGGGACTGAGGTGAGCACTGATCACTTTAAATATTGTGTCCTCCGGAGGCATGGAGGAGGCTGACTGTCTGGTTGGTCCAGCGTCTATTGTGTAGCCGGCTAGGGAGCGTCCAATCACGTCATCTTTGGAGGTTGACCATTCGTGCTATATGACGTTCTTTGCGTATTAACTGTAGGTCAAGAGGAAGTGGCTAATTTGAACTACGTGACTAAGGCATATCAATGCATGGGACGGAGATGCCCTTTAAACCTACATACTGCTGATGTTTGATTGAGATGTTGTGTTCTTGCTACGGGACATTTAAGCTTCATTTATCACGATTTATTATTTACACCTGAATGGAACACTGGAGTGACTTTGAGGAAAAAATGACATCTTTTCCTTTTAAGCTGTGCAAATTGAAAATAACAAACCCATTACATACAGTAGTCCTCATCACACTAAATGCAGTGAACTTTAAACCAAATTAAACTACTCTGTGTGACGGATGAAGACACACTTACATCAGTAAATACTAAATGTTGTCGGAGTGCATTTCCAGTTGGAGTGTGTTACAGCAGCATAATAACCTGTTTACAATTTGTACTTGGCCCAGAATCTGGCCAAAGGAGGAAAAGAAGGGGGGAAAAAAACGCACACACATCTCACAGCAAGGGATTATGGAGTGCAGCTATTCTTCATCTCATTGTGGCTCAACAACAGGCAGAGTGTGGGGTGGCGGGCAGGCGTGTACGTCGCCGGACGAAGAATGGACCAGACTCGTCGAGGGACAGGTGCCATGTGGCAGAGGATGTGCGGGGACACAGATGGGGACCCCTGGAAAACTTGGGGGACTGTACGAGCAGCCAAGGGCCTCCCACCCGTACCTGTGCAGTGAATGCTGCAGCTGAACAGGATCCGGCACCTGTTCTAAGCAGATACAGGCGACCAGCAAAAAGCGCAGAGGGAGGCCAGCACATGGCTGCCAACCCAGGGAAGGAGAAGGCTAGATTTCCATTTACCCATAAGCGCAGCCTGATTACCAAAACCGGCACAGGCAGGAAAGCCTGTGCTGTACTGCAGAATGTACAAAAAAGGATTGAGAAATGTGCTTTTTTTTCCAGAAGTAAGTGCATTTTGGTAAACTCTCCATAAAAACACTTCAATAAGTATAAGTATTAACTTAACCAACAGTGAAACAAGCCTGGAAAACTCGGGTTTGAAAAGTTAGAAAACACATTTAGGCAGATTTAGGGTTTATTATTTAAGTGATTCAAAATTGCAGTGCATGTCCTATTTTTACAGCCTGACCTGCCCTGGTCTCTCTCTCTCTCTCTCTCTCTCTCTCTGATAGCATATTCTCTCACTGGTCACCACTATGTATGCTGCAGCGCTATTTGGCTTGTTTTTGACTGCTGCAGATTCTCCCAGGGGTGGTGTAACTCTTCACCTCAATGTGGAGGAGGATGTTCCTATTGTGCTTCCTAATTGCAATGTGGTTGTTCCATTTAAGAGATAGAACAGCCTTATCTGTTCCGTGTGTGATCTCGTATTGTGGGAAGAACTGGAGAAGGCATTATGTATTTGGACCCACGTGCTAATTGAGCTAATTACAATATTTGAGGTAATGTTTTCATAATTAGACAACTATGTTTAGTCATGACTCAGATGCAAAAAAAAAAACCCTGATACACAGCTACTGCAAAGGATTTGGGTAATTCCTGCAAAGTTGGGACGGCTTAACATCACCCTCCATCTTTTTCCATTTTAGTGAGCCTACACGCTGCAATCTGGCCCCGTCGGCCTGCACCAACAGACTTTACTCAACGTGCATCCTGAAATGCAGACGCACTAATGAGTTAGATGAGTGATGTTATAAGTTCAGTGGTGTGAGAGAGCCCCTTTTAACAGCTACTGTGGAGGATAGACAAAGCAAACCACCACACTGCTTAATGACAGCTTCACAGAAACACTGAGAGCCATTAAGTTTAAAATATTTCAGCTCATATAATTTATTAGATTAATGTGGTTATGATGGAACAGTTATGTGAGGGGTCCCCATCAATCATATACCACTACTACTACTACTAATAATTTCACTGCCTTATTTATTGTTTAACATTATTGTAAACTATTTATCTTTGGGTGTTAGTTGGACTGATGGTCAGACAAAAAAGAACTGTTATCATCAGGTACAGTAGGCTATACTTCAATAACAAACATTGCCGTTTCTTACAAGTATCATCAGACGTTTCTTGTCCATTTCAAACAAACAAATTTGGAGAATGTTCTTCAGCACTGAAGTTGTCGTATCAACATTATCATTGTTGTAATGGGCAGCTAAAACTGCTAGATGCAAAATTTCACCTGCACCATCAGGCATCTGTAAAAAAAAAAAAAAAAAAAAAACATAAAGCTGACATTTGCATCAACTTTGTCTCTTTGTCCATTTATCATGACACAGTGAAACAGCTGAGTGTGGGTGTTTCGCCAAACAGTGGTGAACTGGTGAAATGTGCAGCCTCAGCAATGTGTTTTCTTTTTCTGTTGGTGATTTTAGTGAATAAAGAATAACTTTAAAAAAGTAGTCAGCAGTAAAAGAGCATTTAATTTTTCTATAGTCAGTTTCCTGATGACATGAAGACATGATAGCTGTTGTACTGTTGTAGGGGCCGCATCCTTCGAAGGCTGCATTCAGAAACCGATTGTGAACATTTCATTTCCAAACCTATGCTTAGGTTCACTGCACTGCACACCAGTGATGAATCACTTTTAAAACAGTGATGCAAGTTCTTACACACAGGAACAACAAACTCATTTACTGCTGCTTATTCAGAGATAAAGTACGTCAGCCATGACACACAGCATTTCCGCCGCCTTGATGTGCGCTGTTTACACTCCGAATTTTCTGGGTAAGAATGCTCCTGACTGACCTTGGCAACGGGTCACTCTGGCAATATTTCCATGCTCACTCCCATTCCTCCTGCCTTACGTTATGAGTGTAATATTCGGGATGTTGTTGATGTCTGAGCTTGAAGGAATCCCTTCCTGCTGGATGCTCGGCCCTGTTTCCTTCAAGACTCAACATCAAAAATGAGACGCACGGAAATGACTCACACAGTTGTCCCCAGAGTTCAGACACTTCAACTAAAGTACCGTGTTGACAGGTTCAAAACAGGATATAAGCTGGATAGGTCTATGTTTATTGCAGATGGCGGAATACTTAAGAGCAGTGATAGCTGAAAGCTCTGATAAGCAGATCAAGCAGCTGCAGTCACGTATCCACTGAAGCCTGCAAATTGAACTCACATACTGATTGTACTAAAATTCTCATTTTATTTTATTCTTTTTTTATTTGTTCATTTAAAATGCAATTGATTCAATTCAAACGCAACCATATTACAAATATAGCAGACTAACATGCAAACAGGTAACAGGCTACGGCACTATCGTGTTCAGGCTCATCTTAATATCTCAGCTGCATCACCACACTGAAGTTAGACCGATACATTTTCCATAATCATAACTCTTAAGCAAACTGCACTGTAAGACTTAAAGTGATATAGTGAAAATCAGCTTTCTTCTGCAGTTTCCTTTAAGCATGACAGGATCTATTCAGAGCGTGAACCTGGTGTAGGATTGTGTAAATGTGCTTTCTGTGTAAATCGCTCTGACTCTTGGTTATATTTACATTCCCTCCCTGTGAACTCAGGGTGACAGGTAAAGGTTAAAGATTAAACAGAGGTAAAGACTGTCTGGGCACTCACTACCATGAGACTTACACAGGTCCCTTATGCTATAGATTAAACTCTCTAGTGACATAGACATGCGTTTGCCCTTTATATCTTCTCTTGGTCATTTATTTAGGATGTCTAATTTAACATGCATTGACATGCATGGGCTGGTGATACATTCAGGGTGTTTCCCTTCTCTTCTGGTTAGAGTGATATTGAAATGTAGATGATCATTATAGTCATAATTGTTCTAAAATGTATTTTTAAATCACTTTAGTTACTTACAAACTTAGAGAACCAGTTTGAAATTATCTCCAAATCCACATATCGTTTGCATTTAATTGGATCTGGCAACTTGCTGGTAAATGTCCAAGTCTTGCCCTTTAACTGCAGTCATCCATCAAGGCTTCAACTTCCTGGGTGTACCGGTTTAGTAGGACTATGACTTAACATAGCTGTAGTCCTGCTGTACAGCAGGCTGTTCCCTAATTAGACCTGGTATTTTAACTGCAGCCAGGAGGGGGGAGTGCTAAGCCTGAGCATCAGTGCACACGTGTGAGCTTGACAGATGATGAGCTTCAGAGTATCCTGCTGTGACTGTGATCCAAACTGCATCTGCATGGCGGAGGCTCGAAGGCTAACAAGACTCTAAATGGTTATCCTGTTTAATGCACACTACAGCTTCCAGGAAATAATTTCATTGTGGGCACCTGTGGCTCTGAGACGCTTGTGGCAGTTGCAGGAGTGAGTCTTTGAATTGGAAAAATATTGTTTCAAAAATTGTATTGAGGGATAAATCATATCTGTCAGAGCTGACTCACACTGATGGTAAGTGCTTCAGAGCAGAGGCGATGCCTCCCTCATACAGGAAAACCCATGTCAGAGTAACTTAACCATGTCCTCAGCACATCTTGTAAGTAACAGCATTGTCATGACTCAGCAGGAGGGGGGTCTTTCTTCTGTTTTCTCCGATGAGTCAGGATACAATAAATCTGCCCACCTCAAGTCAACTCCACCCCACCATGACCCATCAAGCTCCTTATGACTAAGGACAGATGGCGGCGTGAGAGCTAGCCCCTCTGTATGTGTCTACTCTGTAGGCTTTGTGGGAGTGGGTGCTGCTGTGATTAGGCTCTTCTTGAAACTCCCGGCATCTCTGGGAGGGATCGGCATGCTGCCTGTAAACCCTTGATAAGAGTGACCCCTTCATGTATTCTGTGGCAGATCTTTTGTCCTTGAAAACAGCCAGTTGACCCTCAGTGACATTTAGACAAGGAAAGTGCAGTGTCTAAAATAGCATCAGATGCTTTCACATGTAACAAATGCAGGTGGAGCACGTATGTTTTTGACCTTGGGAGCGTTTCACAAGATCTGCCCCAGCAATCTGCTCGAGGAGACAGTGCCAGCCAAGCAGCTGGCTGGAAGTAGGCTAATTAGCAGAGGGCAGTGCTTCTTCTATCAGTATCACAGTGCCCCACAACATAAATGGTGAATTGTAATGCTGCCGTGTTTGCCCATTAATTTTGATGCAGCACTTGAGACAACTCTTTGTCCTCTGGCAATTGGTTTATCTTAATTATATTTCCTTTGTTTTACTGAGCATTAGACACTAATTAGGAGTGCTGATAAGTGGGTAAGTGACAGTTTGACTGAATGTCACTAGGACACTTGTTGACTGGGCTGTTGTTCATATATTGTTCACAAAAATGTCCACACGGAGGAACCAAAAGAAACTCTGTTGCTATTATCATTATGAATATTATTATTTATTATTGTTTAAGCTAATTATATTGTTTATGGAGCTCTTTTGAAGATGCCCAACAAGTCTATGTGATATGTGGCTCAGGAAGTAATAATAACCACAACAGAGTTGGCGTTTAAAACCTCAGATTCGCTTCTTTGTGTGCTGGAGTGCACTTAAGCAGAACACAGGACCGCAAAACGCTCAGTCCAAGACTTTGCAGGATAGATTACTGCTGTCGTTATGTGAGCAGGTGAATGAGATGCAAACTGTAAAGCACTTTGGGTATCAGTGCTGCCTAAATACAGTTTTTATGCATCCATTATAACCTGTACAACAGACACATTGCATTTTGAACTACAGTCAGAAAAGACGTATTTCACCACAAGACATTTCAGCACTGAGCGATAACCTCACAGGTCAGATCACAATTTGTTTATCCTCAGTAATGTGTCTGTCTTCAGTGAAAAGAAAACGCGAGTTGCAACAGGTGCAGTAAAGTTAGTGGCTGTTGAAAATCATTGTAGGAAAATGTAGAAAACCAGTTTTTCATGCATTGTCATGCTCAGGGAAAACACACAGACGAGCAACCAAACCAATAAAGAGTAAGAGACAAAAGACAGCACAAACTACTGTCATACAATGATGCCTGAAGGGACAAATGAAAGAATATTATGCCTAGTCATAGACTGTCACTGAGTGTTGAACTGCTTTCTAAACGCGTGTTTAACTCCCTTTATGCAATGGTGAAGTCCAAGTCATGTGTCCAAAGCCTCAGCAGATTTCAGTCCAATCTCAGAGTGATTAGCAAGGCTTTTCATTCTATCCTTAGCTTCCCATGTATCTGATTAGCAGGTAGGCCCGCTTCTGGAGGGAGGCTTTTGAACTGCTTTCTCGTTTCTCTGCTTGCAACAGCTCTGCTGTGTCTCTGGGAGTTTACATCGTGCATTCTGTGGCTTTGGACTATTAGTTTTCACTTTCTTTCATTTATCCTCTGGATTATGATTATGGATCATGTGAGTATACATACTTAGTCCACCTACGGGGCTGTGCTGTTTAATTTTTTTGCACATTAAGTGTTGAATTTTGTACTCCAAACTGCAAGTGTGCAAGCCACTGGAAACTGCACTCGCAAAAGATCAAACTCAGTTAGCATTTAAGACATGCTGTGCAGTAGTTATTCCCATAAGGAAAAGATACAATAGTGCATGTTAAACTGGATGAACTCAGGTTGGCCTGTATGCAGGATGTGATTTTCATTTTCCTTGTTTGAACTCTTTTAGGAGCCTCTGTTGGCTAACATGACACCTTAGGGATAAATAGCATTATACTAAGGATCCAAGGCCACATATGTTTCCTGGTTCTGATGAATAAAGAAAAAATATGTTTTGCATTTGTAATCCACTGAGTAGAAACAGGCACTTCATTTGCTTAGCAACAATTTAATTACCTTAATGGTTTTTGACAGGCTTATGCTACAGTATTTTTCTTTTACATGCATTTATTATTTTGCCAAAACCTATATCTAATATGGCAAACCAGTCTGAATAAAAAATTATAATATTTGAATATAGATCTAAAATTATGTTATTACACTTAACCTTTACTGTCTTTCCTAACAGTGGCCAGAGTACGAAGTTTAAGTACAGCAGGCTTTGTATGGCTACTTTACAAATTAAATGATTTTGATCATACCCTCAGTTATTATCCTCAAACCCCTGATTTCAATCAGTTGAAACATAATTCATCTGGTGATGTACAGAACAAACTTTTCTTCCCAAGTTACCCTTTAACATTATGAAAATGCCTTTGATAGATGGGTATGGGTTCAAATCAAGACTTAAGACCAAGGTTGGCAGCATGGCGTAAGAATATCTGTAGCAACCAATTACTTACTGATTTATGCTTCCAAAATGTTCAGCTGGAGGAAACACTTGCATTTAATACAAGGACAAGGACAACAGCCAAACCTGTTCTTTACAGGTGTCAGTCAAGCTTAGCCTATTTTTTAGTCACAGAATTTGACTCATTTGTGTCTGTATTTCATAGTGGGATTGCATCCCTTTCCATCAAGCAACAATGAATTATCCTTACCTCCTTGTATTGTCTCAGTAAGAATACATAGTGCTTATTGCAGATATTTCTGCTTTTTATAGGTAATCCTTGCATTATTGATTGCAGGAAAAGCTGGCTAGGAATGTATTTCTCCAGTGACAGGGAGAATCACTGAGGTAACGTCCACTTTCACTGCAAGCAGGGACTTAAGCTTGTTATTTAAAGTCACTTGAAGGATTTATTTGTGGTCATATCCTCATTATCCCTGTCTTCATTTACTCTTTGATCCTCACAACAGTCTGTACATACTCTAAAACTGACATATGTATCTTTTAAATATACACTTGGTATTTGCTGTATTGATTTGAATAGCTGCTAAATTTGCAATAAATGCATTATCTATCAAACTAAATAAAATAGGATGTATTCATAATTGTCTAAAAAATATAGTAGATTTAAGGTTTAGTCCATGAAAAAGCATACCCAAGTTTGTCTCTTAATCTCAATAAAATTATTACATATAATATAATATATATAATATAATACATGTCAGTAATGATTCCAGTCTTTCACATGGTAGATTATGTTCAACCATATTCAGCCATGAAACTAAAAGTCCAGTCACCCTTGACTTTGTACAACTAGAAGAGAAGCATTATACTGATTACACCCACAGCCTTTAAGGTGTCTCTATAAGGAGTTTCCTTTTCAGACAAGACTTAAGTCAGCCCTCATCAAACATCTTTAGGCACTACTTTAGACTTAAGCACTTTAGAGGAGATGCTGAGGAACCATGCTGAGATACCAGGAAGAGCTAAAATGGATATAAAAGTGCAACTGGAAGTTGACTGTGTGCACACTGGTTAGTGCAGGGTAAAGAAAACAGGAATTGACTTTTCCCTTTTGTTCTTTAACCTGCTGTGTTTTCTATATTGTCTTTCAGCCCGGAATGAGTGGGAGCCCTGCAGACATGTGCTGCATTCCCTTCCCTTAGAGAGCTCAGGAGAAACATGACAACTCCCTGTCTTTGCACCCTTCCTCTGCTCATGTGAGACCATCTTTCATCCAGAGCAGAGAGACCACCACCACCCATAATGTCCTCGCACAGACGCAACTTTCAGTGCTTCAATACTGTTGGAGGTGAAGGCTCTCACAAGTCTTCACTGCCCTTCAAGCACAGCACCCCCCACCTCCCCAGGATCTCCCATCATGGCATGGTGGCCCATCATCCACCTCTGGAAGAATGCTACCTTTGCTCTCAGTACAGACACAACAAGGCTCTGGAAGCCTTAGGGCCGCAGGTTTTGCCTCTGTATCACACTCACACACCGTATCACCACCATCATCATCCACACCAGTATGTTCTCGACAGGCCAACCAGACCTGAGGAGGCACAATCAGGCCAAGACCGTCACATTCATCATCACAGGTACAATAAGAGGGTGATGCTGGTGAAGAACAGCGACCCCTCCTTCAGGAAGACCATCGTCTTGCACCGCAGGAGTCTACACAGTTTTGGGCTTTTCTTAGAGGAAGTTTCTGAGCTGATGCAGTATCACATCAGGAAGATCTACACCGTGGAGGGCCGCAAGGTGAGATTATAAACACCTGGAACCAGGAGATTATGTAAAGATATGTTTAGTTTTCATGTACCCTTTTTTCCTTGATTTTATCTTATATAAACCGCTGAAATGGGAGTACAGGGGCTGTATGACATTTTACTCTGTGTTCAGGAAACTTCTTTTTCCAAGAGGAAGTTTCCGTGCTTGACCCTAGGTAAATACCTTCCCCTGTGTTTTTATGAACTGAAAAGGAAGGCCAAATCTGAAATGAACAGTAGTACCATGACTTCTGATTGTCTACACTTGTTTAGCTTTTGCACTGCTTTGAAAAGCATAAAGGCTATCAGAGTGAATAAGAGGCTTTTAGTGACAAGACGATTCCTATTAAATTCCATTCAGGAGCTTTGGAGCTTCTGAACAAATGGCTGTATGTGAGTGCAGAACATCAATATCACTGACCATACTTTAAAGTTAATATATAAACAAACAGGAAGGTGAAATAATCACAATACTATTTGGTTATTAAGCAGTATTGCATTCATTTATCTATCTGCATCATTAATTCTACATTTAAAGCAAAGCATTCTACCGTCATTACACTTAAAAATCTTTGCCATCTGTATAAGGTGCAAAAGGTTTTCTGTAAAACCTGCGCTTTAAAATTTTATATGAAATGTAGAGAAACACCCAACACCTGGTTGCTGTTATTCACATGCAAATCCAGATGATTTTCCAGTTTATTTGGGTTTGATACTTTGCTACAATCTATGACTAGGGGGATAAACATTTTGAGTGTGTGCATGTGGGAATTAAACAGGGATATTCCCTCACACAGACATTCCGAGTGTGGGTATCTCTCCAAACCCCATTAATCTTGGTCAAATCAGAGCTATTTTTGAGGGAGTAGAAACAGGTCAACGATGAAACTCCACTCCCCTATTTTGATACCAGTGGTGTCTCAGAAATGTGTCTCACAGTGGTAATTAATTATCTTCACCTAGGCTTCGTGTGACCATGGAGGAAGCCATTCATCTGCCTTTACCAACAGTGGATTTCAAATTCAAAACTGCACTGCCATCAAAACAGACTGCTCGCAAACAAAATAAAATCAACAAAACTCTCAATATTTTAGTCTGCATTTGTTTTGTAGAGTTTCATAGCTGTCAGTAAAGAATGGATTTAATAGTGACTGCCATGAATATAAATGCACACTTATACACACAATACAATTTAATTTGCTCTACCAAATAAAAACACACATACCCAAACAACCAATGAATTTATCTGTAGTATAGCCTAACACACAACTGTACTCCCAAAAGCTAAGAAAAAATCAAATACTCTTTTGTGTAGCTACTTTTATTAGGCCAATGTGTGGTGGTGCAAGGGGAAACAGGTCTGCGCACATTCACCCCCTAGATTAGCATTCAGCTATTCAAGATAATCCTACCACTGTGATGATGATGATGGTTATGATAGTGGTGACTTAGTCAGCTACTTTCACACACGCTGAAATCTTGCATTCCTGCTGAGCAATAGCCACCACTCTTACAAGTGTGACAATGACAGCAAGAATGCACTGTCATCTGGTGAAGTCTCCCAGAGATCATCCTGGATTAGGATATTTATCTTGTCTTGACTCACCGCTGCACTCAGAGTCTTTAAAGGGATTTAGAGCACTCAGTTGCACAAATGAGGGGACAATACCTTGACCCAATTAACATATTGTCATCACAACAGTTATGTTTCTGTATAAATATTTTCTGGTTCAGGGTCCTGCATGGTAAAAGAACTGATATTTACCAAAAGCCAAACTAACATCAAACACAGTGTGTATTTTTTTCTCTTCCATTTTCAATACAGAATGGACATAGACCCTATAGTGATGCTATTTGAGTAATAAAAAGGTGACATATAAGGTGGCCACAGAAGTTCAGATCTTGGGTAAATACAAGCCAGGGCATCTTTTATGCATGTGACACATACTTGGAAATGTTACATAGGCTGTGAAACTGCATTAGATGTGCCTTACTGCTTTGTGTTCTGCATTCAGTTCACTCATAGCTACTGTGCCCTGAGAAGCTGACGAGGAGAGATAGTAAACAAAAAAATATTTTGGTAACAGTGGTCTAGCTGTGTCTCTGTGACAAAGAGAATGTGTCTAATGGATGAAATATACTGATAAATTGGTTATTAGGTTAGATTTAGATTGCTATTATCAAAACATTATCTGCCAGAAATCTAGAGTTTTTCCAGTTAAGTCATGCCACATATACCTGTAATCCCTTGTACTATTGCTTTTATTTCAATGTAAACTTCATTCAATGAACAGAATCACTCTCAACTAATTCCTGTTCTTCTGTTTCAGATTGACAATGTTCAGAGCCTCATGCAGTGCCCCAGTGTCCTTGTCTGTGTGGGACGAGAGCCTTCTCATCCTTCCATCATGGAAAATTTTAGGAAAACATCTGATGACAAACTTCCGAAACTGAGTTTGAGGTCGCGCACAGATGCAGCCAGTGAAGGACATGGGGGTAGGAGAAATGGCTTATTGTCAAGACTCAACATCTTGACAGTTTTGTTATAAATGCTTTAAAAAACCATTTACTCCGTCCTTAGTTTTTAACTTTTTTTTTTACTAATTATTTGCTATATTATACGTCATTAATCTCTAGTTATAAGTAACTGTATTGTGTGCTACTTAGGCTATATATCAAGGATTATAATTTTGAGTATTATTTTGAGACCTAATTCCATCTATTTTTGTCCTTTTCTTTCTATCTCCAAGGAGCATCATCAAAGAAAAGTGTCATCACTCCAAAACTGGAATCTGACAACAGATCTAACAGGCAGTCAGGTTCATCTGACAAATCATTACCGGATGGAAGTGAATCCCCAGATAATGCGGATTCCTGCCCACCGACTAGTGATGGAATAAGAGAAGATGATATTGAGAAGCGGGTTCGTGTTAACAAAGATGGCAGTTTGTCTATGGAAATGAAAGTGCGCTTCCGGCTACAAAATGATGAAACATTGCAGTGGTCAACAAAAGTAAAAAAGTCAACAGGGAGGGCATTAGAGTATCTCCAGGGACATAACAATTCCTATTTTGCACAAGTTAGTGATAGAAGCTATTCAGAATCTGAAAACATCTCTGCTGCTGAGCAAGATGAAGGTTACATCACCAGGCGCCATCAAAGACATACTGAGGAACCTCACTGTCCTCACTGTTGCAGTCAGTGCCAGGATTATGACATCTGGAAAAATGTCCCAGGGACACATGGAGCAAGTCGCTGCATTCAAACCTCTAGCTCAAGTGCATCCTCACATACAATGGTCTCCAGAACGGTGGTTGAAAGGCAAACCATGTCTCGATCGAGTGAAGAGTATACAGAGCAAGTTGCGGGGAAAGAAACATACATGAAACAAACAGTTGAAGCATCTGAAACTGTAGAGTACTGCACTATCAGGAGTGGGACTTGCTCACCAAAGTGCGATGTGCAACCCTCCACACTGAACCGCTGTGAAGTGTGTGGCATTAGTTCCCCAAGTGATCAGCTCAAAACATCAGAGCAACACGAACGAGCAAGATCTGCTCCTAGCACTTACTCACATATGTTGGCAGACCATGAGGAGGATCACTGTGATGAGGAAGATGATGTCCCACTAAATACATCAAGAGGATCTTCTCAAAATAGTACACCTGAAAAGGAAGAGGCCACTGGAAGTACAGTGTTAAATGGCGAACCACCAATACAACATTTATCTCCGATCCCCCCAGACAGAGCATCAAATGCTTCAGCGCACTCTAGCAGGTCAAGAAAATCTAAAACTTCACACAGTTGTCACTGTGAAGTCACAGATGTTTCTGAGAATGAAGCAAGGGGACAAGATGAGGAAGAAGCTGAGACAGAAAGAGATCAATCAAGTGCCATGTCTGTTAAATCAAATGTCTGTGGCCGATCAAATAAGTCTGAAGAAAGACAGGACACAGAGTCTGCCGATGTAGGGGAGAAAAGATCCAAAAGTGCCATGTCAGTAAAATCAAATGCCTCAACAAAATCCAGATCACAGGAAGTAAGACCTTTAAGTAGCACATCTGTTAAATCCTCTAAATCCGAAAAGTCAATGAAGTCAGAAGTGGCAGCTGAACAACATCAATCAGAGGACGATGTTGATGAAGAAAGAGCATTAAGTTCCATGACTTCAAAATCTAAAGCCTCAATTAAATCAAAAGGATCAAAAGTTTCATCTCTCCCAGATAAAGAACAAGATGAGGAGGATTCTGAGCAAAGGACATCTGGTGCCACCTCAGCAGCATCGCACGCCTCTGCTGAATTAAAGTCAGATACATCAGATGCGCCTGCAGAGAGCAGTACTGAAAATCCTGTTGAAGAAAATGAAAGTGGACAGAGAGCACAAAGTGCAATGTCAGAGAAGTCAAATGTTTCTGCAAAATCTAAAACATCAAGAAATTCTGAGAATCCACTCAAGGAAAATTCAGAGGACATATCTGAATGGAGTATACCTGTTTCAAAAGATGATGATGATGATGATGATGATAATGATGATGATGATGATAATGATGATGATGATGATGATGATGATGATGATGATGAAAATTTGGAGGAGGAGGAGGAAGCTAATGAGTCTGGAGAAGATCAAGACAGGGTGCCAAGTGTCATATCATCCAAATCAAACACCTCAGCAAGATCTACACATTCAAAAGCATCAAAGCTTCAAGATGAAGAAGATATGGAAGATACTCAAGAGAGAGCATCAAGTGCCATGTCAGCAAAATCAGGAAAATCTAATACCTCTGAAACCGAGGGAGTACAAATTACAGGAGCTGAAAGTGAGGGGGAAGGAGTGGAAATAGTGGAGAGATCTCCAAGTAAAATGTCAGCCAAATCCACAAAGTCTAATGCATCTACAAGGTCCAGAAAATCTAGACTTTCCAAAGGTGTTGAAAATGCAGAAGAACATGAAACAAATGAGGAAAAACAAGCCAAAAGTAATGAAAGTGAAAGAGCACCGAGTGCACAGTCTGCAAGATCCATAAAGTCAAAAGTATCTGCGACATCTAGAAAGTCAAAAGATGATGAAGAAATGAGTGAGGTAAATTCTGAAGATGAAGAAGAACCAGTGGAGAGAGCACCTAGTGCCATGTCAGTTAAGTCTAGTGCATCTGCAGGAAGACCACGAAGCACGATATCCGTCAAATCGGCAAAGTCGGTAAGGTCAAATATCTCTACAAAATCTAACAAATCTAAACCTTCTGAAGTTCCTAATGAAGACAGTGATGGCCGTGATGAGGATGAAGATGATGTACAGATGCAAACTGAAGAAACTGCCTCTGATAACAATGATGAGGAACTTGTAGGAAGGGCAACAAGTGCAATGTCAGCAAAATCTGGAAAGTCAAATGTCTCTGCAGCATCTACAAAATCAAAAGAGAGGGGACCTAGTGCACTGTCAGTAAAATCAGCTCGGTCAAATGTGTCAGTCAAATCTGCCAAATCAACACAGTCAAATATTTCTGCCAAATCTAAAACACAAAAGCAGAGTGATGTTGCAGATGGAGAAAATGCAGCAGATCATACAGAAAATGGAGAAAGAGCTCCAAGCAATATGTCAACCACATCCATTAAATCTGCAAAATCAAATGCTTCAGCAATGTCCAAGAAATCAAGAGGTTCTGCAGTTCCTCATGAAAACAGTGGTGATGTATCTGAAGAAATTGGAGAGACTGAGGGGAGGGCTGAAAGTTCAATGTCAGTCCAGTCAGTTGAATCAAAAACTTCTGTTAAAACAAATAGGTCAAAATGTTCTGCTCTAAGTCTAGCTGACGGCTTTGAGAGTTCTGATGAAGGAAATGACGAAGAACAAACTGAAGAAAGAGCAACAAGCAGCATGTCAGCCAAATCTGCCCAGTCACATGTTTCTGAACGGTCTGTTAAAGCACCTAGTGCTGTCTCTGTGAAATCAACAAAGTCACATGTGTCTACAAAATCTATAAAATCAACTGCTTCTGAAGTTCCGTCTGTGAAATCTCCTGGCATTCCCAATGAGGGAGATGATGAAGAGGAACCTCAAGAAAGAGCAGAGAGTGCAATGTCAGCCAAATCTGCAAAGTCAAAAGGAAAGGATGATCAAGATGAGGAAAATGCAGAGAGACCTGCAAGTAATTTGTCTGTCAGATCAGCAAAATCAGCAAAGTCCAATGTTTCGACTAAATCTACAAAGTCAGAAAAAATACGTACTTCGGATAAAAGGGCACTTGAACAGAGATCTCCAAGCAACTTGTCTGTCAGATCAGCAAAATCAACAAAGTCCAATGTTTCTACTGTATCTAAAAGGTCAGAAGTTCCCTTGGAAGACAATGTTGACAATCCTGAGGAAAGAATTGTTGAAGGTGAGAGTGAAACAAGACCAATGAGCTCCATGTCAGCACAGTCCAATGTTTCGGCTAGATCAAACAAATCAAAATGTACTGCTGATGATCCAGCTAATGAAGACTCTGAGGCAGCTGCTGAAGACGATGATGAAGAGGAAACTGAAGAAAGAGCAGCAAGCAGCATGTCGGCCAAATCTTCCCAGTCACATGTTTCTGCAGTATCGGCTAAGTCTGCAGAGAGAGCACCAAGTGCTTTGTCAGTCAAATCGGCTAAGTCACAAATGTCTACAAAATCTATGAAATCAACTGCTTCTGAAGTTTGTGCTGCCAGTAAAACTGGCGATGAAGGAGATGATGAAGAGGAACCTCAAGAAAGAGCAGAGAGTGCAATGTCAGCCAAATCTGCAAAGTCAAAAGGACAGGACGACCAAGCTGAGGAAAATATATCTGATCTTGAGGGAAATGCAGAGAGACCTGCAAGTCATTTGTCTGTCAGATCAGCAAAATCAGCAAAGTCAAATGTTTCGACTAAATCTATAAAGTCAGAAAAAATACATACTTCTGATCGAAAGGCACTTGAACAGAGATCTCCAAGCAACTTGTCTGTCAGATCAGCAAAATCAACAAAGTCCAATGTTTCTACTGTATCTAAAAGGTCAGAAGTTCCCTTGGAAGACAATGTTGACAATCCTGAGGAAAGAATTGTTGAAGGTGAGAGTGAAACAAGACCAATGAGCTCAATGTCAGCACAGTCTAATGTTTCAGCTAGATCAAACAAATCAAAATGTACTGCTGATGATCCAGCTAATGAACACTCTGAGGCAGCTGCTGAAGACGATGATGAAGAGGAAACTGAAGAAAGAGCAGCAAGCAGCATGTCGGCCAAATCTGCCCAGTCAAATGTTTCTGAACGGTCTGTTAAAGCACCTAGTGCTGTCTCTGCGAAATCAACAAAGTCACATGTGTCTACAAAATCTATAAAATCAACTGCTGCTGAAGTTCCGTCTGTGAAATCTCCTGGCATTCCCAATGAGGGAGATGATGAAGAGGAACTTCAAGAAAGAGCAGAGAGTGCAATGTCAGCCAAATCTGCAAAGTCAAAAGGAAAGGATGATCAAGATGAGGAAAATATATCTGATCTTGAGGGAAATGCAGAGAGACCTGCAAGTAATTTGTCTGTCAGATCAGCAAAATCAGCAAAGTCCAATGTTTCGACTAAATCTACAAAGTCAGAAAAAATACGTACTTCGGATAAAAGGGCACTTGAACAGAGATCTCCAAGCAACTTGTCTGTCAGATCAGCAAAATCAACAAAGTCCAATGTTTCTACTGTATCTAAAAGGTCAGAGGTTCCCTTGGAAGACAATGTTGACAATCCTGAGGAAAGAATTGTTGAAGGCGAGAGTGAAACAAGACCAATGAGCTCAATGTCAGCACAGTCCAACGTTTCGGCTAGATCAAACAAATCAAAATGTACTGCTGATGATCCAGCTAATGAAGACTCTGAGGCAGCTGCTGAAGACGATGATGAAGAGGAAACTGAAGAAAGAGCAGCAAGCAGCATGTCGGCCAGATCTGCCCAGTCACATGTTTCTGCAGTATCGGCTAAGTCTGCAGAGAGAGCACCAAGTGCTTTGACAGTCAAATCAGCTAAGTCACAAATGTCTACAAAATCTATGAAATCAACTGCTTCTGAAGTTTGTGCAGATAAAAAAACTGGTGATGAAGGAGATGATGAAGAGGAAACTAAAGAAAGAGCACAGAGTGCAATGTCAGCTAAATCAGCTATTTCTACCCAATCTACTAAGTCACAAAAAATACATACATCTGATGACAGAGAATATGAAGATAGAGCTCCAAGCAATATATCTGTCAGATCAGCAAAATCAGCAAAGTCAAATATTTCTACCAAATCTACAAAGTCAGAAAAAATACATACTCCTGATCAAAAGGCACTTGAACAGAGAGCTCCAAGCAACTTGTCTGTCAGAACAACAAAATCAACAAAGTCCAATGTTTCTACTGTATCTAAAAGGTCAGAAGTTCCCTTCGAAGACAATGTTGACAATCCTGAGGAAAGAATTGTTGAAGGCGAGAGTGAAACAAGACCAATGAGCTCAATGTCAGCACAGTCCAACGTTTCAGCTAGATCAAACAAATTAAAATGTACTGCTGATGATCCACCTAATGAAGACTCTGAGACAGCTGCTGAAGACGATGATGAAGAGGAAACTGAAGAAAGAGTAGCAAGCAGCATGTCGGCCAAATCTGCCCAGTCACATGTTTCTGCAGTATCGGCTAAGTCTGCAGAGAGAGCACCAAGTGCTTTGTCAGTTAAATCAGCTAAGTCACAAATGTCTACAAAATCTATGAAATCAACTGCTTCTGAAGTTTGTGCTGCCAGTAAAACTGGTGATGAAGGAGATGATGAAGAGGAACCTCAAGAAAGAGCAGAGAGTGCAATGTCAGCCAAATCTGCAAAGTCAAAAGGACAGGACGACCAAGCTGAGGAAAATATATCTGATCTTGAGGGAAATGCAGAGAGACCTGCAAGTCATTTGTCTGTCAGATCAGCAAAATCAGCAAAGTCCAATGTTTCGACTAAATCTACAAAGTCAGAAAAAATACGTACTTCGGATAAAAGGGCACTTGAACAGAGATCTCCAAGCAACTTGTCTGTCAGATCAGCAAAATCAACAAAGTCCAATGTTTCTACTGTATCTAAAAGGTCAGAGGTTCCCTTGGAAGACAATGTTGACAATCCTGAGGAAAGAATTGTTGAAGGCGAGAGTGAAACAAGACCAATGAGCTCAATGTCAGCACAGTCTAATGTTTCTGCTAGATCAAACAAATCAAAATGTACTGCTGATGATCCAGCTAATGAAGACTCTGAGGCAGCTGCTGAAGACGATGATGAAGAGGAAACTGAAGAAAGAGCAGCAAGCAGCATGTCGGCCAGATCTGCCCAGTCACATGTTTCTGCAGTATCGGCTAAGTCTGCAGAGAGAGCACCAAGTGCTTTGTCAGTCAAATCGGCTAAGTCACAAATGTCTACAAAATCTATGAAATCAACTGCTTCTGAAGTTCGTGCAGATAAAAAAACTGGTGATGAAGGAGATGATGAAGAGGAAACTCAAGACAGAGCACAGAGTGCAATGTCAGCCAAATCTGCAAAGTCAAAAGAACAGGATGGTTCAGCTGAGGAAAATACATCTGATTGTGATGCAGAAAGAGCCCCAAGCAATGTATCAGTAAGATCAGGAAATTCATCAAAGTCAAAAGCTTCTGCAACATCTAAAATATCCAAAGTCTCTGATAATTGCTTAGAAGATAATGCTGAAAATCCTGAGGAGGGTGAAGAGAGAGCAGAGAGTCCAGCATCAGTCCATTCAAATGTTTCTGCTAAATCAAATGGTTCAAAATGTTCTGATGATGCTCCCATTAAAGAGAACTCTGAAATATCTGATGTAGACAATGATGAAGACCAAACTGAAGAACGAGCAGCAAGCGGCATGTCAGCCAAATCAGCCCACTCACATGTTTCTGAAGCAGCTGTTAAGTCTGCAATGAGAGCCCAAAGTGCTTTGTCTGTTAAATCAGCAAAGTCTGCAAAATCTGTAAAATCAACGACTTCTGCCAAAAAAACTGGTGATGAAGGAGATGATCAAGAGGAAACTCAAGACAGAGCAAAGAGTGCCATGTCAGCCAAATCTGCAAAGTCAGCTATTTCTACTAAATCTACAAAGTCAGAAAAAATACATGACCACAGGGAAGAAAGACATCCAAGCAATATATCTGTCAGATCAACAAAATCAGCTAAGTCAAATGTTTCAGAAATATCCACGAAATCAAAAACCTCTATCATCCCTTCTGAAAACAGCACAAAAATTGCTGATGCAGAGAATGCAGGAAGAGCAAGTCCAATGTCAGATGAGAATGCTGGGGAGGAAACTCAAGAGAGAGCACAAAGTTCAATGTCAGCCAAATCTGCAAAATCAGGACAGGATGGTCCAACTGAAGAAAATATACCTAATCAAGAGGAACATGAAGAGCGAGCTGCAAGTACTATGTCTGCCAGATCAGGAAATTCAGCAAAGTCAACAACATGTGAAGTTCCTTCAGAAGAAACTGCAAATGTGGAGGAAACTATACAAAGACCAAGGAGCACCCTGTCAGTCAAATCAACCAGATCTGCCAAATCAACACAGTCAAATATCTCTGCAAAGTCAAAGTCAAGTAACTTAAAAGCTTCCAATGCTCGTGGTCAAGAAAATAATGAGGAGAATACAGAGCGAGCACCAAGCAGTACCTCCATCAAGTCAACAAAGTCAGGAAAGTCAAATGTTACAGCAGTATCAAAGAGGTCAAAAGCTTCCGAGGTTCCTGCAGAAGTAGATGCTAAAATTAGTGACACTGAAGAGGACACTGAGAAGACAGGAAAGAGCTCAGCATCTGTCAAATCAATGAAGTCAAATGTGACATCAACATCTACCAAATCAGTTGCTTTTCAGAGTCCTGAAAATGCCGAAACACATTGTGAGGAAATAGATCAATCAGAGAGGACACCAAGTGTTTTGTCAGCTAAGTCCAACATGTCTGGAGTAACCTCCAGTGAAAGGACTAGGCGTAATGAAGACACTGTTGAAAGAACACATAGTGCCATGTCAGCCAAATCAGCTAAATCAAATACCTCCAGAAAATCAAACAAATTAGTAGCAGCTCCTGAAATTCCTACTATTGAAACTACCGATGATCTGAATGAGGGAAATACTGAAGAGACGTCAAGCAGAGCACCAAGTGCCCTTTCAGCAAAATCAACTATGTCAGTGAGATCAAAAAAATCAGAAGTATCTGAAGTTTCTGCTAATAAAAATACTGACGAAAAGGAGGAGAGAACAGTAAGCCCTGTGTCTACAAAATCAAATCAAACTAAAACGAGGAGGTCTGAAGTTCCTGCTGTGACAGTTGAGGAAACGGAGGACAGACCACCTACAGCCACGTCATCAAAGTCGAAGGTTTCAGCACATTCAAAAAAATCAACATCTGAGGTTAAACTAAAGAAAACTGAAGGGCGCCCACAAAGTTCTTTATCTGTGAAGTCAAATTTGTCCATGAAATCTCATAAGTCCAAGACAACGGATATTTCGACACACAAAGACAATAAAGAGGAGTTGAACACGTCCCCACCCATCAGTGCTCCTACTGATGTTCCTGAAGATAGTGGTAAAGCCACATCTAGTGTGCAGGAGCAGGAGAAGCAAGAATATACAACTGATGTAAGGAGCTGTCACTCCAAGACAAGCAAGTCAAGCAGGCAAAACAAATCTGTTGCAGCGTTAGAAGTATGTCAGAGTACACACCAGTCAAAAGGAAGTAAACGTAATGTAATATCTCGCACAGAGTCAAGTGAGAGTGATTTATCTCAGACTCTGTCCAGTTCGGATATGGTCAAGGAGATTTGTGAGACTTCAGCCACCGGTGAATCACACACTAATGTGTCTAAGACGAAAACAAAAAGTCCATTGGGCACTAAGGACACTGGCAAAAATGTTGATGATAACAAAAGTGACAGAAGCAGTAAATATAGACAGAATAACACAGATGCTGATGACTTTGACCTAGTCCCATCAAGCCTTCCAAATGCATCTCCTACTGAGGTTGTAAATGAATGGCTGAAAACAATACCAGATGGAGATATGTATGACGTGGAGGAACTCAATGAAAACTGCGATGGACAAAAAAATGCCCAGACAAAGGAAATGAATAAATTGGAGGATAATGAAAACACTAACTCTGCAGCTGAGAATACGAAAGACACAAATGAAGGAGATGTGGCAAACAGTGTCCCTAATGATGATGAACAAACAGCCACAGAGGTACCAAATGCAGATAATACCAGTACTCAGAGAGATGACACCACACAAATATTCCACTCTTCTGTACAGGTGATGAAAGTACTTTTAAATCCAAAGCTTGATAGATGTAACAGTTTACCAGAAATTTCTCCAACGTATGGACGAAAACTGAGCACTTCAGCCAGAGGTCTTTTGGATTGCCTCGTTAAGTTGCAGTTAATAGACCATGATCCTAAAAATGCAAATGAAAAAGATGAAAGATACCAAGAACTAATGAATATTCTTAAATCTCTTTGGCTTTGTGATCCTATAGAAAATCAAAATGTGTCAAAGAAGGATGGTCGCCATTCTGTGGATGATGAGTACAATCATACATCCTCATCTGGTGTGGATGTCAACAGTGGCTCCACGGGCTCTGGGAAAAGTAGTGATGGTGTGAATGCATGTGTGTCCCGACCACATACCAGTCCAGGTCCGTTAAGTAAAGTAGAAGAAGTTAATGAAGGTGAGGCAGAAGGACATGCTCAGTGGACACCAGAAAGAGAGGGAGAGGGAATGTATGAGGACAAGCAAAAGGATGATGATCCAGCAACAGATGACACAATAAGAAACAATGATAGTCCAAGGGAGCTACCCGAAACACCACCCTCCTCAGACAAGAGCTCAGGAAATGACAGCAATGGCCAAAATGTTGCAGAGGAAGTTGAAACCGAATGTCTAGAAGACACAAGTTCTGGCAGTCCTCCTATTATTGAAAGAGCACAGTTAACCAAAAGGATCTCCCAAGATCCTGATCCAGTTTGGGTCTTGACCTTATTAACTAAAATAGAAAAACAGTTTATGACACATTATATAAATGCAATGAAAGAGTTCAAAGTCAGATGGAATTTGGATGATAATGAGCAACTTGACATGATGATAAGTGAACTCAAAACAGAGGTCCACAAAAGAATCCAAACTAGTATAGACAGAGAACTGAGGAAAATACAAGGTCGAGCAGGTCTACCAAGACCTCCTAAAGAGGCAATGTCTCGTGCTTCCACAGCACAAACAGAGGAGAGAAGAAGGAGGCTGAAGATGATGTCCAAACAATCAGTTGATCCACAAGCAGAAAGAAGTTATGAGACAGCAACAGGGACATCTTACAGTGACCAGCGCAGTGAAACTGATGATGACTACTGTCCATGTGAAACATGCATGAAGAAAATAATTAAATCAAGAGTGACACTTCCTGCAGAAGCTATGAATGTTGCACCTGTTGTCATGGACTTTGACCTAAAGAAGATTCTTGCAATGAAGAATACTGACACCAACAAGGAGGCCACCAGATGCACATCCCAAACTGAAATTAGTAACAAGACAAAAGCAGCAGAGACACTTGTAGAAGAAGTCATTGCCCAAGCTGTAAGAGAAGTGAAAGGGGATGGGGCACACCACGACACTGAAGATGACTTAGCAGTAGTAGCAGATGAAGTGCAAGAAGTCGACACCATCAAAGAAATGATAGAACAGACTTTTGCTGACAACACAGTAAAAAGCTCTTTTGCAGATGATAATGAGGAAACAGGAAAAACAGACGATGAAAGTGGTGAAAATACGAGGGCAGACATAGGCATGGGTGAAGATGAGTTCATGGTAGAGACAGAGGAAAAGTCTGAAACACCCATTGGTCAAAATGAAACATCTGAAAAAGAGAGAGAGACAGTGGACAGAGTTGAAGATATAATAGAGGAAGAAGAATCTACCACTGTAAAAAATAAAAACACAGTCGAAGAAACTGCTATGATTACATCAACTGAAGACCAATCTGACGAAGATGAGGTTGTGGAAGTAAGGGCAGATTCTTCAGAGAGTATGGAAGCCACCCCAAATGAAGATGAGGAGGAGGATGAAACTGAAACTACAAAGGAGGATAACGCCGTCACAGGTGATGAATTTACAAAACAACCAGCTGAAGATGAGATCCTTGTTGCAAGAGAAATTGAGATCACAAGTGAAGATGAGTCTAAAGAGGGGGCAGAAGAAATTTCAGCTGAAGAGTCTGATTTGGCAGCCCCAGATACATGCGAACTTGACAAAGAAAATGCAGCAGAAGAAGCTGATGTGGCCGACACAACAGAAGATGAATGTGATAAAGAAGAAGCTATGAAAACAGAGATTGTGGATAATGAAGAAGACATTCCTGCTACTGTAGCAGACAATTCTGCAGAAGAGAATGAAGTCAAAGGAAAGGAACCAGCAAGAGGAGCAACATCTGACGGTGAGATTGAAAGTGAAGATGAGCTTCAGGAAGAAGCTTCTGAAGCCACAGGAGATGAGGATGAGAATGCAGCAGCAGAGACCAGTATGGCAGCCACTAGTGAACATGCATCTGACAAAGATGATGAGGAAGTTGAGGAAGAGAAGGTAGTTGATGATGAAGAAGAGAACCTTGCCACTAGTGCAGATGAATCTGCAGATGAGAAGTGTGATGCAACCACAGCTGATGAATCATCAAAAGAACCAACTGAAGATGCAACAACAGACAATGAAGTGGCTGCAGAAAGAACGCTGGCAGTCAGAGATGAAGATCAATCAAATGTAGAGACTGCTGAAGATGAACCTGCAGCAGAAGGGACATCTGTGACCGCCTCAACTGACCATGCATCTGACAAAGAGGATGCTGTGGTAGAAGGGGTAGTTGAAGACATGGAAGAGACTACTGCCACAAGTGGTGATGATGATTCTGCAGAGAATTTAGATGGCACCACAAATGAAGATGAAAGTGCAGAGGAAAATAATGCCACAGTTGAACTACTATCAAAGGAACCAAGTACAGAAGCAATGGTGGAAGATGAGCTTGTTGGAGAAAAAGAGATTGTTGCTACAACTGAGGATGAACTTGAAGATGAGACAGCTGAAGCCACCACAGCTGATGATGAAAATGCTGAGGAGAACACTATGGCAGCCACAAGTGAGCAGGAATCTGACAAAGATAAGGATGTGGAGGCTGGCAGTGATGAAGAAAACCTTGCTTCTACCAGTGCGGGCGAGTCTGCAGAAAAAGAAGCAGAAAGTGAAGACGATATTGCTAAAGATAAAGAAATCACAAGTGAAGATGATTCAAAGGAAGAGACTGATGAAGATGAGGTTCCAGAAGAAGAGACTTGTGTGGCTGCCACAACAGAAAATGAATCAGACAAAGAAGAAGCTGTGGAAACAGGAGTGGTTGAAAATGGAGAAGAGACTGGTGCCACAAGTGATGCTGATTCTGCAGAAGATGCCACCACAAATGAGGATGAGACCACAGAGGAAAATGATGGCACAGTTGATGGAGTGGCAAAGGAACCAGCTGAAGAAGAGGCAACAACTGAAGATGAGACTGCTACAGAAAAAGAGTTGGATGTCACAAGTGAAGATGAATCAAACCATGAGCTTGCAGAATCCAACACAGTTGAAAGTGAAAATCCTGCAAAGGAGTCTGCTGTGGCTGCAACATGTGAAGATGAATCTGAAGAAGATGAGTCTGTAGAAAAAGAGATGACTGAGGATGAAAAACAAAGTTCTGGCACAAATGATGAAGATGAAACTGCAGACAATGATGACACAACAGGTGAAGATGAAAGTGCTGTGGGACAAGATACTGCCGTCACAAGTGAAGACGAAGCTGCAAATAACAGTAAAGGAGAAGTGGCAGAAATTTCAGCTACATCTGAACATGACTCAGACTTCAGGATTCCGGCTGCGAGTGAAGATGAGTCTGAGTCAGGTGACAATGAAATGCCTGAAAAATTAACAGCTGAAGATGAGATTGCAGAAGAAAAAGAAATTTCTGCCACAAGCAAAGATGAAGTGGAGGCAGAAGCTGATGAACCCACCACAGCTGATGAGGGAAAAGTAGCAGAGGATGTGGAAGACACAACTGAACATGAATCTGGTGAAGATGATGCTGCAGAAGCAGAGACAACTGAAGATGTACGGGAAACTGCTGCTAGCAGTGAAGATGATTCTGCAGAAGCAGGGACAACTGAAGATGTACAAGAAACTGCAGCTAGCAGTGAAGATGATTCTGCAGAAGCAGGGACAACTGAAGATGTACAAGAAACAGCTGCTAGCAGTGAAGAAGATTCTGCAGAAGCAGGGACAACTGAAGATGTACGAGAAACCACTGCTAGCAGCGAAGAAGATTCTGCAGAAGCAGGGACAACTGAAGATGTACAAGAAACTGCAGCTAGCAGTGAAGATGATTCTGCAGAAGTAGGGACAACTGAAGATGTACAAGAAAATGCTGCTAGCAGCGAAGAAGATTCTGCAGAAGCAGGGACAACTGAAGATGCACGAGAAGCTGCTGCTAGCAGTGAAGAAGATTCTGCAGAAGGCATGGCTACCACCACAAACGGTGACGAACTCTCAGAGAGTGATAACACAGCTGAGGCAAACAAAATGTCAAAACTGAATGAAGAACTCGAAGAAGAAACAAATGAAGATGGAGAAAATCTTGTAGAAGAGCATGAGAATGTAGACGCTGATCCTGACTCTGCAAGAGAAGAAATCTCCAAAGAAAATGAATCAGGGGAGGAGAACAATGAATCAGCCACAGATGAAAATGAATCAGTAAACAATGCAACAACAGATGCAAGTGAGACTGCAGGTGAAGAAGATACCTCAAACGTTGCAAATGATAATGAGTCAGGAGATTCAGAGGCTGAGGCTGAAAATGAGACTGCAGATGGAATTACAGGAGAAGACGAGACAGCAGAAGAGGATAAAAGATCTACAGTTGAAAATGAGGCTTTAAACGATGCAGAACATGGTGAAGCCGAAGACCTCCATGAGTCAGAACCATCTGAAAAAGACACAGAAAGCAATGGCATTGAAAGAGAAGAGGAACAAGGTGAAGAAGAAGATGATACATCTCATGTCGAAGAACCAGCAGAAGCTGAAACAACTGGAGAGGAATCTGAGGAGGTGACAGGTGAAGATTGCACTGAGGCTGCAACAACAGGAGATGAGACAGAAGAAAGTGGAACAGCAGGGGAAAAGTCGGGAGAAACTGAAGGGGCAGGGTATGACAATACTGAAAGCAATGGTGAAGAAGAATCAGGAACAGAAGGTGGAGAAAGTCAAACGGAAAGGCAAGAACCCACAGATAACACAGAGGATGAATCTGCACAAGATGGCACACAGCAACTGACTGAAGGAGAAGATGAAGATGCTGTAGAAAATAGTGGCAATGAGTCTGAGACTAATTCTGACAAAGTTGACCAAACATGTGAAGAAAGTGACATGACTGAGGAACATCGAGAGGATGCCTTAACAGAGACAAATAATGAAACAGAAGGCCCTGATGATGTGGTGGAGCTGGATCCAGCTGTGGTTGAGGATGTGGAGGAAATATCAGAAAGCAATGAAGAAAACACACCAGTGGAAAATACAGATGAAGGCACTGATGGACAGGCAGATACTAATGCAACCATTCAAAGTGAAAGCCAGGGCAATGATGAAGACTGTGTCAAACCTTTTGAAGAGGAGGAGGAAGAAACTGAGACAGCCAATGAAGACTGGAGTGGAAACCAGGGAGATTCAGCTGATGGAGAAGATGAGGCAGAGGATTATTCAGAGGAGCCAGAGGAGGAGACTGATGACGGAGAACAAGAGTTTACTCCAAGCAAGACAGATAATCAAGAGGCAGCCAACAAACCAGCTGAGGAAACAACATTAATCCCGCTTGACACTTTGGCCCAAGTGAATGCAGAATCTGAGGATGGTGCTTATGCTGATGTTGAGGATTCTGAGAGTGAAATAAACACCCAAGAAGGAGTTACAAGCCTTGAGTCAAAGTCATAACCTGACTGTGACCCTGTAATTGAAATTGCTCCAGAGAACTACTGTAGGGTCTACAGAAAATGACAAGAAGACAGCTAATGATGTTGATGCTACAAGCAATGAAATGTTTTGTTTTTTGTCTTACTTTTCATTTAAAGTGAAAAGAGAAAAGGGATCTTGATAATATTAAATCATTGTTAATCATGCTCTTAAGAAATACAAACACTTTGTAAGAGCATTCCTAACACTGAGACTGAATATATGCACAACTGATCATACACTGGTATGAAAAAGTAATCTTAAAACTTGAATGTATATACTATATGTAGAACATTTGCATAGTTTTATGCAAAACTAAAACTTTTATTTCCATGAACTAAGCTATAGGTTATTTGTTTCATAACACTTACTGAGCCTAAAACAGAACGTGGCAGTGTTCATTAATGATTAACTATGTGAATGTTAAATTAATGAATATAAGATGTCATGAACGCACATATACTGTAGTTTTTCCTCAAACTACTGCAGTATATTTACACCATTATTGCTGCTCAAATTTTCTCTGCAGGACTAAGCAGGTCTGTGAATGTATTTAATGTAATCCAAAGTATTATTTGAAGATTTATGTTAAAATTTAAAAGGTAGGTGCTAAATGTAAGTTTTTAAAAAGCTCTTTATTTATACCAATTTTGACTATTTTTGTGTCTATTCCTGTCACTTTTTTTCTTCTTCCAAAAGATAAATCAACTGAACTTTACTAGTCCTATTAAACCATTCAAAGCACTTAATACTACAAGCTACATCCACTCCTGTCTTGTAATAGCACTTGTGATGGTGAGTTACTGTAGCATCCAGTCTACCCACCACGACAGGATAAAAAAGTAAAACTCCCCATGGCGTGGATTCTGACCTCATGTCTTGTAAACATAACAATGGCTGAAGCTCTTGGCCAGTCTCCACCACATCTATCACCTGAAACCAGGCACAGCAGCAGAGAAAACTTACATATAGCACCTTTAACATAGGACAAAGTTATGTTTGTTTCTAGTTAATACTTTACCTTCCTGGAAAGCCAGAAAATACTGATAATATCCATTTTGAATGTTTAACATACTATTGTGCAGAAAAAGTACTGTTAATGTCAGGATGTTAGTGGTGCATCCAAGGATCTGGATGATGATAAACATCAGTGCAAGCATCTTCATAATCCCATCAGGTAATCATAGCTTGCTATAGCAAATGAAATCAAACATCTCTGGAAGGTAGCAAAAGTCATGGCAGGGTTTTATGTATTATGAAGTTCTGTGTTCAGTGTTTATCAGTAAGACAACACATTATTCTCTGTGGTACAGAGGTTATTACCTATGCTCAATGTACTGTACTGTACTAATTGTCTTTGAAAATAAATGTACTTTAAACTCAAGTGTATTGTTTGCGTCACTTTTATAACCAGTACAATTCAAGTTCACAATAATCAGAACACTGACACTGACCTGTGACATTTGCATCATAAACTGAGGCTTCTCATCTATTCTCACTAAAGTTTGCAACAACAAAAAAAATTAAATTTAAGAAATCACACCTGGTACTTCAAAAGTGTGCCACCAACACATGCAACATTCTTGGTTTGACTAAAACTCCAGAAGTGTTTCTGTATGGTGACAGTCAGATCAACATTACTTACCACAGATGTAAATCTGTAAAAAACAAAAAAACAATGTTATATTGGATGAGCAATAACAACAACATAAAGATGATTGAACACAATCTATGGTTCAATTCACCACATTCACAAACATTTCTATCCAAAACATAATTGTGTGTAAAATTACAACAACAAAAAAAGAAAAGAAAAATGACCAATCTCTGCAGCTGAAGTAACATTAAGCATCACCTTCTGATCTACAGGGCCATCCAAAGACACTTTCTGAAGCCTATTTCATTAAAATCAATGAACTAAATTATATGTGGGTTACTGAATTGTCCAATATAATTGAAAGCATAATAGATATCCCATAATCAACTACTGTGGAAAGATCTGAATGGGTGCGTGAGGCAGTCTGTTGAGACTTCCCCTTCTACAGTGAACCCCATTAGATGGAGCTGATGGATGTGCCCCTCTCAGAGTTTCCATTTACAGTCTCTTGAGGTCATGTGACATACATAATTGGTGTCACTCTGATTGACTGCATAACGCCACAGTGCAGGTGCAGGCCTCTGCTCTAAAGCCTTTGTATTGAGAGAAGTACACCTTGCTGTATAAGCTACCTGGAGGTTCCATGCCCCCACTCACATACATTTGCCTGTTTGTTGTTTTTGCTTTGCTTCGCACAAATACTGAGGAGAATTACTCACCTCCCATAAATGTGTCTTTCAACATCTCCAAACTGGCCTTATAGTGATAATCAATTTGGCAGTTAAGACAGCAAACAAGCAGTTAGGGAACCACCTGATTAAAACACAGTGTAGTTAAATTGAGAATTATGACAAAGACGTCCATACCATGTTCTTCGGTTTTACAGCCTGGAAATGTGATGGCTAAATGGCTGCTGCAGAGATAGCAACTAAGCTAGCTGTTAGGTTAGGCTAATTCATAAAATTACATTGAAAACAACATCAATCGATTTTTTTTATTTTTTTCCCCAGGAGTTGGGTTAAGACTGCAGAGCTAAAACTGTGACGGGACTTACATTCATTCTTGTTCCAGAAAAAACCCGACTCCACTGATGACAATGTTGCTCCATGTGTGCTGGGAGTAGCTACAGTACCACTACCTACACTAGCCTAGGCTACGCTACGTGCTATGTAAAAAGATTTCCTCTGTCTCTAGTGGCCAACAACAGGTGAATACCTACAGCTTTGAGATTTTTCTTTTTTCTTTTATATTTTGTATTTCAGGCCTGCACATGATCCTCACCTGTTTTTAATTAGCCTACTTACTTCTACACAAATATGATGATGTCACCAAAGCAGTGAAAACACCTGTGTAGGCGGAGCTTGGGAGGTACAATGGATCTTACATTTGTGCATTTGCAATTACCTGCTTCACAATTTAACACATTGTTTTCTTTTAGAAATGACTCTTTCTTATGTTTAATAAGCTAGAGGAGTAACAATGTAGGCCTAGTCTAAACAGGTTTGTGTAGAGTTATGTCAGCAGGTTCAAAATGCTTGTTGGTCACATTCATGTGAAAGTAGGTCTGCTGTGAGCATAATGTGACATTGTTCCTCAAGGAGGAAATGCGATAACAGCACTCAATTATTGCTACTACTGCTGAAAATAAAAACCTGCTATAAAAGAGATATGGCAAAACCCATGTCATTTTCTAAATGTAATGATGCTATAGGATACCTCTAATCAATATTCACCATAACCTCTTTCAGAGCAATACCAATAATTCATGTTTTATTTGTTGAGATGAATCTAATCCTCAAATCTTCTGGAAGAGCAAAGCTTTGTTTGAGGAAGCACCTGCTCGCTGGCAAAGAGTTTTTTCCACGGTAAACACTGGAAGAGTGAGGAACGTCATCCGGAGCACAATAATAAGGGGCTTTCCCGCAACCATGTTTACCTCAGAGCAACTTGCCACTGGAACAGCTGCATTGGTTTGCTGCTACATTACAAAGTCCAACTGCAGATATGACTGGTATAATTTAACTAGGTGAAATGCAGGTTTTTGTGCTTTTGAATTTTGGTAGCCTATGTGAGAAAAAAAAATACAAAACCCTAAATATGGAGCACTGGTCTTGCAGTTTATCCCAAAATTAAGCTACAATATGCTTGCTCTGGTGATCTTGATGTCTGTGTGGACAGTCAAACGGACGAAACTAGAACGAGGAAAAGTGAAGCTCTCCTGAAACCCCATGAACATCCCAGAGGAACAGCAGAAGTGCCTGTTGAATACATCGAGGGGGTTCAATTGTTCCTTGTTTATTGACAATCACTTTGTCTTTTTAGGACAAATGCAGGAGTGAGACCTTCTCTCACTCCATGTGTGACAGAGGATAGAAACGGTTCCCACACAGACAGGAAGTCAAAGAGGGGCCTCTTGTGATGTAGAGGGGGATCAAAATTGAGGAAAGTGTATGCTTGTGTTAATTCATGTGTGTGTGTGTGTGTGTTTGTGTGTGCGTGTGCAAATCAAAGCTTTGCTAAACACTGACACCAGCCTGCCTAAGCTCTTTCAGTACAGCTTCCAGTAAATATTCACTTCCTAATCTTTATGTGTCACATAGTAAACACTTAGGCCTACTGTAACTTTGCCACACACACAAATCTAAAACACAATCTAAGCCTACAGATATGCACATGCAGTGCACACTCACATTAATAATGGGAGTTGAAAGGAGCTATTGGCAGCATGTATGCTTTTGGCACAGAGGTGGCCAGGACTGCGATACTAAAGGAGACCCACGCTCCCTTTCTTTCCCACCGTTGTTCAGGTTATCCTGTGGGGCCACTTATGACCCTTCTGCAGGCAGGATGCAATGTCTGGGGACCCCAACAGAGCTGCACACAAGCATCCGCCAAGCCCTGGGAAGAAAACAAGGGCTGATGGAAAACCAGAAGAAGGGAGTATAAAGAGAAACAGCAGTTAGTAACCAGGACGCACTCAATAACACTCACCATGCACCTGCAGCCTGTGTGTGTGAGTGTGTGTGTGCTTTTGTGTGGATGTGTGTAGTGAAGTGAGGTTGTTCCTTCAGAGAACTACAGCACAGCACAGTCCCCACACACAGCACAGGTGGTCCAAACAAAAACCTGTGAAGTGTTGCCCAGAGAGTAATATCCCCACGTTGCGTGTTGTATAAAGCCCCCCATAGGAAACAAACACTTCCGGTGCTGTAAGATTTATTGTTCCCTGCACTTATAGGTCACAACATACTCTGAATGATATCTTCCTTACAAAGTTATTTGATTCATTCTTAGTAATATTAAATAGTAATATAGCATGTAAGCCAAAAACAAAGGGGTCATAAATACAGCCAGATAACTCCAGGACGTGTTGTTTTGTGTTCATTGTCTGTAGAAGATGGGTGAATTCCCTCCTCAGTTGCATTTTGTGGTGAGAATAGGAAATAGCTGGTTAGTTGTACTGTACACTGTGATAAACCAACGCATTGTTATACTTTGATAGATTGACCACACATCAGCTGGCATTTTTTCCCCCAGTGTGACAGAAAGGATCTGTAGTCACATCCGTACACCGCTCTCCATACCAGATATGGACTTACGGGCATTACACAATAAAAATACCCGACATGATTCTGTTGAGTCATTTCTATACTGGAAGTCAGTTCTGTAATAGGGTTATCATCATATCATCATCATAATAAATCACGATTTGACATGATTTTAGGGAGAAGTGTCCTCAAACAGAGCAACTTTAGGAGAGTCCGGGTATAAAATTTACTTTTTTACGCCATCTAGTGTCAACTTTGTGGAACATCAACAACAAAACCTCAACCATGGACTGGGGGTGCTCAGAAGCAGCACTTCAACACAATCCAGTGGAGTGTTTATAAAATGTTAATTAATAGAAATGTCAAAGCAAAGATACACATCAAAAGACATACAGAGAGGGAGAGAGAGAGAGAGAGAGAGAGAGAGAGAGAGAGAGAGAGAGAGAGAGTAGGGGTGGATGTTTTGACACCTCAAGCATATCAATACAGAGGTCTCACCAATACAAAATAGCACTAAAATGCAAAGATTGGTTGTTTTTCTTACCATTAGACCTGTCTGGTGTGTTAATATAGTTTTGGTTCCCAAATCATCTGAGCTCTTTTAAGTATCAGATTTTCTATTGATTCTTGTGAACCATCCGCAGTTTTATTAGGTATCAGATTAAGTAGCAGTGTGTAGCATATATATATATTATGTACCTACATTATGCTCCTTTTTGTGGTCAACATGTAGAAAGTGAAAGAAGAACTCCAAGGTAGCAAGATACCCTGACCCAAGAATAAACCTCAAGATGTGGTGAAGTAGAAAAAAAAAGTTGAAAACATGAGATACATTTAATTGAGTGCAAGAACATATGCTACAGCATTTGACCTTAAAGAGATACATGGGAACCATACCTCCAGGCTTCATAAGAGCACATTCTCCTACAATGTTTCAATCAGAGAGTCTCTTGAACGGCTCACTGGTCCATCTTGTGGTCAGAAAGTGTACTGCTTTACTGGTCTGCTGTGCTATAAACATGCCTCATGGTTGCTGAACTGCAAAGATAAAGAGATAAACACCATGAGGAACTGAGAAATACAATATAGTTTCCAACACTCACCACACCTATACTCTGAACTAATAACCATTGCAGACTCTGAGAATCTGTGAATAGTACAATAGCTCATTATATAGTAACAGAGATTCTAGTATCCACCAAGACATTTAGTTAACTATCTTCTCTTTATAACTTAGTCAGTAAATCTGATCTTTGTTGTGATGCATTTGTGAAGATAAATCGTACCAATTCATTCTTTTTTCTTTTCTTTTTTTTTAGTAAGGTTTGGTTAAGTAGAGTTTAACTACCAAATGAATAAGAGAGGGAAATACCAGACAAAGTAAATATACTTTACTTTTACAGTAAGGTCAGTGTGGTCCCCCAGGGAAGGCCTTGGTCTTTACTGTGTGTGTGGTGTATGAGAGACAGCGAGAGAGAGAGAGAGAGAGAGAGAGAGAGAGAGAGAGAGAGAGAGAGAGAGAGGAAAAAAAGAGACAGAAACTTTCAAAACCAAAATGAGCGAGTGAGTGAGAGTGGCAAACAGAAGGAACTTGAATACATTTTTGCATCTGGAGTACTTTTGACGACACAGGACTGGTGGAAGAGGTCAAGGTATTTATTTGCTCTAAGATTTTCTCAGTATAAGATCACACGTACAAATTCTATAATTTTATGGTGGTACAAAACTGACCCATACGCAATACTGTAAAATTTAGACTAAAGATTTTTTTTAACCTTAATTTCATGTTAAATAACCATTGGTTTTAATTGAAAAATATTAATTAAAATTCTTGACAACTGTGAGCATGGCATAATTAACGATAATCATAACAGAACGTTTAAGCAAGTATTTGTGAGCACAGCGTTGATCACACAAGCAGTTGAAAACTATAATAATTTTATATGTGAAAAATAAATGTAGACTAAGACAAATAAAACTCCCTGCATGTATGAATATAAAGCTTATTTTCCTTGAAATAATCAATAGACACATCGTTGGCTAGATTACGCAATACAAGATTAAAACTGTAAAGACTCAAGCATAATGGCAAACACACAAATGCTGACGTCAACAAATGTCCTTGGTAAATTTCTAGGTTGTGGTTGTGGTGGACACTGTACAACTATTGACATTTACGCCCAACAATTTGCATCTACAAGCTTTGTGCTATGTATAAATCAACCAGCTTTGTGCTATGTATAAGCCGCCTCTACCTGCCATATATTCATACAATGATGACATTGAAATTGGCTCTGGAGCTACTCTTAGGACTTTTTGATTCAAATGATGATTATTCAAACTATTTAAAAGTTATAACACAAACATTTTATGTGATTACCTCTTATCGATTCAGAAACAGTTACTATAGGTAGGCTAATGAGAAAGATTATGATTTCCTATTGATGCAAATTCAAGGAAAAAATAAATGAATAAAATACTGATAATGTCGGCATCTTAGTTACTATTATTAGCATATGATTCTTCCTCTATTTTACTTCAAACATGACTTTGTGGCTGTGTTTTAAATAGTATATGCAAATGGTATCATTCAAAGCTGAAAACATATTTTCCACTTCCTCATATGAGAGGCAAATCTCTTAAGAGCGCGCTTGTTAGACAGAAAAAACAACAACAACAACTTAAAAGAGCATTGCAACAGCTCATTTGATTGAGTAGCTTTGAGTAATTTTAATTTATTTGCAGCAGTGGGTATGAACTCGCAGACTGGACCCTACAGTGGGAGGAGTGGAGACTGAAAACAGTGTCAGTAAAGCTCATCTGCCTTATCAGGTAAATGCATAGAAATGAACATGTCGTATCTTTTTGAGACTCTTGGCAGTAGCATGATGGTGGTTGTATATCATAAATAAACCACATCATGCAGCATACGGTATGTCATTTCATATTAATAATTCCTGTCAGTATTGTGCAGTATACCTGAAGAAAGTAACCATTTCAATCACATACGTACTCAGGATGGGCTGCAGTTGCAGTGGCCAGAAACAAGTAAACGACGGCGAGTTCTACAAAAGAAAAAACAACTCTCAGGGCAACTCATTTAATCACATCGTAAGTAAACGGCTTTTAAGAAAACACTTTACAGTACTAATTTTTCTGTGATTTGACTGCTTACTTTGAATATTAATACATTTACTTGATTGTGTTTTTCAGGCACGAAGTGGAGACACCTCTCCGGACAATGGTAATCACTGAACACAGCTCACAAAACAACCAGTTGATTGAAAAGTAACAGGCCCACGCTCATGCATTTGACTGTTGCTGAGCAGAGAGATGTTAGTAGGCCGTAAAAAAGAGGAGGCTACATTTAGCGATTAAAATCTCAGTTGGATTTCCTCTGTGCTCTTCTGGGGGAGATCTGAGATTATTCATGAGAGAAGAGAAGAAAGTCATGTTAATGTCAGAGACAGTGTAATATAGAAAGCAATCAATGCAGAAAAGCAGAATTTAAATACAGTGGCATTGAGAGTGCACAATATTGTGCCCAGACGTGAAAGCGGAAGAAGAAAAGAATTTCTAAAGCATAGAAAACACTTCTTCTGAAATAACCGTTTGCTCTACTTCACTTCAGATGAGACTGTGTTTGTGGCACAACATGACTTCAAAGCGAACAACGACACTGATCTGCCTTTCAAGAAGGGAGACAAACTTAAGGTTTTGCAAGAGTAAGTCTCAACACAGTCCCTACAGTGTATAGTGAAAGCAGTGGTGAAACAGCCTTCTAAAACTGATCTGCCATGTTTGTCTTGTTTGTAGAAATGGAGAATGGTGGCTGGCTAAATCACTGGTGACTGGACAGGAAGGCTTCATACCATCTAATTATGTTGCCAGAGCGGATACGCTGGAGGTGGAAAAGTAAGCAGAAAATTAAACACAACACGTTATTATTCAAAAAGAAATGTTGGCATTTTATGGACTTTTTGTTTCTCTTCTGTAGATGGTTTTTCAAGGACTTGAGTCGGAGAGAGACTGAACGACTGCTTTTGGCGCCCGGAAATAAACCAGGCGCCTTCTTAGTTCGAGAGAGTGAAACCTGTAAAGGTGAGTCTCATTAAATCCCCCAAAAATTCAAGGGCAATGCACTTCCAGAAAGCTGTGGAATGTGGATATGTTCATTTTTACAGTATTAAACCCAGTGTGTGTGTATGTGTGTAATCTACTTGCTGTTCCCTTCAGGGTCCTTCTCATTATCAGTCAGAGATCATGTACAGGACCAGGGAGATGTGGTAAAACACTACAAGATCCGCTGTCTGGACAAAGGTGGCTACTACATCTCTCCATCCAACTCATTCCCATCCCTACAGGAACTGGTGAAATACTACACCCGTAAGTTATATACATATAAGCACTTTACATCCACCTGCAATAATTTGATCATATGTTTTTTTATATCTACAATATTTAAAAAGAAGCTCCTGTTAACAAAACATTTACTGATCAGACGTTACCTAAATGCGATGACTTGGACCCTGATCCAGTTCTCTGCAGTGAATTACAAGTTGTCTGCAGTGACAAGCTCGACCCTGTGATGTGCATTTCCTGTGTGAGAGGAGCGATAGTCTTTCCACTCCTGAGACTAAACCACAAGATAAAAAGGCCAAATATAATATCTAGAATGGCTGCTAGTGCACAACAACTTGATCTTACACTTATAAAAACGCTTTCAAAACTAAGGAAACAACAGCGACTAAAATTAGCACAACAGCAAAGATAGCAGGAAAAAAACATGTACTGTATCACACTCGACTGCAGGTACAGCTGATGGCTTGTGTCAGCGACTGTATGCTCCCTGTAAGCCTAAAGCCCATCAGCAGCCATGGGCCCAAGATGAATGGGAGATTCCCAGAGAGACGCTGAAAATGGTGAAGAAACTGGGAGCAGGGCAGTTTGGAGAAGTGTGGATGGGTGAGAGAAAGCTACAAAACGAAGCCTGACATTGGAAACATATTATATAAATACGGCAACAATACTGTAACCCCCCCTATTTTTTTATTTCTACCCCAGGCTACTACAAGAACACACAGAAGGTCGCCATTAAGACCTTAAAAGAAGGAACGATGGCGGTGGAGGCCTTCCTCCAGGAGGCCAACCTGATGAAGCAGCTGAAACACGAGCGACTTGTGCGGCTTCATGCAGTGGTCACGATGGAGCCCATTCTCATCGTCACAGAGTTCATGATCAACGGTAAGAACAAGAGTGGGTGGTGTTCCATATAACAAGGGGTATGGGTGAATAAGTCAGATGTTTTTTCCATCAATCTCTTTTCAATCACTGAAATATTCAGCAGCAACTATGGTTATTTGAATTATGGTCCATTATTATTTTCTCTGTATAGTCTATATACAGTGTCAGTAAATATATATATTTTAAATGCCTCAAAACACCCAATGTTAAAAAATGCAAATGCTTCAAACATACCCAAATGATTTCAATATATTATGAAAAGAAGCAAGTCCTTATAAATCCAAGTTATTAAAAGCTGCAGCTGTGAAGCTTATAATATTCAGCTATTCAGTGTTAGTGGCTGCAGCTGATTGTCTTATTCTTGACTGCATCATATGAGATGTTATTGTATTACTTAATTCTGTTGTGAAGTTTTTTTTAACATCATAAACTACTCCACAAGCTGTTATATAGAACAGGTGTTTGTGTTGTTGTTTTATTGTTATTATTTCCAGCTACTGAGGCCTTAAAAGCAGTGACTGCAGCCTTACTGTACCACTTCTTAACACACAAAAGCATCATATGAATTTTGTTTCTTTCAGTATAAGATGCCACAATGTGGACCTTTTAGATTAAATCTGAAGCCGTTAAATAGAAGATTTAATGTGTATCTCTTTTTCTAATAAAGTGTTACTTCTCTTTTGTCATTCACAGGATGTCTTCTAGACTTTCTAAAAACAGACGAGGGCAGAAAGCTAAAGCTTAATAAGCTGATAGACATGTCGGCACAGGTGGGAAACTTGTACTTTTGTGCTTGTGACTTTGTACCTTGTAAGCTTTGTGACATTTTCATTACATTTCTAACCGGTACCTCTGATAAAATGAACGTGTTTTCTCAGAGAATTTTCAATCGTCTATTTCACCTGTAATTCAGTTTTTTCTGAAGTTGTGGTTGTTTGCGATCAGATGAAATTGGCATTTAATTCCCTGATGTTTGCATCATTTGTCAGAAACAAATACACTAGCTTTATTGCTGACCTCAAAGTCTATTTATACTCTCCGGCTCCTCTACAGTAACGCTTTGAATGTCTGTTGCAGTGTACACTACACTTTGACACCAATCAGGATGTGAATACACGTGGAAACTGTCAGCAGTAGCTATGCGGTTTCTGTAGTGGGGCTCATGCTCATCTGGCTTAAAGCCTCACCCTACGTCAATTATTAACATCCGGACAGGAAATCATGCTATTTTTCCACCCACAGTGAGCTCCCCCAGAAGTCTTGCCCCTCCAAAGAAAGCATTTTGACTTCCTGAGAGTTGGCACATCCTGTTAAACCCACTTTACTCTCATTACTGTGCATGTAAACACAATACATTACACACTCACTGCAACTGCACTTTTGCCCGCGCCCAGACAATGTATGAATAAACCAGAGGAAGTAAACACATGATACATGTGAAGAAAAAAAAAACTCACTTGATGCAGTGGCTTCAGTTCTGAAATTGATATGTTTACTTTGCAGTTGATCTGAACATGACCCTAAAAAAGCAATCTCCAATGTCACTGTGCTTTCCTGATCTTTCTATATGACAGATAGCTGAAGGCATGGCATACATCGAGGGGAAGAACTACATCCACCGAGACCTGCGTGCTGCCAACATACTGGTCAATGAGACCCTGCACTGCAAGATAGCAGACTTTGGCCTGGCCAGGATCATTGAGTCAGAATACACAGCTCAGGAAGGTACTGTACCCACAGTGTTTTAAACATCACAGGTTAAATGTGCCGCGGCCTCAGACAGCGATCGCTCCATTTACGTATTCATTTGTTTCATGATTCATGTTTATTGTTGTTATTTCTGTGTTTTATTTCTGTCTTCGCCAGTATGAAGACCTAAATTACATCACATTACATTCATTTATCAGAACTCTGTGCTCAAAGTGACTGCAAAAGCCTCCCAGATACTATAAAATACTGGTGCTGGTCTACAAAATACCCAACACAAGTTTTAATTATAGCACATAATCTCACCCCAGGCTGCTGAAAGTCCCCCAAAGCCCCCAGAGAAGCTGTGACTTCAGATACAAGTCTGAAAGCAACACTCCATCATAAATTCCATCATACTGCATGTCATTGCGTAGCCGTAGAGGAACAGCAGTGGGCAATAGGAATAAAGTCTTGTATCATGAAACCGTATGTGTAAGTCTGTATTAGATACTAGACCAAAATACTGTACTGCGGTAGTATTTCTGACAAAATAACCAGATGAAAATGTGTGTGTTTTTGTTAAATCCTGTCAATTTAACACCTGATACAAGGTTTTGTATCTAAATTCAAGTATTTAATTCAAATTGCAGCAAAAATCCTGTAAATCTACATTCACCACCATGACCAAAAAAAGGATAAGGACCTAGCCAACTGTGTAAAGACTGTATTGTTAAATATCTGTAATTTTAGGGTTTGTATTTTCATGTCACCACATGTTAGGAAAAAATACACAAACTGGCACACACTCACTCACCTTCATATTCTCTAAAGTCACAGGCAAGTAACACAATTTCCCTCTCTGCCTTTTCTCACCCTCTCTCTCTGACAACTAGGTGCTAAATTTCCCATCAAGTGGACGGCTCCAGAGGCCATCAATTTTGGCACATTCAGCATCAAGTCAGACGTCTGGTCCTTTGGGATACTCCTGACAGAAATAGTTACCTATGGAAGGATACCATACCCAGGTACAGCACATGACGAATAGATAAAAAGAGAAAAATGTATTGTGTTCTGCAAAGCTGTACAGTTCATGTGCTATAAAGAAACTAATTCAAAAGCTGTGTTACTATTTTGTAGCCAAGGATACTGGGGGAAAAAATCACAATAATCTCACATGTGCTGCATTTTCTTAATCCATAATCAGGGATGACCAACCCAGAGGTGATCAGGAGCCTGGACAGATCGTACAGGATGCCGGCTCCAGAGAACTGTCCCGGGGAACTCTACGACATTATGATGATGTGCTGGAAGCAGAGGCCCGAGGAGCGGCCGACTTTTGAATTTCTGCAGAACATTCTCAACGATTTCTTTATTGCCACGGAGGGACAATATGAGATGCAGCCGTGATTAAAGAAAAAGAAAACGTTTCCTGCTGATAACCCGGACGCAACAGAAAAAAAAGAGACAGAGAGAAAAGTGAGACTTGAATGGATACAGGACCAACTAAACATCTTAAAGACAGATACATTTTTTAAATCTTTTTTATTATTTTAAACGGACACAATTTTTTACACCTACTTTCAGATTGAATGTACAAGCTATTTATGGCTTCTTCTGTCTCTAGCAGCTACTGTGCGAGTATCTGAATCATGTCAGAAAGAGAAGATTCAGAACTTTTCAGAAATTTCAATTGTACCCCTGCTACATGTTGGCTCCCATTCCTGTTGACAACCACGGAGTATGGAGAATGAGGAGACATATTTAAGACTGATAAACTATGGATAATACAAATTCAATTCATGCATGGTGTAAAAATAAGACGTTTGGACCCACGGAAGTCAACACAGGTAAAGTAACGGATTAAACATTTGCATGGTACAGAAATGAGCAACCTGAGATTACATGCACAATACTTTGCACTTTCTATACCCTCAGTCATTCAGTGGATACATCAAGAAAGGGGCTTTTTCAAGAGAGAATTTATATTTGCATAAATGATTTTGGAAATAAATATTTACATTATTTAAAACTGTAATTTATTCCTGTATTTCATTCCACTTATTCTAATTATAGTGTAATTTGCTTTAGCGGTGACAATCACTTTCAAGAAATAATTGCTTAACTCTATCTGGCTCTCAAAGGGCAAATGTTTTAAAAGGTTTCCTCCTTAAAGTTCTTTTTTTATCAAACAGCATTAAAAATGTCAGTGTGACATTATAAAGCCGATGACGGTGAATAATACAAGACGAGACAGGATGTGGACATACAAACAATATAATCACACGTTATCATTTTTGCCGCGTGAAGACAAAATTAAAGTATTCATGCTAGGTACGTTATGTTCAAACATAAAGTTAGTGAATGGAACAAGATGCAGCAGTGAGATGCGTGATGGTGGCCTGAAGATAAAACATTTAGTTTATGGGAAACATGTTTACACCGACACAGAGTGTGAGGCGCTACATCAGCCTACAGGAAGCCTTTAAAAACAACCGACTTTCAGTAAATTACAGTTGGTTTGATCCCCTAAGTGAACCATCCCTGTGGGGGCTGGGGGCTCAGACAGCCACAAGAAAAGATAAGAGTGGAGTGGCCGCGGCAGCCAGGGGTTAAACTCTGCCATTTCCTGAATGGACCGGAAACAGGAAGTGTGAGTCAGCATTCCTCAGATGCCACACAGTTAGAGAGTGCTCATATGCAAAATTGGTTGAGATGTCCACATTTTTGTTATTTGGTGGTTGACACATATTCTGAGTAAAGTGTTTCTCTTGATATGGTCGATAAAGTGCCGCTGAATTACATATGAGCGAGAAAGAGACTTTTCAAGTGAACTCCATCGTCACACCGAGCGTTATCTGCAAAAGTCCGGCAATATTAGTACTAATGATGTAGATTTTAATGACGAGTCTGTTTTCCTGTTGTATCAACAAAACAGCCTGTCATTGTGATTAAAAAAAGCTTCCAGTGTGTGTGAGCTCAGGGGTGTCTTTAAAAACATACACACACTTTGGAGCGTTTCCAGCTGACATAACAGCAGGAAGGACTTGTATCAACAGGGAGTGCAGCCTCTCTCATTTCCTATAGGACACATTAAATCCATTAAAACCATCCCAACATCAGATAGCTGCCATGTTGGCCGTCTCTGTGATATCAGACTTTCTTATGAATACCGTAAAATTACAATTTAATGGCCGTTCAGAGCTAATGAGAGTTAATGCCTATGATGACTTAGTACTGTTAGTGTCAATAGTGGGTTTTTTGGATCAGTGATGGAAATTATTCATACTTCATAATTGTTTACTTGTTTTTTATTACACATAAGTTATGAAAAATTCATAAATTTTTAGTGAGGAAGAGTCTGAAATTTCAAATTAAGATGACTGAAAGACAATGTGCATGTTTCAGTTACTATGCTGTTGCCATCCTGCAGAGGTCAGTGTTACACAGTTTCACATGATGTATCTTAGTAAAGCGCAATCTAAACTGTTATGCTGTTACTGATATATGAGGACAATGGGATATTAGTGAGTCAAATTTTATTCATCCGAATCAAACTCATCTGCATAATGCTACTTCTACTTAATATTTTATTGTTTTAGCAATGTTTTGGCCATTTTATGACATTTAATGACAGGAAATAAGGGGAGGGAGAGATGGGAAATGATATGCAGCCAAGCTCCCCAGCCAGATGTAAATCATTTGAGTTTCCTTTCAATGCACAGTGTCTTTTCTTTCTGTGAACACAGAACTCAGATGCAATGCTCTCCTCATTGGCTGGAAATGCAGAAATGGTAATGCACAAAAAAAATCTCTAAAAACAGGGCTTATTTGTGACCAACAGACACATCACTTAGAAATAAAGAAATAAAACAAATTCGTAAAGCTAAAGCAAATTTTTTTCATCAAAATGATAGATGGGGCAAATGGCAATGGAAAATTGATATGGGAACAATTAAATAAGGAAGAAACAGGAAGAAACAAGAAGGACATAACACCCAATGACATGCAACGAATGGCACACTGACAAATGAGGAAATAACAGTTCCTGAATCATCTCATCTCTGAAAAGCTCTAAGGCTAGAGATGTCTTTGGTCTGGACAGTAACTTCATAAAACATCATAAAGTGGCCCTCACACACCCAATTGCACATTGTCCATAGAACAGGGTAGAGTGCCATCCACCTGGAATATTGCTAAAGGTTACCCCAGCTCTAAAGGCTGGTGACAAGACCAAACATAGAGAATTATCGGCCAATAAGTATCTTGCCAGTCATTTCAAAAGTAGCTGAGAAATTGATTGCATTGCAGTTAACAGACCATCTTAACAGTTGGCATAATCCACTCCATCCAATGTAGTTTGGACTTCGTAAACACCACTCAACCGAAACAGCAATTTGTTACTTTCATGAGAACATCAAAGGTTTATTGGATCAGGGTGGTTATGTAGGAGCTGTTTTCTTGGACTTGAAAAGAGCTTTTGATTCACTAAACCATAATTTACTTATTTCAAAACTGTCCCCCTTTAACTTTTCTGATGGCGCACTCTGCTGGATGAGATCGTATCTGTCAAATAGAAAACAGACCATTCAGATTGGAAACTCAATGTCACCTTACCTCAGCTGCTCAACTGGGGTACCCCAAGGTTCTATCTTGGGACCAATTCTGTTCAGTCTCTATGTAAATGACCTACCTAAAGTTTGCCCAAATGTTCATTTGCAATTATATGCTGATGATACAGTGCTAAATGTCCACACAAAAACAAAACAAGAAGCTGATGCAAAATTCTCAGCAGCTCTGGCACTTATCTTATGGCACAGTATCTCACTGGCTTAATGAATCTTGTTTGCACCTCAACACTAAAAAGACTGTATGTTTTACAACTTGGACACACACAACAGAAAGCATATTAAAACCCATCAAGTCTCTCTTCAAAAAGGCAGTTAAAATTATAATTTATAATTTTGGACAGGAAACCTCTTCATTTTCATTACTGAAATGTTTTAAAAAGGTTTAACATTCTTGACCTGGACAGTTGCCAGATCATTATGGATGTTTGCCTCATTTTCAAAGTTTTAAATGCACTTGCCCCCCCCCACCACTGAATGAATTCATTCATTCACAATCACACAATGAAGGACGAAGAACCAGAGCCTTAACTAGAGGTGATTGCAATGTACCGAGGCGTAGAACAAAATTGTGTCAAATGGTCATCTCTGTAAGAGGAACGCAGTCCTCACCACATATCAGAAACTGCGACAACTACTCACTTAAAAAAAAAAAATCTCAAACATTGGTTAAAAATAAAACTGATGCCTGTTCCCGGGGGCTTTTGGTCTATTGCTCTGTCACTGCGGGTTAAAATTGTCTGTGTTTGCCTTGATATTTCTGTCTGTGTTCTGTGTATTGTATGATTTGTCGTCGCAAGGTCTAAAAGTCTTCTGTGTCTATGTTGTCTAGGAACCTGCCTTGGGACTACGGCTGAAATTTCCGACACTTTTACACTGAAGCTTAATGCATCAGTGTTGATGAATGTTCATTGTCCCAACTCAATATATAAATAAAGGAAATAAATGAAATTCTAGACATGCCATAAAGCATGTATGTAGATCATGAACACAAAACTCAGTGCTATGACCGGCTGTGTTCAACCTCATCATGCATGACGCTCACACAGTGGTTTCAAACCACTGAGCCTCCCTGTCACGTACTGATCTTTATCAGTTATTCATTTAGCCTTTATATGTCTAATTGTCTGGTTTCTCTTCATCTTATTTCTTTTGGCAAGCAAGATGCAGGGAGACATTCAAGAAGAGCTGAGGATATTTCATTTCAAGTTCAGTTAAGCTGGAAGCCTCAAAAGCAATAATTATTATAATATTCTTACTATTGAACAATTGAATCACCCTGCACGCTTTGAGGTATTTTTCCTGTCACACTCTTATTAATTTAGGCCTTTTTTCTTGACTAATTCTGCTGTTCACCTCTGGCAGCATAGCCAAATATAACAGGATCAGTGGTGGATTACCTATCCAATATCCCAAGAATACATCTGTTGAAGCTGAAATATTTAATTCCTCAGTTCAGTGAAAAACAAACCGTAGACATTAAATTAAGAGATGCAGCTAATATTTGATCATCATTTGTGAAAAGCTACCCCACAGACACAGCCCATGATAACATCTGTCTGATGGAGCAGCCGTTAATAAGTCTTGGCCGTTGATTGATAAGCAGCTCACCTTGAAACGAGGCGTGATGTTAACACAAGATGACAAGACATGTGGGGTAAAGGTTGGGAGGCCTGGTCACCCCTCCCCCCCCCTCCCTCTGTTCATCACCGCTGCCTGAGAGGAATAATGACGGGAAACGGTGGCTCGTACACAGATTGATGACTGATCCCTGCAGAAGGCAACACATCATTAGCATCTTGTGAGGATAACCCCACGCTGTCCTCTGGGATAAAAAAAAAAAAAAGCAAAACGTAGATGAAAAGAGATGTGCTTTCATCTCGCAATAATGTTGCCTGTTGTCATTGGTGTTCAGTTGGCATTATGCTCCTCATAAACATGTTGTCTCTCCTGGGGCTTTGATGTCTTTAAATTAATGGAGTCCATCAATCAAGAGCGTTTTGGTCCAGTACATGTGAGTGCTGTTGAAACAGTGACAGAAGATGGCTACAAAACATTTTGCAAAATGAGCAGCTGTAAAGAAGATAAGCAAAGAGCAGGGTGGGAAAGAGTGGGGGGCTTGTAAACTATTGTAGGTCTACATGATTCATGAATTTCATTTCATCTCATACACAACCCATTAATCTGTTTTCTGACCATGAAAGATAAGAGAGACAGATGTATCACTCTCTCATACCTAAGTTTATGGGGTTTTTTTTATCCCCTAATACACTGTTGCCTATAAAGTTGGAATAATTTTTATTTTACTTCTTCTCATGAATGTGATTTATTCTTTTAAGATAAAGTGTATATCTTTTTAAAACTGGTAACTGGGACTCGGTATGTAATCATTGCACCTGGTCAAAGGTGATTACTGATGTGTATACACAGGGATAAAAAGATGAATGTGTCTGAACAAAATTATTCCAACTTTATGGGCAGCAGTGTATAAGACTTCATTGTTATTTCTCTTGAAATACACACACAATAGTCCTGGCTCTTTTTTCTGTGTGATTCAAAACACAGTTTTTTTCTGTACAACAACAAACAGTGTTGCTCAGCCAGTCAATACACGTTCTTACAGGAAGCCAGAGCCAAGGTTCAGCGTATAAACATGAAGATAACTCTGGTAATGGCTCTGCGCTGGAGACAAGCTCATTTGGCCTTTTATGAGGTGAAAGTTACTTGTGCAACCATTTACAACATACTCAAATTCAGGGGGTTTAATTAGTCAGTATGTGTGAATAAAGTCATGTATGGTGTTTTTAAAGCTGCACTGAAAAATAATTTGAGCTCTACAAACTCTTTAAAGGGATAGTTCACCCTAGAATGATATTTCGCTCATTATCTACTCACCCTCATGTTGACTAAGGGCTGGAAGAATTATCAGAGTCCACCGTCCCTTCTCTTAGTTACAGGGGGTCTCGGCGTAGCAGTGAATTTCAATGCAACGGTTGCAAAGGGACACCGGAGCTCTTCGTAAAAAAACACACACAAAAAAACATCCAAATACCTCCATGATGCTCGTATGTAATGTCCGTCTTGTGCTGAAGCCCCAAATTGCGTAATTGTCCCGAAAAAAAATTAAATAAGTCTATATTTTAAGCTTGTTTGTAGCGGAAGCTTCTCGTCTTCTTCTTCTTCTCCTATTCCTGGTCCGTCCAAATATCGCGTGATTCGCAGTAACCGCAATGACGCCGGCGCAAATCACGCGATATTTGGACGGACCAGGAATAGGAGAAGAAGAAGAAGACGAGAAGCTTCCGCTACAAACAAGCTTAAAATATAGACTTATTTAATTTTTTTTCGGGACAATTATATATTATATATTTTTTGTGTGTGTTTTTTTACGAAGAGCTCCGGTGTCCCTTTGCAACCGTTGCATTGAAATTCACTGCTACGCCGAGACCCCCTGTAACTAAGAGAAGGGACGGTGGACTCTGATAATTCTTCCAGCCCTTAGTCAACATGAGGGTGAGTAGATAATGAGCGAAATATCATTCTAGGGTGAACTATCCCTTTAAGCATCTTTCAGCTCATTGTTTTGGCTGTACAGCCAGCAGCTTCACTGTATTGATCGATTTTGATCAACTTCCCACAAAAACAAAAACACACATTGCTTGTGTCTTTATGTAAGAAATATACTTTAAGTGCTACATTTAAAAAAATGCGTCTACATTATTTCCATAATATCCGAGTCTTTGAGCCAGACTTCTGCACTGTACATGAACTCCCCTGGAAATCAATATGTAATAATAACAACTGCTGTCCCTATGTGAGCTGTGCTGAAAATTGATTGAAGCAGCCCAGATCAGTTCCACATGATTTATTTTTTTCTTCTAATACTCTTCAAATATCCTATTTACCCTTTGGAAGAAATACTGCAAAATGTAAAGCTTCTTCAGTGTGTCTGAGTAAGTGAGATTAGTGCCACACACAGCGAAACCGTGCAGCACGCTCCGATTTTACTGCTGACATCAGCGTCCTTGAAAAGGCCTCTGCTGTATGATATTATGACCTGATCATTTAGAGGCTCTCGCAACTGTTATTGTTAGTTGCTGAGCACTTAATGCTTGACATAAAACAACACAACAAGACAAGAAAAGGGGGCTTATATCTCTGAGTATATTCTCTCCCTTTGAGCCAAGCAGGGGTCTTAGGAGGCCTTTTGTGCTAATGATATTTTCTTTGATGAAGCCAATACAAAAGAAATCTGCACACAAAATTTATGGAGGTCTGCTTCTTTTCCTTTGGCTGATTGGGATCTAGGAAACCATCTGCTTGATTGATATTTTGTCTTGATATATGACTCTATATCAATTCATTTAGTGTAAGGAAGCTTTAAATCCATGAGGTAGCAAGAAGACCCAGCACACACTCCAACTGGATCTAGTAATTGACCACCATGGTTGTGCTCAATGATGAGTCAAGGGCACCGGTAACTACGGGGAAATTTAATTATGTGCGCTGGTGCAGTAAGAAAAAAGAAAAAAAAGTACAGGAGGATAGTGGACTGCTGGCCTACGCTATGTGGGCTGAAATGTGACCATTCAATGTTCACGTAGACTTCGTGTCTCCACTGGTAAGATTAAAAATGATCTGATTAGTTTTAAGAGAACAGTCGCTTATGAGGATCCTGACTAATTAATGAGTCCAAGTATGAACGGGAAGACGTATCTCTCAGCGAAATGAACTCCGGGCAGTCACATAAACCTTTCACCGGCCTGTAAAACACTCATCCACATTACAGCTACACTTCACACAGCTGCAGACTTACGTAACAGCTGATATCTTGTGTCATGAACATTATGAGTCTTTTGTTGGCTCCCCAATGAGACAGCTCATCATCCCTGATCAGTATGCAGCGGCCTGCTCCTGTCCATGTGAAGATCCCTGCTGTCACCATCTTCCTTCTCCTCGTTGGTTCATGTACGAGTGTAAATGTCAACGTAAATATTCATATATGTGGCTTTGACCTTGATCACGTGTTTTTTTTTTCCTCCCTGTTTTTAGATTCAATGTCATAAAGAGGGAAAATTAAGAAGAGCACAACATAAAAGTGGAGGTTTGGTCTTTTGTCAACATGACATTGAGAGCAGAACACACAGAAAAGTTAGCACCACTTCACAATAAGACTACCCTTATAAATAATTTATTTATTAGGTTATTAATTGGGTTATTAACACTTTCCAAACCTGGTCAAGTCAAGTTAAAGCTCATAACTCATTAATGTTACTAATGCACTGGGGTTAGGGTTAGGCTACCACTCATAAAACCACTGGTAAAACTAGACTATTGTAACTGATTAATAGATGAGATGTTTACACTTTACAATAAGACTAGATTTTGTGGCTGATTATAGCATGTCAAGATAGATAATACTGACAAGGCCTGAGAGTATGAATTTGGCCATTTAATATGATCATCTGTTATTTCATAATCATTTCATTAATCACTGGCAACTTTACAAATGTGTGTTGAGAAAGAAAGCTACCTAACTAATGTGGTCTCACTATTTGGCAAGCAACAGGTTACATTTTCATCTAATGTGTAAAACAGCTTTTAAATTATTTGTAGAGCTACAAGCTTAATAATAAACTAGTTCTGAACCATTAAAAATTCAAAAAATAAGGTTAATCTCAAAGTAAAGTTGCACTCAGAAGTTTTTGAGCAACTTTCTAATATAATCAAAAGAATGTAATCTTTTAATGTACAGCTACTGTACTGTATACCATAGAGGGTAGGGTACACACAATGCTTTTATCCCATCGTGACATTTTTACTAAATTGTGACTAATGCTTTAAGTGACTATTTTATCTCCAAGCCAAAAGACTCTATAGACTTTGGAAGGTGTTTCCTGACATAATGTTTCCAATCTTGCACTTTAAGTACTCCGGAGCCATCAGGAGAACGGACCAAATGAACTATAAACAGTCCATGTCTGCAATCATTTATTAAATCCCTGCCATCTTTCTGCCTTCTCATTACTTATAAAGTTACACCAAGCAATTAACAGTTTGAGTCTTTTCTCATGCCAGGTGGAGTTATTTTTGGTCATTTTAACCCCCTCCTTTCTGGATCTTGTTGGAAAGTTTTCAAAATGAAATGACGCCTGAGGATTTAAGGTGACCTTCTGTCTTTTTTTTTTTTTAAAGGTCTTTCATCACGTTCACTTGCCTAATTTATTCATTAAAAACAGGCCCTTTAAGACGCTGCCTGCATAAAACTATACCCATGTTTGTATTTGATGATAATCCACCAGTGGAGTGAAGGTGACACATTCTTTTAAAGTACACAATGGGAGGTATAGGTGTGTGATATCCTTTGATTCTGTCAGAACAATGCAGAATGGATCCTATTGATTTTATCACCAGTTTCCCAGCAGACATTTGACACTTTAATAACTTTCATTACACTTGTTCCTCTCTCAGGTCTGACAAGTCTACAGTGTAAACAATAACACAAAGAGATCTTTCTGTTCTCTCTCTCCCTCTCCATCAATTTAAAATCGATTCACATCAACACATTATTATTTCTTCAATAACATGCACCCAACTGCACCCACACCGCACAGAAACTATTTTGAGTTAGGGTTGACTTTGACATCATGAGAAAATGTAACTGCCTCAAGGTGCATGACAGTGACGGAGGAGAGCACGATGACAAACTGCTGGTGGGACCTGCGATCTGTAAAACTTTCCTGTAAACACAGGAAGTTGACATCTGACTCTGAATGGAGCGATGTTTCATCAGTTCAAAGGAAAACTGAGCAAGCGTAACCTTTGGTACAACCTTTAAGACAATACACCTGCTCTGCAGTCGCTGCAGCTCTTTTGCCTGTGGACACGGAGACTGTCATTTCTTGGGTTTGTAAAATAAAAAAGGATACGAGCCACGCTCTCTTCCTGACAGCCTGATCCCACCCTGAGAATAAAAATTCATCCATTATGATGAAGTGGTGCGTTTGAGGCTCACAGCTTGAATTCATTTAGTCTGGTTATGTACAACATAAAGGAATACTCTGCCACTCTTGGCTGAGGAAGAGGTGCAGTCCAGCAATTATGTTAAGAGTAAACAACCCAGTAGTAAATTAGAACAAAGCAGGGTTGATGTGCAGAGCATGTTGAATGCCTGCTATGCAAAATTAAAAACCCATAAGTTGGAGTGCTGCTTGTATGAATCACTTCTGTTCTATTGTGAACCATTCACTAAATCAATTACAGCACATTTGTGCTGCGTGACAGGAGTTTTCTTTTGTTTCCTTTCCAACACGCACTTTGTTATTCTCTTTCAGTGCTGCTATGAATCATTTCCAAAGCCTCCTACCACTTTGATCAATTGGAAAATATATATTTTTATTCTCATATCAATTATTTTTTACAAGCCTTAAATAATATGAGGTAATCCAAACTTAAATCATTTTTTAAACTTCAACTCCAGTCGCTGCAAGAACTCTTAAATTAAATGTAAGATTTGACTGACACCTTCACTGCAGTTTGATCAAGGTGGACTGACCCAGAACTAACTGCAGAGACAGTTATGTCATGGCTGAAAGATTTGTCTTAGTGAAGCAAATGTGTAAAAACTGAGTCACTGTAGTGATTCAGTCATGTTGTTTTCCAACAAGTCAGCAGCTGGCTCTACTGAGAGGCGTCTATCTCTTTTATTGTTGGACACACAATGATTAGTGTAATTTATGAATACAATGCAGCCAAGTCCGTTCTGGCACATGGGGCTGGCACTACATCACTCTGGTATATCAGTTTAATGTGCGATGGTTAACAACATATAAGCACACAGCACCGCACCCCCCCTGGAGAGATGGAGACAGAGAGGAGTAGCTTCATGTGAGCCATTGACTCTCTCTTTTCTGAAAAATCATCACAATTTTAAAGAATGTGATTAAAATCAAGCAACTTGCTGCAAAATGATTTCATCCTTAGTTTCATGCTGAGGAAACATTACGATCAGTCTTGAGTTGAACAATAGGCTACTTTAGCGTGAAACCAACTAGCCTACCGGTACAATGCAACTCCTGATTGAAAACTTTACAATTACATTTACATTAAAAATGTGTCCAGAGATTCTTCATTACAGTTGAAATAAGGAAGCCAAGCTTGAAACCCATTGAACTTCTATATTTATGAGCACATTTAAGAAATAAAAGGAGTGCTAACCACAATAACCCCACATTTCAGCGTTTTCTATTGAGGTAAACTGAAAAGCTTTTATTGTGATAAATGCCACATAAATGTCAGCTACAAATAGGCAGCTGTCATGGTAACTCCAATATCTAATATCTGACTTACAGTATTTAGCCTTTTTTTCCTCCTGTGTGCTCCTGGCTCACAGAGGACTGGCGAGAACCAGGAACCATGGCAACACCTCAGAGAGGGGGGCCAACAATCTTATCTTGACCACTAACAGCTTTTGAGTAGTTAATTTAGTTGACACAGCTATGAAACCAAACACACAGAAAGAAAACATACACCCCCGTTTTATTTTAGTTATTAGATCATATTTCTAAGATCTGATTTCCATATCCAGCAATATACACACACACACACACACACACACACACACACACACACACACACACACACACACACACACACACACTTTGATGACTTCTTCACTGTGTCAGAATAAAGACTGCAGTGGTGCTGGCAGATTCCCTATAGACAAGCAATCTGACGTGAAAGGCTGGTCCCATGAGGCAATGCACTCGGCTTATCAACGCGATTCATCCTCCTGATAACACGGAGTGACCGTGTCTTAGGGCGCTGCTGCAGCGTTAGGCACGTTTGTTATACAGTATTTATCATCTGCACTTTAGTGAATGCATCAGGGCAACACAAGTGTAGCCTACTACAGTGTTTTTAACAGTCACCGCCAACAGCCCCTCTCTCAAATTCCTCTGTCATTCATTCAACACAACACGCATCCACTCCCTGTTGCTTCCCGCACATGCCCAACAACCTCGTTAACAACACTCCTCACCCTATTGCGGTAAATATTCTCTCCTGCCTTTCTTTTTATTTTATTTTATTTTATTTATTTATTTTTATCCCCCACTAAAATATTAAAGCAGTCGGGGACGCTCGCTCCAGTGTGAGTGGTGGCTGCAGCCCAGGTAGGCGGTGGAGCTGCTCTCCTCCTCTGATGACACGTGGATGATTAATCGTGGCATGCTGCGCGTGCACTTGAGCAGAAACCCGAGGGTCTTGCAGGCTACACCGGGACCGGGGGCGGGGGGGGGGGTGTGTGTGTGTGTGTTGGTGTGTGTGTGTGTGGAGAGGAGAACTGCAGGGTGACCAGTGAACACATTCAGGTCTGAGCTGCGGAGCGAGACGGAGCAGGCAGCAGGCAGCGGAGGAAACTTGAGGCGCTGTCCATGGTGCTGAATCGCCACCCGGCGCTGTCCCCTCAGTCCGTGGGGGGACACACGACCCCGTGAGCGTCACCCCCCTTTTTCCCCTCGTCTGAATCCCGGTCATACCTGTGCTCACCGACCGATCCGCGGTGCACGAGGATGAGGGAATAAGTCAACCAGATGTGCTCGGACGCAGCGTGCCTGAGGACATGGATGAAGGACTTGTGGATTTAAAAAAAAAAACCCTGAATGAAGAAATCCGTCTGGGCTCGACAAAATGTTTTTTGAAGACACCATCATCTGTGTCACACTTTCACCGGTCATCCGTCTATTGAACTGACCAGATCGGGGCCCCCCGATTCAGCCAGTGACCAGTTCAGTCATCCTTCAGAGGGATTTCAAACATCTAATAAAAATGAACTACAGTCATTTAATTGTCCTTCAAATATAGGAGACCTGCGGTTTTTTTTATACCCAAGAATAGCAGCGATATCCACAGAGACATGGCTCGTCTGCTTGTTTTGGTCAACTCCGTGGTCCTGTTGCTTTTTGGCAGCGACATGTTCTTGGTAGGAGCGAGTAAGTACAAGTCACATTCCTCGTTATGCACTTTAGAGCCTTGTAAAATGCGTCATTACTTATCATAAAACATGAATAAGTCAGAGTGTCTGTTGGTTATTTTAATCTCCACCTGAGGATGTACTTTCATTCATGAAACAAGACCTGATATAGTTTTAATATACATTTTGATTCTAATGCAGCTCATCCAGTGACACCTGTTCAACCAGATTCATATCACCATTATTTAGATATTTCTTTACTTTCTTTCAATCATTCACAAAAATAAGTCACAGTACCTATTTCAAAATATCATTTCTGTTTAGTGTTTGAATATTAGAAACCCACAAATAACCTTGGCAGTTTGCCCTGCACAGTTAAGCAGCTTATAAAACACATTTTAACAGGTGCACCAGGCAGTAATTTCCTATAAAGACAGAATCTGCACTACAGCTACAGTACATGCAGTCTTTTCAGATTGTGTCTGCTCACTTTTCTCTCAATTGTTTGACTAAAGAAAGACCAGCTCATTCTTAAATCATGCTAACAATAAACAAAGCTCTTGAGGCAGGCCAAAAATACACACAGTCATTCACTTTAAATTAGTGGGACACCAGTTGCAGAGCTGAAATGAGGGGGGAAAAGGCATCACCTGTGCTGGAACTGTAAGGTCTCATTTAAAGTGTGTGTGTGTGTGTGTGTGTGTTTCTTTGTTTGCGTGCTCATCATCACATGCTTGGTTTCAGACCCAGTGTTTATGAATCTGTCCTATTCCTGTCACTAAGATCTCTTCTAACAGCCTCTGAATGGGTGCATCTACAGTATCTCTGTCTCTTCATCTAACTGTCTCTACCTCTATCACTCCCTCTCCCTTTCTCTCAAGGGAACGAGTCCTACATGTGATAGCGCCTTGAGAGAATCAGATTGGCACTTCACTGTTTCTGTGGGTGTCGTGTGCTGTCTGCCTGAGAGAAAGATTCAGAGCTTTTGTCATGTTCTGCACTGACATGTGAGACGCAAGGAGCATCTGTGATCTCGGTGGAGTTCTGCAATTGGGTTGTTGTCAAGAGCAGGAAAAGCTACTATTAAAATAATAAACATGGCACTCATAAATATACATATTAATGTGGCTGGTGCAACGAGCTTCAAAGTAAATGGGAATAAATGAGGAATTCATCATTGTCATTCCCTCTCTCTGCAGTGAGCCTGTGGGACACAGCGACATGTCAGTCAGAGGAAGCTCTAAATTAATTGTAAGCCTCTTTAGGTCACGGTGAGGTTTGTCCATGAAAACGTCAACTACAATGAAGCAGGACGAGGGGAAATTTCCCCTAAGTCCCTGTTAGGTAACGCCGCTTGTAAATTTTAGTTTAATTATTAAAAAGCCACCCAAAATGATGTAACGCTGGTGAAACTGGCATTTAATAAAGTCAATTTCTGTTCCATTCCACCTACTGAAATTTGTTCTCACTCATCCATTAAACACGCTGCTCAGGATGAGTCATAATAACACAAAAAGCTACATGGTACACATCTTTAATTTTGGATCCATGGCTTCCGTATTTGCAAAAATAAAAACCTGCATAAGTGACATTTTGGATCGGATGTTCATGTGTTAAATTGAGCAATCGAGCTTCCAATGTTAGAGTGTCATTGAGCAAAATCCCAGACTAAACCAAGACCGAGACGAATGGTGCAAACCCACACAGGATGTTTGACTTTTCTCATTTTCTAGCTCCAATCTGACAAGAAATACTCGAATGTGAGTAACCATATTTACATTTCCACGGTCTGAAAACAAGCATGCGGGAAAACAAATCCCACACGAGGCCGACAGGAGCTTCAGACACTAAACAAATACAAATTATAAGTTATTGGATTTATCTGGATGGCCAGGCTCATATCATTCGTCAAATTGGCAATCTGCTGTTCATAATTCTGGTGACACATTCTTGGCAAATAGACGGTCAGTGTTGGAGCCAATGTTTGCCACCGTTTCACCTGCTGTCACACGGCATGACATTTTTACAAATACACAGACATAAGAACAGAATACAGTGTGTGAAAAATAACTGGATTTCACTCAGCCTTGGGTTTTATATCACTGTTATGAGTGTCAAACCCTACATCATGCTTGTTGGAAAAAACCCAGTGCAGCCGATAAATTCAATACCACAAACTCCTGATCCCTGATTGTAAACAAATCTGCTCCAGCGTGTCGCTGCTTGCTAGCCTTTACAATTTTGGGATGATGAAGTAATGTTAGCTCGCAGCTGAAAAGCCTCAGGGTTTGGCCAGTGATTACATTAACCTTAGACTGGCACCTGGTCCCATCTGGTTCCACTGCTGCCTCGCAGCCTCTGGGTCTGTGAAGAAGACAGAGTGTACCTAAATCACGGGGCAGTAAGTGCCACTTCTAAAAAAAATAATAATAAAGGCCCTGAAAAGTACAGGAAAAAGGACTTAGCCACACCTGGATGGACAAATCTTTCCGTCTTATATTCCACAGAGGTAGTTCATAGTGCTGTTGCTGCATTAGACGGACACTAATGTATCAGAGCTCAAGCTTTAAGAAACATGGCATGTAGTGAAAATGTGGCAGAGAAGCAGGATCACAGAAGGGAAATGGACTCAGATGGAACAAAGAAAATGGTCTTTAGAGGTAACGTGGGTGCAGACAGTCGCTGCGGCCGAGATAAAAACCCAGCATGACGCTGCTTTAAGAGCCACGCTAGCAGGTGATTTGTAACACCTGCGAGCAGCTGTGTGTGACAACCCCCCACCATGCGGAGGAGAACATTTAGACTTCCCCTCCACGGAGACCGAAACACATGCAGATGAAGGCGTTTGAAGATTGACTGGGCAGGACATTAGAATTCACAGTACCTGTTATGAGTTGGTGCCTTCATTTACAGGACGTCAGTGAGCGTATTATTCCACAGCAGTATAAGTATTAGAAAAGGATCACGTTACACGCAGGCCTTTAAACTCTGCACCAGCTTGGAGGTAACTGACAATGAAATATGATCGATTGCACAGGAGTGAAGAGAGCACCACAGTGGTAAACCACAGTGTTCTGCCTTTTAAGTGTGTTTAAAGCTAAATGAATTATGCACCTTTGGGAGTTGTACCAGTTCCTTAGTGAACTGATCAATCATTTGAAGTGTTTGTGTCCACTAAATAATGAGCGGACGTCAGACCTGATGCTTGTAAAATCAAACAGTGGCAGTTTCTGTCTCTGTGATGAGCGTTTATAGGACGACAAAGAGTATTTATCACATTTATCACAACCCAAACTGTAAATGAGCAGAGGAGCTTTGTTATACAGTAATTATCTCCTTAATGTTTGTGTGTTGTTTCTAAAACCACCCAAAAGAGCGAGCGTAGAGTAGAAATGGATTAATTAGCAGTGAAAAATGTCAACACACCACTTTCATATGAAATTTATAATCCCATGGTAATCTACAAAGGATTTCTTCTAAGAGCCAATTAGAAGAGGTCACCGCCTCTGATTTCTCCTCACTTTCCATGACAGTGACTTAAATCTGAGGTGACAGTTTTATTTCCTCACGAGTGCGATCATTCAATAACCTGCATCAGGTGCAGGAGGCAAACTGAGAGAGGCAGCTATATATTGCATTTTTCACCGACTTCAGATTTCCACCTTAATTCTTTTCTGTGGGGGGCAGAATCAGATTAAACACAGTGGTGGCTCCTGGAAACAGTGAAGATGGAGATGACACGTCATCTGTCAGTGTGTGTGTGTGTGTGTGTGTGTGTGTGTGTGTGTGTGTGTGTGTGTGTGTGTGTGTGTTCCTGCTGAATCTGACAGGTGGTGTAATCTCCAATTTTCTGCTCACGTCTCATTTTTCTGCTTCTGTTTACTCAGCGTATCATGGAGATCCACAGCGGTCTGCGATCAAAAGCTGCGCAAGATAGATGAAAAGAATTCTACAGTTTGATCATACATTTTTTTCCCCAATAAATCTCAGATCTTATACGATGCACCAACCAATAACCTATGTGTAAATTAGGAATTGTGTGACGGCAGCAAAATATAGAGGTCAAAACAAAAGATGTCACTGCTGTATACCTCATGCTGGTGAATTCAGACTGGGCTCCTCTCCACGTGGCTCCTCGGCCATTCAGAGATCTCAGCAGCACTCTCACTATCTCTCTCTGTGTGCGCTCTGCGTAGATGGGGAGCAGCTAATGTGCTGGGCTTTGGCTATATGCTATGATTCATCCTGGCAGTGCACCCACATCCCAGGAGGGTTCATACCATTTGTTTGCACTGACACACTCCACGGCCGCTGTGACCTATTGCTGTTTGATTTCAGATCTTACATAATGCATTCTGCAGAACCGGGCTCATCCAGGACACGTGGCCAATAACAAATACTGGAGTGACCACAGTGAAATGTTAAAGATTGTAAAGGAGACAATGGGATTTTGGACAGTTGGATGTCATATCGATAAAAAAATATCTGCATCAGAAAGTCACTGAGCTACAGTAAACATCTGTGTCAAGAGTTATTATGGAAACATGAGTTTCTTATTATTCATCATCAGCCTCTAAAATAATAAATAAATAAAACACTTAGTTTGGATGCAGTTGGCTTCATCTCACCTGATTCTCTATCTCATAAGGTCACTTCACCAAGCCAGGTGAAAATATATAGTTGCCCTTCTCAACCGCCTGCTATGGAAACATCATATACAGTACTGTAGGAAGAGAGCACTTATGCATTAGTGATGATTCATAGCCTGCTTCAACTGAACCGTCACTTGCTCCATCACCAGTAAATGACTCGCAGACAATGCATCATGGTTACTGGCTGCTTTTTGGCCCGTGCGTGGCTGTCTATAACCCCCATTACCTAAAGGACAACGAGCTTCAAGAGAAATGAATGTGACCCGTCTTAGATAAATGCTGATCGTGATGAGTGCTGTGCACCGCAGGACAAATGCTGACAGTGGTCGGGGCTTTATACTGTAGCTTTTGCTTGTTACCCACAGAATCAGATTTATCCCCAGAACAAAATTATTTTTATTTTTATTTTCTATTTTTGCAATCAAAGTGTCTGTGCGGCTTTTATTAACTTTATTAACTATTAACTGGGATCTAGAGCAAATTAAAGTCTGCTTTGTCCAAACCATGTGTGACATCTGAGCAGGGATTTGTTAATATTTATATGAATTGTGATAATGTAACGCAAGTGTCTGGATATTGCAATGAATTTTTAATTATGGGATCACTGGCATGATCATCAAATGTTGGTGACACAGAATTAGCAGCCGTTTAGATCCTGCCAAAGCACAAGGACGTGGGAACCATTACTGTAAATATATGTATGACTCACTCCCCGCCAGCTCTCCAAAGATCAAGGACAATTTATACCATGTGAATCGACCTCCTTCTTAACCCGCTGTGCGTCTATTCTAACACATTACGGCACCTGCTCCTATAAAGGAGTTTCTCATTAAATGGACAAAATGAGACACATGTCACCTCTTAACCTCTTGATACCAGTGCTACCTAACAGCCAAGCCCTGTTCCTCTCCCGCTCCTCTCTACAGTAAGAACATTCATTTCCTCTCATGTTGAGCCCCCCCTACCCCCCACACGTCCAACAAACCAATCTCTGAGTGTGTCACCAAGACCGAGGAGCCGAGCGCCATGCCTGCGTTTGACCTGTGGCTCACAGTGCCACCAGGATTTGAGACAGGGAGACTGATAGCCCCCGTCTGACCCGAGGGTCTCCTGATCTGCTTCAATGTCACCTTATTGCACCGAACACAGAGGCCATCATTGATTGTCTCTGAGATAAAAACAGACAGAAGTGCAAGAAGCGAAAGAGAGAGAGAGAGAGGGAGAGAGAGAGAGAGAGATAAAAGGAGAGACATGGTGAGATAAGAGGAGAGGGATGTGAGAGGGACTGAGCTCGGAAACAGCAAATCATTTGAAATGGCTCCCAATTTCATCATTGTGTCTTTCATCTTTCTCCCTCAAGTGCACTTTTGCGATGAAATATTGTCCTTGTGCAGCACATGCCTTCGGCTGTCAATTCAAGACAACTGTATTATGGGTTATTACATCCATGCCCCATGAGTTAATAAAAGTATTTGAAATACAAATTGACGGTACAACCGTCAATTAATACTGCTGCAGAAAGCTGTAACTAAAAGTCGTACTTAGTAAGTAGATAATTCTACATTTTGGCAAATTTGCCTACAATTCCTATGGAGTAGGTTTATTTCCTTTAATTCTCACTGCCTGTTGTTTTGAGATCCGGAGGACAGAGACGCAAGCTGCTCAGCAACACAATTGAGCCAACGATACATTGTTCCCCTGTCCCTCAAAACTCATCAAATACACAGTCCAACAACTTCAAAACGCTCTTATGGAGAAGTTGTGACCTGCACATTCACCACGCTATGAAATAATCATGTATTATGTAACATTACGACACACGAAGCAAATAGTCGGAACTACTTTTAAAATCACTCCGCCCAGCAGCGGTGTCTGGAATGTAGTTCCAGCTGCATTTGCCTCGAAAACAACTTTGTCTTATTATTTCATAGCGTGGTGAAAGTGCAGGTCACAACTTCTCCACAAGAGCATTATGGAGTTGTTGGACTGTGTATTTGTTGAGTTTTGAGGGACAGGGGACGATGTAGCTCAATTGTGTGCCCCGCGGATCTAAAAAAAAAACAGCTTGGGCTCTATGCACAGCTCCACTACTTCCTGAACTCAGCTCCTTCATTTCCTGTCTTACATTATTGGACAAACGGATTAATCCAGGTGTGTCCAGGTAGTCACAATGGTCAGACACACCTGGATTAACTTTGTCCAATAACGTAAGACAGGAAATAAAGGAGCTGCCTTAAATTCAGGAAGTAGTGGACATAGATATATATAAGAAGACTAGATGACTCACCCACCGCTGCTGCCCAATGACAAAGCGTAGCCAGAACGGCGGCCATCTTGGGACGGGCAACTCTCTCCCTCAGAGCATTAAAGTCCCACTCCCGCGACCCTTTTTGGTCATTTTAAAACCAGCTCATTAGCCATGCACATTAGCAATGGGGGGTGGGCGGAGACTGCGCTGCTTTGCACCTGCCCAGCCACCGCCTCGCACCCCACCCCCCGCTTGCTGACAGCTGGACATTGTACAATTACAGATTCAGTGCGTTTAGCGTAAAACTCCACACTGGGATTCGATCCCAGACTGGAGCATAGTCCTTGCCCACGGTGCAAGCTGCTCTACCAGGTGAGCTATACCTGTTATACCTTGACAGCTACACTGAGCTGTGAAGCCTTTCACCTGAGCCAGATGCAGAGCAGGGCGAGAGCTTGTAGCACTAGTGCCCTCCCCTGGAGCTGTGACACGTCAGCTCCCTGAAACTGCCAGTTTGCGTCTGCCATTGGTTCACAGCAGTTTGAAGGCAGAAAAACTCAGAAATGCAATTTTGCACTTCCTTTTCTGCTGATATGTGCTCTAACACAAGAAAAATGCCACAGGAACATGTGAAAAGCTCAAAAAACACAATTTTCACGGGAGTGGGTCTTTAAGCCTATGGTGCATGTTCTGCTATAATGACCACAACTTGCTCAGTTTTTGTCCGATTTCAAAACGGTTTGATTTTTTATGAACGTCTATGCAGTTATGATGCAGCATACTTAAAATCACGGATCATTTTAATCATGTACTTTTTTTGTAAAAGTAACATTACAGTGACATTATGCAAATAGTTAAAGTGATAGCTACATACTGATTTATTTGTTATGAATCGTTTTTTTAGTGAAGATGACTGGATCACCTATCTACTGCACTGTAACTGCAGCCAGAGTCAGAGCAATTTGCCCGTTCAAATATGGCCGACTGTGAGCTACGCCTGCGTGTAGTGCGATCTACCCCCTTGGTAGTGGAGCTGTGCATAGAGCCCATTAAAGGTAATGAACCTACCCCTATGACTATAGGGATTATGTCAATAGGCAAATTTACCAAAATGTTGAACCATCCCTTTAAAGAGCTGCTGTGGTTACAACTCACTGAGCACATTGTATCAACACACAGTTTCCCTTCATGCTTTTATGCTGCGTCTTGTCTGCTTTTGTCATGATTTTTCATATATCTGACAGTACAGGATTTTTCCACTCACTTGACCCTCTCCACGTTGCATCAGTTACCGTCTGTGACAGCGCACAAAGTCCATTAGACCTATATTAACAACAAAAGCCCTGTGGAGGCCCTCCAGGTCCCCATCTGCCCAGCCAATCCCATCTCACCTATCCATCTGACCCGAGCGATTGCTTGGAAAGTGTAAAGCCGTACGGGCCCCTCTATTAGATCTGTCACCCTCTGTTTCTCCTGCCTTTGGCTTCCCAGACTTTTGTCCCCACTTCGCAATCAGCGCCTCCACCAGCAAAGCAAATCATGATAGATGGCTGCAAAATAACAGGGCGAAGAGATGTAACCCCCCCCCCACCCTCTGTCCAAGGGAGGTGGACATGAAATGGACACAGTGGTTACTTTAAAAAGGGCCTTTCTGTCAGGGTGACAGATGAGGAGGCTTTGAGGAAAAATGTGAGAAAGTGACACGTATCTGTGGTTTTGAGGGTGATGATGAAATGCAAGCAAGCTAGTTAAGTACGTATATTCTCTGTGTTTGTCTTTGCGTGAGCAGTATTGAGTTTTTTTTTTAAAAGGGACACAGTTGCAATGGTAATACATACAGTATAGTGACAACATGGTGAAAGAATGCAATGTAATCTTAGGCCTTTGGAAATTAAAAGGTATTTTTTACTTTTTTTTATATAGAATAAATTATTAATGCAAGATGACAAAATCATTTAACAGATGAATCACTACCAAAAATACTCGTTAATTGCAGCTTTTCTCCAAAAACTTTTCCAATTTCCACTTTTATATAATGCTACAAAACTACAGACCACATCTAACCTTTGAAGTCTGGATCTCTTCTTGAGGATTGAGAAAACCTCACACAATACTCTGCGGCAATGTCATATAATATTATAGCTGACTATTGTAGGGCTGCTGCTCCCTATTCCTAAACCCTTTTTTTTCTTTACAACATAATACCTAACACTGTACCATGATGACTCAACTTGGATGAGGGCGGATACAGATGTTTTCAGTGTCATTCCATAACCACTGCCAAATGTGCTTTGACAGTACAAATAGCTAGAATCAGCTGCTCCCTCTTGATAGAAACACCTGTGGTGAGTCAGTGCCAACAAAATGCTATGTCTTTCTTTCCACATGCATGCATAATTCGACATCTCGGTGGATTAATGGACCTCTTTGTTTCTGTTTCCTCTCCTCCAGACCGGCCACCAGCTCCCGTCAATGTGTCTGTCATGCACCTGCGGGCCGACTCTGCAACTGTATCCTGGGAGGTTCCAGAGGGAGACATAATAATTGGCTTCTCTATCTCACAACAGGCAAGTCCTGAGTTTGTGATGTCAATCAGAGGGAGCATGGAAAAGAATAGTCACGAGTCATGAGTAGAAAAAAAATGGCACCAGCTTTTTTTTAGTCATAGTCATTTGTGGTTTGGCACCGAGCCTTCATCATGTCCTGTTGAAGTTATGTTGGCACGGCACACAGGCAGTGGCTACAAAGAAGAAGTGCACCTGGCATCAGTTTTCTTTGTCACATTTCTTCTGGGATACATTTGGATAAAAGATGAAGAGAAACTAAACTTTGTTTTTTTGTTTTGTTTTTTGACAATTAAATAATAGTTTAATCTCTGGATTCAGTATATAAACAAAAAAAACATTGTGCACACAGGAAATATTTCTCAATTTGAATTGTGACTTTATAGTATCACATACTGTATGTACAAGATCCTGGGTGAACAAAGACGGGTTTGTTTTCATTTGGACGCATATTCTAAAAAAGCCCTTAAATCTTTGCTCAGCACGGAGGAAGCCTGACTAAATCTCGCCTTCAAGCGTGGAGTTAGAATAAAACTTGGCACGGTCGATTTGTCAAGAGAAAACAAGGATGCTGCATGAATGCATATAAGTATGTAAAGCTGCCAAACTGCATTTTCCAAGATGAAAAGATTTCAAAGGCTTAAAATAGGAAAACCAATGAATGCTAACAGTGAATGATGGAATGCCATATGCTGCCTGTAATCGTGTTTATGCTTTATGCAACTGGAAACATTATGCAGCCATTTAACTTTTGCTATTGACTCTGTGCGACTGATGGGCTGTATACAGCACAACACACAACCATTTATCAGAGCTGTTTATAATGTTATGTGGCTTAAATTTGAACACGTTCAGTGATTGCAGTGAATGTATTGGCTCCATAATTGTTACATTACTCATTGTTTGCCATGACTAACAAGTAAAAAAAAAAATCTTAATCAGATCCCTGAGCTGCTTCAAGTGCAGATGTGCTAGAGAGCACACTAAGAAACAGAGAAGCACATGTGAGCAGGAGGAATCATTTTCACAGCTCTGGGCCTCGACTGCTCCAGTATCATCCTTAAAGGTCAAAAACGAACTTTGAGCGCTCGTGTCTCGAAGGTACTGGTCTCGAGTTTAAATTAATCAGAATATTGACTCCACGGCTTTTTCCATTTCTAGTCAAGACACCATATGGTGAAAATAAAGTGCCAACTGTTAATATAATAAAGTACTCAGCATGTCACTCTCCAGCACTATGAATTTTCTGGTTGGTCACCTCCGCCTCACATCGTCATGCCCCATATACACTAACATGATTGTTTAGAATCTTTCTTATTTTATGATGTTGGTGGGCGATACAATATTGCACCGTGAAGATGAAATTCATAAAGTGGAAGCAACAAGGCTTTTTTTATAGAAGACAGCAGCGTCTTCCATAGGGACACATTAGTGTGTGGTCACCTTGATCACCTCACCGGCCGCTGTATTGAATTTTTTATCTTCTCAATAAATCAGTCCTTTCTCTTGTTTTTTGCCACTCTTCCTATACTCAGAGGCAGGATGGACACATGCAGCGATTCATTCGTGAAGTCAACACCACCAGCCGCTCATGTGTTCTCTGGGACCTGGAGGAGGAGACGGACTACATCATCCAGGTCCAGTCCATTGGTCTCTATGGAGAAAGTCAAGCCAGCAAGAAGGTCCATTTTCGCACCCTCAAGAAAACAGATCGCTTCCCCTCCAACAGCTCCAACCAAGGTATGTCGCTCCAAGACACACTGATAACAAAGCTCATTTGAATGGTCTTTTGCAGGCAACAACAGGTTGGTGCTAGCGTTGCCTCAAATACCAATAAACCTTAAATTTAAAGGGAAAAAAAAAACTATTGGGACTTGAAGGTATTTGGTCATAAACCACAGACTTGTAGATCCTTAAGACCAATAGACAGCCAAGTACTGCTAACAAGGGTAAAACCAATGATAAACAGGGCTGCACTTGTTGACATCTCCCTTTACTAGCTGAAAGTCATCAGTTTTGGCAAACATACAAGAACAGTGAATGCTAATTGATATCTGCCTGATCTCAGAACTAAAAAAAAGGAGGCTGTTACATAACAATAACAAATAAATATATTATTCAACTGCCAGGCATTGTACTAATCCAGAACCTCTCCACAAGTCAACAAGATGCCGTAAACTTTGTCAAAATTCAACACTCCTGACTCCTGAGGTCACAACATGTCGCTTGTCACATTTATTCACAGTGCTGTTATGTAACATCGCAACAAAATGCTTTGATTTTAATTCTACATGGTCTGCCTCGGGCCTTTTTCCCAAGACACAGACAGCATCAAGCCATTACATAGCCTACCCTTTTCCTGTTGTTGCACCGAAGCCTCCTCTGACTGTTGAATGCTTTTAAGCACGCTGACATTGAAAATGAAGTACAGTACAGTAAAGGCTACTGCCGGCATAAGTGCAAGTAACCTGAAGCCTCCTCTTACAGCATCTCTCGAGGGCGCTATGGGCAGAAGGGGGGGGGGTTTCTATGTGCTTCTGGCAGGTTTATTTTCTCCCAGACACCAATTCATTATTGACAGACTCTTCGTGCATGGCCGCAGGGAAGCTCCTCTCTGAATTTATGCAACTCTATATCACTTTGGGTGCCTAATCAGGATTCTGACACACACTCTAAGACACTTCAGACTCAGTGTCTGGGCTCAGCTCATGGGCTGGAGGAAATATGAGGACTGTGACCATCAGAGAATAGGTTTAGTATAGCTCTGAGTTTCTTACAGCACAGATGCGGAAAGAGACAGTAAAGGCTATTTGCTTTCTATTATAAGCAGCTGGGAAGAGTCTACAGTACGTTTCAGAAGGAACTGGACTGCTAATCTTTTCTGCATTAGTTCAGCCGCGCTTATGAGATGAGCCAAATACATTAACTAATAAAATAATGGCAGCTGGGGTTTGACATTGGTCTAGAATCAAACAATTTTTACTCTGGTATTGTATGGTCTGAATGCATAAAGTGCTGACACAAGTTTCTCTTAAGCTGACTCAGGTTGGGTACCATTAGTTAAGCTGGCAAGATCAGCCAAAGTGAAAGGGACTAATTCAAGCTCAAGTTCAACACAAGAGCATGTGTGCTGTTCATTAAGCTAATACAGACACTGGCATTACACTGCTGTCCGGTTGCTCTACGATAAATACTCCGGAAATTATCTTCCGTGCTTAGCTGTGAAGGTAAGAGCAACAGAATTTCGAAAAAGCGACCTAACCATCAATATTGGAGCAAAGTGCTGAGCGTGAAAAGACTTAAGGCTGGGGCCTTACAAATTTCTCAAGAAAAGATTCACTACGCAACATTAATCAGGATTTGTGGCCCCTTGAGTCAGCCAAGTGGGTCACAAAAACAGCCCATTCAGTGAATGAGCTTCATTTGTGCAAGTTTGTTTTTGTAACTGGAGAAGTAATCAGTGTCAGTGTCCCATAAATCCAATGCCAGCACTGCTGACTCCTCATGCCCTATTTTCAAAGTCTAATCACATCAAATTTTTTCATGTAATATTTTCAAGTTTATTGTTTAGCCCCTCTCTCCTCACGTTTGACTCTGTATCATTGTAGATTCACACTCTGCTGTTAATTTATTGTGGACTGGGCTCTGTTGTGACACGCACAATGCACGCTGAGAAAAATCCACACGTAACAGCTGTGATTAACGCTCCTTTAATAGATACCCCATTACAGTGTTATTTCTATGTATCAAACCAGTTTGAGACAAGCAGGGCCATTGAAAATAATTTGAAAATGAAAAGGACCCTATTGAGTGATAACCTAGAAAAACACAGTGACCAGATTCACTGCTGATGTGATTCAACCACAGGTACAATCTGTTAATCAAAAAGTAACAAGTAGCATTTGGATCTGAACAACATCAGCAACACTGTAGCTATAATTGTATTTCAGAGTTTCTGAGGCTGCATATGCTAGGTTATAGCTGCAGGTATCCACACTGTGTACAAGTAGGCTACTGTATACGGCGGTCAGTGTGTAGGAGTAATGCTGACTGTAATTATGTTGTAAGAGTGACTATGCATGTCAACACTCAAGTCAATTTAATAAATAGGCCTAGTCAATGCACAGTATTTCTGGCCCTTAGAATCTCTGAAACCATGAGACCATCCCAGGGTGTCTCATGATGTGGGGACTCAACAGGCTGTAAAGATGACATAGTACCTGTTACTGCTTTAGTGGCAGACACTGAGGTAACAGAAGAGAGACAGGCAGTGGGCAACAGTACAAGACAAGTATTTTTTTGTGTCATTAACCCAATTCCACTGCTTTGCAAAGCGACTAATTTTCACCACGAGTTCACCCACATTTTAAGATCAGAATTAGGTTATGATGATGGCCAATGCTAATTAGGTCATATTGACTTCCTGGTTCAGGCTCGGATTTTCCAGTATTACAGTATAAATGAGTCCATTAAAGACGCGAAGAGACAAATTATTTCCCAGAGGGGACATGAAAATGTTTAGTTAAAAAGATAACAGACAAGGTTATCCTTTAGTGGGCTCCAATGTCATCAACAATCAACATGAGAGAGTAGGTATTAATTAGTATTTTCTTTTAGGCTACATTTTCTTTTTTGGCCACAATATTAATTCCCACAACTCAAATTTCTGATGTTTTTATTTCTAATAAAATCCCAGTCTTTTAGCAAGCTTTTGCCCACTTCAAAAGGATAATGCTTCTTCCTATGAATAATAACATAATCTTCATTAACCTCAATGTGAATTAATTCAATGTGACATTATTTGACTGGTTCTTGCTGCTTGCTGCCATCGCTGCTTAAAAATACTTTTTGATCTATCTGGCACAAGTATCACAGAGCCATTTCACAAATCCTTTGTCACAGCCAAGTGCCTCCTATTGAAACTAAATTGATTTGCGGTATATTCCAGACATTCCTACTGTAAGAGCCAGAGCTATGATACCCATGAATCAATAATGCTGTTTTTGTCCTCAGTGTAATTCCCTTTTATAATATGATTACATATTAGTGCATATGCCATTTAATGTATACCTGGCCTGGCCAGATTTAGAAACCATCTACTTCATATAAAGGATTTCCTGGCACGATATGCACCATGTGCTGCTGGAGAATTTGAATTTAAATAGGCTGCTGTGGATTTCTTTTCAAAATCAATAGGTCTTTCCAAAGTCTGTTTCAATTCCATCAGCTCCATGGAAAGCTTTTAATCAAAGACTTTTTGTATGTGCTTTGTCTGCCCTTCAAGGGTGAGGTATGTTGTGCTCTGGCTTTCAGAGTGAAACACACTCTGTACCATTGCATAGTCTATTGATATTCAAGCTATTTCTACAATTCCTACATGTGTAGAACTTTTTTGAAATACAGGGATTTACACTTAAGATTTCTATGATAAATGGGGGTACACGAATACCTTGCTACCACAAACAGTGTTGCCACAATCACAGAGAAATATCCAAATAAGCTACAGTATATTAATAATTCCTCAACAAAACCACACGACCCCAATGAAAATGTTACCTGCTGCCACCAAGCTGTCAAACTGCTTCACACAAGGGAGCAAAATAAGAACATTTTTCAAAGGATGGATGCCTAAAGCAGTCAAACCTAACTGGGTAGGTGGTCCCCTTAGACGCAATTACTGTGTGATTCTTCAAAGAGATGCCAAGCTGTCTTTGCTGAGTCAGAAGCTACACCTACATTAGGCTCTCATTACCAGCACTCAGACAAAGGTACGCTGCACACACTGTTACATACCTACTATGTATTAAGGTTAACAGATGCATCATTTTATTTCCATATTCCGCAAATGGTTTATACATATAGGTTTTCAGCACATTGACAGATCACTATTGTGATATAAGATGATTTTTTGACAGAAAATGATTTGGAGCTATTTTTTAAAATCATTCAGAAGGGAATACTGCTAAATATTACACAATAACAGCATTCAGTGAAGGTTAGTGTTAAATTAAGTCCGCACCACCACCACCACCACCACCACCATCCCCTCTCACCTACACTTTAAAGGAGCTACGTGTACAGTAAGTTATTTGCTATTGCAGCTGTTTACCAGAAGAAGTGTTGCAAGTTGAACATCATACTTCTTTCATTTACTCATCATCATCAAGAGCTGCATCCAACAGTGGATAAAAACACCAATACGCCTGGTCTTGGATTATTAAGACAACAATGGGCAGAGCTCTCTTTAGGCGACAACCCACCCACCTGAGAAATAAAACTTAGAAGGGAAAACTTACAAATATGCAGTTTAATAAAGTCCACAGCAGTAGTCGTCTATTGGCTGTGTGCAAACTCTGGAATAAAAGCTTGAGGTCTTTGTGGAAAATGAAATACTGACTCATCAAACTCAGAAAATGTTAATTAAAATAAATTTGACTGTAATTTTTGTCAGTGTGACTGATTTAGCAAACTAATATCTGAAATCCATGAAATTCATTTTCTAAAGATTACTGAACTTAACATAGTTTTACATTCCCTTTGAACTAATTATTCCAACACACTCACATTTTGAAAGGCAGCAGTAAAACTTTCAGTGTAGTGAATTGTCTCATAGAAACGTAATGCAAAAATGAATCAGGTGATGAATCTTTGTGAGAATACATAGTGCTGCCCGTTGTGTTGTTACACGGGTTCCTGACACAGTTCACAGCCACAAACAACATCAAGAGATTTACTGTAGCGTGAGGAGGTCGACTAATTATCTCAACACAAACTCTTTGGTGTATCGGAGCCACTGTGTGATTCTCTAGCAAATAATCACACAGCATATTTGAACGCCGTGCCAATATTAAATATGTATGCAATAGCAGCAGGACATGTTATTCAGGTCATCTGGAAATTCTGTTAACTCACTCTGTGATATGAAATCTACTGCATCAAATATGCACGTACACAAGTATCAGCATTTTACACACTATGTTAGTAGCAAAGCACTTTTTCAAGTTAAGTGAGATCATTAGGTGAACTAAACTGTAAACAAGAGCAAGATGTTCTGCAGAGTCTACAAGCCTCACAGATTACATTCATTACTGGAACAGCCTTTGATGCGCCGCCATCATCCCAACACTTCCACCAGTTTCTACAGGCTTGGACCCAACTCTCTTTTCAGAAATATGTGAGGATATAAGTCCAGAGGGAAAGTTATAGTAGTTTTTGACTCACTGAGAAGATAAAATTCAATTGAACCATTTTTTTTTGTCATATTTTATTTTATTTCACTGGTTGGGTTCAGATAGCTGGAGAAGATGTGGAAGTAATAAACTGGAGAACAACTCAAAGTCATGTTTAGCACTGACCCGAGTCCTGATCTGGCATTTAGGAGTAATGTGCAGTCCGATTATATCGACTCTGCAGAGTTCACGCTGCAAAGGGGGGATACAGGAGATGATGTAGGTGAATCTAAGTTCTTAAGGGAGGGGTTGCACTTTTTTCCAAGTGTGTCACTGTAAAGTTTATGCTGTTTCATTCTATTCAATTTTATTTTACTCTTATAAATCCCATTGAAATGTGTCTTCCTCAGTCTCCACTGGCCATGAACCGGCATCTTCTTCTATACGCACTATGCTGTAAAGGATTAGAGATAAATTCCACAATTTTATTTTATGCAAGAAAATATGACACCTAATCGGAGCTGGCCTGAGTTAGCTGATGCTTTGTTTTGATGTTTTATTGCTGATGATTTGTCAATGTACAAATAGGAAGAACCAGGACTTGTTGCTCAAGAGGTAGATCCCACACTGTTTGCTAATAGTCTTTTTTTAATCAGATGGTTTGATCATGATATTATTGTCCCTCTATAAATAACACGTATGTATGGATATATGTAATGTATGGAAGGACTAATGGATGCCAGCCATTGATGAAAATGTAACTCAAATTGTGAATGAACTTATAAATGTGAAATGAGTCCAGATTTTAAATATATTGATTACCTATTTGTGGGCCAGCTGGAGTTTGGCTTCAGAGGGGAAACCATGAGTCCCCAGATGAGTTAGTGAAGAACTCTATTGTTGTTGTTGTTTTCAAACCTTGTGTCTAGTTTTTGCAACTTCAGAGACAATAAATCACACATTCTTTATTCCTCACAGTTTGGAACTGAAGCATATGTTTGAAAAGCAAACGATTAATTTAAAACTGAAGTAGGTTTGAAAACAGAGACTGCCGCTGCTGTTTTAATTTACTCCCTGAACCTCTACAGTGGATATGCTTAGTGCCAAGTTAGCATACAGTGTGATAATGAAAAGCAAACACATTTTTCCATTAAATAAATAAATATCAACAATGTCAATACTGAGACACACATAGTGCCCACCATTGAGCACACTTGTGATTTAAGATCTTTCTAAACAACCAAATTCATTTACATCCTCCTGTTCCCTATCTCTGCACACGTGCCCATCCACACTACTACTGGCCTACGACTAACAATACAACAGATCCTACTCTGTAATTGCGATCATGTGAAGAGAAGCTGACAGTCTGGCATCGAGGGCCAGTTTCTTGACAACTTGATTCACTAAATGAGGCAATTGGGAAGAGTGGTGCGCTGGAAGAGTTCCATCTGTGCGGGTTAAGAGATAGTTTGGAGAGTGGAAATAGGCCCATAGTCAATCCACTTAGAGGAGGATTAATGCTACAAGATTGATATGTGGTAATGCCTACTGTACCACTGACTATTACAGTTTTTTGTTAAATAGAATAACAGTCATGAGAGATAAACACAGTGTAAATTTTTGCTGGTTCTTCCTGACAGACTTTGAGTTTAATGTCTCTGCTTAAAGCAGAAGTGAGTGATATATTTGTGTTAATATAAGTCTTAAATAGTTATATCTTCCGACAGCAATCACTTACATAGAGTGTTTGGTCTGAAACACGGGTCTCTCAGTCCCTCTGCTCTGCTCTGAGCCGAGGAGAAAACATTTATCGTATCCTACAGTTTTTATCCAATGAGGAGAGAGAACGGCATGCAGGGCTGTGTGTGCAGCCAAGGAACGCCGTGAATGTGGTGACGTAGCGACGAGGACTGTTATGGTGCGTTCAAGGAAACTCGTATTTTTCCGACCGTGAAGTGGTACCAGTTCGATCTGGTACGAGTTCACCGGTCGGAAGTTACGAGTGGCCGTTATAGTGACTTTCACAGGTAAAACAGGTCGGAAAAACACGAGTGGGTTGCCTGGAACGCTACAAAGTCGTAAGTTGTGACTTGAAGCTGTAATTTACGATTTCAAAAGCCTGCCTGGAACGCAGCATTAGCGAAAACGACCGGATCACTCACTTCTGCTTTAATCAAAACGTCTGCGATGAGTCTGGAAATAGTGTTTTTAACTTTGGTGAGGGTTGGCTTTTACTGCGACACGTGTTGGGTATGATGTCGTTCTATTGATCTGCATTTCAATATTTAGTTTTTCTCATATTTCTCTATGAAAGAAAGAGAAACTGCTAAATATACATTCCTTTTGTATCCAGTATCTAATTTAGTTTGACTTTCTGCTCTTTCTTTCCTCTTAGATGACCCAACTGTGCAAGGCCTTGACAAGTCACGGCATCTACAAACAGGAGAGATGATCATAATTGTGGTGGTCTTGCTCATGTGGGCTGGTAAGTTTCCGGTTATTATCAACTTAGTAAATAAAGGAATCTATTCAGAAATCAACTTTCAATTCAGTAAACTAGAATACAAAAATTTAAGTCCAGAAAATCTATTTTCTTAAATACGGTAGCTTCTTTTTGTGAGCAATGAAGGTTTCAACATTAAGGGAGTATTTTCTGCCACAAATTAGAACAGGTCTGGTTACTTTAACACAAATTTGTCCATTTATGTTTTTGTCCTGTGATTTCTCTATAACATACATGCAATATTTTTGACTGTAAATTTGTGAATATTTCATGTTCTAAACAAATACTTAAAATTGAAATCCAAGTTTTTTACATGTTTTATTATGTTACTAATATCATTAAGGGTTAGGGTCATCAGCGTCATCAAGATATTATCACTCCATCTGAAACACATAAACAACGTTTCAAATACTGGTGACATTTAACTTTTAGTTCCTTTAATGTGACACAGTAACGCCTGTCTTTGATTCTTTAGTGGTTGTTAATCAAATTGTAGAGCCAATAAAGTCTTATATCTATAAATCCAGAGCCAAGCACCAGGTGTTATTGAGAGGCTGTTGTCAATAGTGAAATAGTGAAATTAAAATCCTGCTTAATGAGCAAAAAGATAACTGCACTTGTGCATTGAAATTGCAGCGTGTTAACAGTTATAGTCCGCCCCAGTGATGAAGACTAATGGTACACAGCTGACAGAGGCTTCACTCTGTACATTATCTTGTAGCTGCATCAATACATTGACACACAGATCAATAAACCACTGATCAATAGACGCTCATCCAGAACAAGACCAATAGGATTCCTGTTAAGTCCAAATCCCCAAGTAACACGCTCAGAAATAAATCTGACAACGTCTGAGCGTCTCGTTCCTTTAAGGCTTTTTCACAGCAGCAGCAGTGTCAAACCAACATCACACTGCTCTGAGCATCCTCTGTATCTAAGCTCTCCATCCAAGAATGAGCTTCTCCTCCTCTGACGAAGTGCGCTGATTAATGAAGTGTTGAGGCACAATGAGAAGCGGCATAACTGACAGGTATCTGGGAGCAGGATTTCCCGCCTCCGAGCCCCGAGAGTGAGACATTAAATAATACTAATGAGAGAAACCAAAGTAATGCAGAGGCAGCGAGGAGTGGGAGTGAAAGTATGAAAACACCTCGTGTGGCGTTCTCATAACCAACTGCTCATTTGCAGCCACTCCAGTTAAAATTCAGCTTTACTTTACTTTCTGTAATTAAACAGGCGTTCATAATCTGCTGGAGAGAGTAGGTTCATTTCTGCGGTGGTGGTTTATTTGTTCTTTCCGTTCTGATTACATGTCAGTACTCTCTCATCTGTTATCTTTTATTCCTTATCTCTGTTTCTTTCCGTAGCTTAGTCTCAGTCTGGAAAAAGCTAATTGAATTAGAAAGTAATTAGGTAATTGCTTTAACGTGATGTAATCTCATTTGCTATATAAAGCAACATCTCTGTGTCATAAGCAGCTGTTGGTTTTAAAAAAAAAAAAAAAAATTTAAGTGCTTAAAATGTAGTGAAGAGCTTTAAAGACATCAGAGCAGTGCAGTCTGCGCTGATACCCAGAGGAAAGTGTCAGTTTAATTTGTGTGCACTTTCAAATGACGCGATAAACAGTTTAAATGAAGAGGAATCACTTGTGAAATCACACAAAACGCTGCTGAAATTTCACCTTGACACATACAAGGGTAGTCGCAGACCTGGCTTCAATCATCCAGCATCTCTCGCCTACACTGAAAATGACAGGTAGCTCAATATTGCAGAGTGCTTACATGCTGCATTAATAATCATTTGTAAATTAAACGAATCACGCCTTTGCTTCTGAGCATTTCTCACAGCTCCCTGGTTCTCATTAGCAAAGCTGTATATCAGTTTCTGAATATTTAATGATGAGCGCTCTCATGGAAATTCATATCCTCGGTGAAGCAAAGAAGCTAATTGTGAGTGTACCGTGTAACGCATCCAAACTGGAGGCTGAACTGCATCTGGCAGCTTGAAAATGCAACAAAGCAAACTCCACGGAGAATTACTGTCTTCCAAACTTTCAGATAAGGCCTCTGCCGTCGCTCTCCCTCGGGAGCAGAATTCCATTATCCGCATGGCCTTTCAACGTGCTCAGCCAGAAGAAGAGGTGACATGTCTGTGAGTGACAGCTGCCGTCTCATGACTGAATTCCTGTCCTCCCCTCTCTCTCTCTCTCTCTCTCTCTCTCTCTCTCTCTCTCCTTCTGTGCATGTGTGTGTGCTGCACATGGGTCCATCTCTCACCTCCTGGCAGCTGTTATTGCCCTGTTCTGCCGGCAGTATGACATCATCAAGGACAACGACTCCAGCAACAGTAAGGAGAAGGCCAAGCCGTCATCTGAGAGGAGCACGCCGGAGCATCACAGTGGAGGGCTGCTGAGGAGCAAGGTGAGTGAGAATGACACCTCTCTCTGAGCAGTCACGGTCAGTTCAGGGCATTTCGGCTGAATGATTTTCATGTCAGGCATGTCAGGTATTGAAAACACACACGCAGACACAAGGTTCATTCAATGCATTGGAGCAGAGACTCTATACAGAAGCAGTTTTACCATCTACATCAATTACTGCCTACAGATGTGCCTTTATCTCATGGGTTAAAGGATGTGAAGTGCTGATGACAGAATCAATTTCCTGCACCGAATAACAGCCTTAATGTAATCTAATCTGTGTGCTAAGCCCACTCATGCTGCCATGAAGTGTCCCCTCTTTATCGCTTCATAACTTCAGTGCAAACTTTCCAGTGCGTAATGGGTGCATCTGTGAGACGACGCTTGATCAATAACACAAATATTTTCCAAAAGATGCCAAGACATTTTAAGATGCAGGGTGAAGTGACACTGACTTCAGCTCGATTAAACAGGCCACACATCCGCCTATAAAACAGATTTACTGTTCCTGTGTTGAAAATGCAGTATATAAACTGACATTTACTTGATTGGAAAATGGAACTTGGATATGGGGGCAATTAGAAAATGGCTTTTCAATTCAATTTTTTACAATTTATATTGTATTTTCATTTACTACATCGGTATATGTAGCAATATAAATATGCTGTATATAACACCTACCACTCTGGTACAGACACTAAACATACACAGTACCCATTATATTTCACACTTGCATTGATCTTAAAATAGAGAGGACTATTGGTGGAACATAGTGATTTAGTCGTTAGGCTTCCTCATCAAATAATAATACTGAAAGTAAAAAAAAAACCTTCAAAAAAGCACCTAATGGAAAGAGGGTCTTTCCTATACAGTAGATGCTTAAAAAAACATAAGAGCGGCACGTTTGTCTATAGGAAGATAGAGACCGTGGATGGCTCAGTGGTCTGTGAAAGAGATGAGAAGTCCCTGCTATAAAAGCTCTGAGTGTGTCAGATGGCCCTTTAAAAAGTGGCAGAGAGCAGCAAAACAGATATACGCATGACCAGTCGATAATCCGGGTCATTTGTGTTGCGAGCGTTGACCTCTGTCTCAGATTTAACGCAACAACATATCGAGTCTCTCTCCTTTAAATTAGCTGAGGGCCAGCCGCTGTACGATTTCTCCCCGTGCTGGCTTATCTCTTGTTCCAGTCCTCATTAGGTGGTCGAGACGGAGATGTAAGCTTTCTGTCAGACTAGGGATGCAAATTATCGAGTAATTCATTAATCGATAGTTGATAGACCTTATCGATCGATGATCGATTAATTGATAAGCGGCGATTTTCCTGAGAACCTAAATTTAAGGGGAAAATTTAAGATCAACATTCCTTATGGACTTTACACTAGTATTTGTTAATTTATTTTAAGAGCACAGCACAATGAAAATGTTTAAGTAGCACGTTATTGGGACAGAGAGCTCTGAGGTTGAAGTCCTATCATAATGAGATGAGATGGGAGACACTGCTGCGTTTCCATTACAGATTTTCGCAAAATAAAAGTGATATTTCTGAAACTTAGAAAAAGTGCAATTGCCATTTGCGGGTGTTTCCATTGAAAGGTATTTTGCGAATGAGCCGTAATGAGTCTTGCGTATCTATGGTGACGGCACAGCGATCTCAGCTGCCGACAGCTGTTGCTGTTATTGTTATTAACATTGACAAAAACAGCGCTTGATTGCTGAAAGGCAAAGCCCGTGTGGCGCTGGCAGCGGCCACAGATAAGGACGCACTCACACGGGCCAGTTGTTCTGTACCGCGCTGAAGCCCGAATGCCCCCCCCCTCCCCCACTCCCCCCTCTCTCCCCCGCTGGCCCGCACTCACACCACCTCGAACCCAAGCTGCTCAAGCACGGTTTCCTCCGTTGATACAGAGGGACTATTTGTTTACCAACACGGCGGATGTGCGCTTTAACCTGACTGCAGAAAGAACGGAGCCTTTTAACACCAGCGGTGATGAGGCGCTGTCGCGCTGACAATAATAAGGTGGTTGTGTCCACACACCCGTACTGGTTTATGTGACTTAAGGTGACATTTCGGCGCAGGAGGGAGTGGGAGTGTGGATGCGAGCCAAATTTCCTTCAACCATGCACGGAAAAGGGGAATGATAGGAAAGGGTTTTCTAATTTATTGAGAAACAATGCCCAAGTCAGCAATGCATGACAATAAATATGTGGTTCATTTGTCCCCTCAAGTTACATAAACCAACACAGCTTGGACACACGCGCTGTTCTCCGCGGCACCGCAACGAGCGCTTTTTTTTTCTTTTTTTTTTTTTTTAAAATTAAGCTCCGGTAGCGACCGGCTAAACTACCTACGGAAGGATACTGTAAACCAGCGCGGATCCGGTGTGTTTATCAAAGCTTGGTCGCCGTGCTGAGGCACCGTGGGTTTGAGCTGCGTTCAGGCTGCATTACAACTCCTCAGGCAGCTCCGTGTCGGCGGCTTTTTGACTCGTTACTCACTGGTCGTCTGTGTGTTAGCGATGGTACAGCCTGAGTCCCGTATAGCTACAACAGGTGTTGTTGTCTCTTTTCACCTCCTCTCCCTCTCTCCCTTGTGTGCTGCAGTGCGCTGCGCTGCACACGTTTACACAGAGATCCGCTACATTATGTCGGCTTTGCTTGTTTACATTTCACAGTAAAACTCCCATTGAAAAGGAACGATTAATTGCAAGTAATTTAATTTAATCGATTAAATTCTTATCGACAATTAATCGATAATCGATTAATTGTTTGCATCCCTATGTCAGACACATTAAGACGAGGACTTTAGAAACTCAACTCAATGCTTCAGGTGTTAATAAATGATGGAACTACACAAGCTGAAGGTTGAAGCAGAATGGATGTGCGGAGGCACATCAGGGCCACATTTTTGTATTCTTATAAAAGATTTAATGAAAAGCTAAAAGCTTTGGAAGTGTTTGCAAAATAATGTACTGTACAGTACAAAGAAATGAATGCTTGGAAAACCTTCATAAATCATATACTTTGGAAATGTATTTGCAGTTTTTGTTTTAATTCCATATACATACTGCAATGCTACTGAGCACTGCAGTATGTATGTATATTGTAGACATTGCCATTGAAACAGTGGGGAGAAAAGATTCTTATATTTGAATTTAGCACTTAACATTACTTACAACTACTAGCATTAACCAACATAAGAACAACATACAGTAAATGCTGCAATAAGAAACATTTCTATTTTAGTTCTTTCATAATAATATCTAGCAGTGTTTGCAGCCTTCCAGCCTTTACGTAAATACTAACACCTGGGTTCATATCAGTCTCCTCGCCTGGAGGCAGTGCATCTGTCTTCTATGATCAAAGAATGTCTTTATTGCAGAAGAAAAACTAAAACACCAATGGTGCTTTTTTTTTATTTTTCTTGTCTCTTACAGTTTCATCCCTCTGTGCCGTCTATCAACATCATTGAAGTCTGAGAAGAAAGACTGCAGATTAAATTCCTCTCTCTTCTACCATCAATGCATTTTCAACCTTTCTCACTGATGAGTGCAAAAAAAAAGGCGTAAAGTTTTCTGTGAGTCATCATTAGTGAATAAGGTTGGCCGAGACCGTCTTATGAAAGAGACACGTGCATGCACATGGTATTTGTAGGAAAACACTGAACTACTGATACACGCTCACAAAGCGCATCCAGTAACACACACACACACACACACACACACACACACACATACACACACACTGTACAGTAGCTAGCAGAAACCTACAGTACATGAATTGATGTTAACCCATGGTGCAGTTAACATTGATGTCTTTGCCAGGTGCTTGGTATGTTATCGCAATACAAAACAACACAATACGACACAATACAACTTGATCATCTCTGGGAAGGCCAGTGTTCATGGCTTTAAACACGCAGTGTATTTTTGATATTGGCATGAGCAATGAGACCCCACCCTCACCCATGTCACCACACACAAACTCAGCTCTATAGCTACAGTATAAAGTCGACATTTTTTCCATTGTTTGCATATCGTGGTGATATTCTACCTGATCACACACATGTATATTATCCCCTCCCTGCTGTGGGCAGATTTTTAATAAGGAGAGACATCAAAACACACGCATCAGAAACTCATTTGTAAGAAGTACAACCACTTCACTGCTTTACTTTTTCCTATTTTTCAAATTAGAAGAACGATTTCTTGATAGCATTGTATTTTTGCATATTTCATACGTAACAAACATGAGTGTACATATTTCATTAATTTACTAAATAAAGTTGCATGCAGGTCATTTGCCTGTAGAATAGCATTTGATGTGCATTCTGAGTTAGATGCCAAAAATGTACTAATAAACATGATTGCTGTACTGTGAAGCTGTTAATGTTTTCTTCTATTTTACCTGCTTGTAGAGCAGGACACAATCTTTCTTTCGTTCTTTTTTTTTTATCATCCAGTGTTTTATTTTACATCTTGTACATTTCCTGACAATTGTATAACCTGAAGTGTAAAATAAACCTTCTTTTAAATGTCCCATTACTAAGTTGCAGCTAATGTAATGGAGTTCCTCTCACTGAGACACATAAATCACCACCACTACGCACAAACTGCACATCAAACTGCTTGTCCAGTTTCACAAAGGTGCATTTTGTTGCACTAAGTGCCGGCCAAGACTTAAAGCAGGAAACTGCGCGCCATGCATAAATCGCTTGCCAAGGCGGATCATAAAAAGCATAATGCAGGAAGTGATTTCCTGGTGCTATAAATTAATAAGGTAAGAAAATACAAGGTAGTTAAATTTATTGTAAACTTGCTCTATCAGTTTGAGGTAAAAGTGCATACAGAGCACAAAAAGTCACAAGTCCTTAAATATATTCGGATCACAAAACACTACATAGTCGATTATTTCAAAACATATTTAACACTTAGGTGTCACAACAAAACTCTTAAAAATGGTTGAAAAGGCTTATCAGGTCAATTAACAGCAATGATAAAAGCACCATATATTTTTATGAAATATAATCATAAGCCCTTTATAGTGCTTTTAGTTTTTGCAACTTTATCTTACATCACTTTATAGGTGGCTGTGTAGGATTACTTTCACAACATCCCTATCTCTCTTTAAAAGCGGGAAAAAAAGGTAATACCCCTGTCCTCGATGATATGACACAAGGTGCCTGCAGGTTCATATAGCAACATACTATAAATCCTGTTTCCTGAGTCATAGTGTTGGTTTGAGGCTGCAGGGAGTAGCTGATAGACGTGGGATTGTGTTTTGATGTAAGGGATAACTGGCACTGATTGTTTGAGAAGATAAACTCACGTCTTGTAAAAAAAAAAGAAAAAAGAAAAAGAAAAGCGCCTGGCTCTTGAGTCATCTTCATGGGCGGCTGTGTGATTCTACCAGCGTAAAAGATCAATGAAAAAACCATGAGAGTGGGGCTCATCACAGATTAGATGTATTTTCCTAGTGGTAACAAACATGTTTGAAGCCACTGTGTCTATTTGCTCGCTTCTCTCAGTAACACAACCTCTCATAGGGACTAAACATCCAGACACTTTACAGAACTAGTTTAATAAGCCACTTCACCTGGTATTTAAACTAGAATGTAGCTCATCAAAAATGTAATTACACTGAAGTATCTAAGAATATAGCTCATCTTAAAATAATCCCTATAATACTGCTTTTTAGGGATTAGTTGATAATGTTATACCTCATCCTAACTCAGTGTATTTGCAGCACTGCAGACTTCTTTCCATTAGTCCTTCTGTTGATTTATGAGCTGTTGGTACGGCTAAATTTAGCTTTGGTTAGATTTTAGATGTAATTCTGAGATCAAGGCCCACGTATGTACTGTGTGTCTATAAATAAATACAGGGTCTGCATAGGAACCTACTTTCATTATTGGCTCTATGTTTCCATGGGGGCAATACCAGCAGCCTCCTCTGTGCTTCATGTATTTGTGCCTGGGTAATGGAGCAGAAAGAGGGATGAATTAAAGGTTTGTTAAAGTTGAACACTGGTACTACTGGGCCTAAAATTCAGTTTTTATAAATGTGACCACTGACCAGTTTCTTTTAGTAAATGAAAAATGTCCCAATCTGCTTTTACATGGCAGTTATACCATACCATATAGCCTACCATATGGCAGAAACTGGATCTCACATGGCGCACAGCAGTGTACTAAATGTCCATCCACAGCTGTCCATACACTGCTGTGGTTATAAATATCAGTGTATCTGACCTTCATGAGCAACTTTCAATAGAGTCTCAATATCAAACAGTTGCAACCATTAGCAACATAGTATTAAGCCGTTAGGGAAGTGTGGGACACCTTATCAGTAGCTAATTGGCCATTTCAAAATTGTGTTAAATAGCCAATTAGCAATTAATTACACACTTGTGAATACTAAATGAGCTGTTCATTTTCAGATCCCAGGACACTGTGGACAAATTAGACATTAATAATGAACATATTGCCCCAAAGTTAAACAAAAATTCCTGATTTAGCATCGAGTTAATTATAAAGTCTGTACTTTGTGATGGGAAAATGTGTGAGATCATGTTCCCCATTTTATTTGACCTACATATAATGTCTCCGTCCAGATGCCCACTGCTGCCATAACAGAAAATCCTACCCATTATAGTTACTCTCATTCTTCATTCCTGCTCTTCAAAATGTTTTTTTTTTAAACTGCACACAAAAATTTCTCACTGAAACAAGGCTTAACTCTGCTGGCATGACATAGCCTACATGTACTCTGTGAGCAACAAGCTCAGATCTGTCAGACATCAGCGAAGGAGCAAAAAGCATTTCATGTGGAGAAACGCGGCCACAGTCTTGTCACTGAATCAGGGTCTCAAAGAGATCAAATGCAATTATCAAAATAAAGCCAATATCCACAACATTTTAAAACCTAGTGTACCACAGTGTACAAACGCAGCCTACAAGTTGTGTGAAGGCTTAACCCATGGTCCAACGCACCGTGACAGAACCCCCTCGAGAGATGCTAACCGAGCTAGCTTCTCTAACTTACTTGCATAGATAGTTGTAGCAATTTTAGCAATGACTGCACCATAACAAACATCTTTCCCCACGCGCAAACCGCGATCAAAAAGCCATTCATAGCCACAAATAACTTAATGCCCAGAACAACAGCACCAAACAAAATCAACAGTATTAACAGGGTCCCAGCACATAATACCAGGCATCAAACATCTGTTAGCTTTGCCTGGTTTCTATTGAAAAGAGACGAAAACAACTCACCCACTCTCCTCCAGTTATGCAGCAACTTTCCGCGTCCAGCTTGTGTCCAGGCACTGACGAAACACGTCCGAGTCCGACTGGCAGCACAAACAAAGTTTCAGTGGCCACCGGCAGTGACCACACATGACCACTTGATTCCCCCAGGTCCAGCACATAGACGCCACCGGCAGCTGTCCCTTTTTCACTTTCCTCCATTTCCTTCAGCTCGTCTTCGGTAAACTCGGTCTCAAACTGATAGGGGCGCCCATCGAAAAGAAAACAGTCGTCGTTGTTCTCAAACTGCATAAACTCAGCCGTGTTGTCCCCTCTGTGATGTCTGCTTCACTATTTTACAGACAATCTCTTCCGGCAACAAACGTCGTCCTAATCTTGCGTGTGACGTCACGTCTAATCTCGCGCTTGTTTACGTGATTTTCTCCCGCAAATATCTAAAGTTAGAAATGCCCAATTCCGTTCATTTCCCTGTGGACACTCGATAATAACTTTTATAAACTGATGGGCAAAATACATAGGAACTTTGACTGCATTGCATGGAGTAATAATCACACATTTTCATCCTTGAGCTGCCTAATCGCCTCCACACCATGTGGACTACCTAATCATGGCAAGCATCACAGAAGGGACAACAAGACTGAGTTTATTATGCAGTTTGACAACAACAACCAAAGATAGGCTACTTTATAAACCGTTTAATTTACGCCGAAATATCCCTTTAAGCATCTCAGTCTCAGTCATTTAGGTCACTGTTCAAGGGGACATATGGAAATATCCTGCAGCATGGTGCAGCCACCACAATCCGTGGTTTCTAATGCAGCTCATCATGAGTGATCCTTAAATGCAGCTGAGGCTCCAACTCACTAACATATTACATGTGGATTAAAGTGGTCAGAGTAGAATAGAAAATGTAAAATATAGTTTTGCTTCTAAACATCCATCCAAGGGAAAAGCTGTTACTAAGCTTCTGTAACCCTTAAATTACTCATGTCTGAGACCTGAGAGAGATCTTTACAGGCATCGGGCGCTTTTCAAAATCTACTCTGTGTAGCGGAGCTGTTTCTCCCTGCCCCTGCTGTTAGTTCTGCACAGTCTGACAACAAGATTGGAGGCACCCTGCCATGATGCAGCATCCATGACTGTAGAAATTAAACTGATATTTGCTTCTGCGAAAAACCAGCCTCTGAGGGAAATGTTGCTACTGCACTTATAAATAATTTTTTTGTACTTTAAAGCACTTTTTCAAGGTTAACCCGTCTAGCTCAGGTGGACACAGTGCACAAGAGTGAGACACAGTGCTGAGGTCACATTTTCTCTCATGACTTCCTCCTCATTAATTTCCTCTGAAGAACCACAATTAAATGTTAGCTACAGGTACATGAACATACATCAGATCACCAGGTAGGCTACTAACAATGATGTCATTCATTTACCTTTTATAATGTGACCAGAGCCCCTCAAAAGATGACACGTTGACAAAGCCCATTCACTGTAAATCACTGTAATACATTTCACTGCAGATGGCACACATCACTGTTCACCTGTCACTTTGAACATACTGCAATAAACCCCTCCCCGGCAGCATCACAGCTGCTCAGGTATAAATATTGTATCAGGTGCATCAACATGTAAATTCTCACAGCAGAACTCCTGACTTTTCAATCAGGCAAAAGCAGCGGCCTGAATCAACTGACACATCGATGTGTTTGTGTCAGTCAGAGAAGTCAAACAACAGAATGTCCTTGCTTTTGTTCAACCACAGCGAGCTGGGAAATGTTTTGAGAGAAAAACGCTGTAACTTCAATTTCACGTTTGGACTGAAATATTCTGGTCACGTCGACAGAAAAAACTGAAAAACACACTTTTAACATTTGTTTTTGGCTCCCATGTTTCTAATTGAGCTGTTTAGTCGGCTGTTTTTGTAAATGGTTTGTAATTTTTGGAAACAAAGTGCTTTCCCACAAAAACATAGAAACCGCTGTCTTTGTAATCAGGACTGCATGGAGATGTGTGGATTCCATTTTATGAAAAAAAAAAAAAGGTCAATACGATGAAATATTTGTACAAAGTCATTTATTATGCATAAATATGTAACAAACCAGAACAGTTACCAAATTCTGTACAAATCTTTACATGGTTTAGGACAACTGCTTGTGGTTTATTCATCATCATCATCATCATCATTATCATCCTCATATCACAACACGGCTGGAAACCCACAGATTGCATAGATAGAAAATAAGCACCTTCTTTGAAAAGTAAACTGATATTGTAAACGTCAGTGGTTCATTATGTGGAAATTGTCCCTCTTTTTTCCAGTTGATGATTTTCATCTTTTTTTTGTTCCAAGCCTCTGAGCCTCACTGGGTGATTTGTATTCAGTGCACTCAACTTGGCTTGTCATACCTCCAAGTGCAGGTCTGCCCTCCTCCTGCACAGAAAACTCTCAGCTTATGCCAAGCATAACCATTCAAGATTTGCTGGGTATCTGCCCACATCAATGCTATGCATACAGTTTGCTCTCCAAGTGACAGAAAACTCTTGGAGATATGTGCCATTAAATAATTTACAACAAGGCTTTTGTTCAATTCTCAGAGGATCCAAAGTGATTCAGACGAGCTTGGCTTCAAAAATCTAATTATATTACATTGGGGTTTTGTTTTAAAATCAATTACAATGGGAAGAAACTGGTTGAAAACTGTATCTCCAATAATTGCAATATCTAAAAGTGCTATTTATAGATTGTTTAGTACCATCACCCAATTCTCTTCCACATGCATTTGATAATAATGCAGCTTCTGGTGAAGCTGGGTCCAAACAGAGCCAATATTTGTTTGTCATTCGCTTTTCAAAACTCTTGTTTGTTGGCTGTCATTATTGAAAACCAATTCTGAGCCAGTATCTGGACAACAGCCCATCTCCAAATATCACTGGATAGCACTGAATCAGCAAATACAGAGGCGTCCGCACATGAATCAATCAGTCAGTCGATGATGGAGAAGAAAAGGAGAGAAAATGTTGCAGAAATCATTTCTCTGAGGAAAGATGTCGGAGAGGAAAAAATGGCTAAATTGTTGCTCTGACAGCGCATCCTGCTAACCTCGATCTTGGACAGTCAATACTCCAAAGCAAACATGGCTGAACAGATCATCCATAGACATGCTGGCAGGTATTTGTGATGTCTAAACATAACACAGAGCTTTCTTTCCAAAAAAAGAAGAAAAAAAAGATGTAACCGAGCTGGTATTTTCTGCCAATCAGGAACGAAACAATGAAATTAAGCTTCGTGGCATAACCTGATAAGCCATCCAATTATTCTGCAGCGGGTGTCATGACAACAACACAGGGCCTCTGCTACCTCCCGCCGTCACAATTATTCTCAGTCATGATGCCATGAATACAGAGAGAGGGACCACTTCAGCCAGACTGGGGCACAATATAATATCCTCTTGATAGAGAACGTCATCTAAGTGGTGGATAAAAATAATTTGCAGAGTCTGTGCAGACCAACAATCTCCCTGTAATAAGATTTGGGACAAAGGACATGTTCTGCAGCACAGACTGCAGTTAGGAGATGAAAATGTGAACTGCATCTGTGAGTGTAAGAGGTGATTACAGACTTGAGAACAGGATCATTGTTTTGTGACTTGTATACTGTTCATGAGTTACTAATGACTATTTAGAAAAAATAAAGCAATTCCTGCAGTAAAAAAACAAAAACACATACGGTTATATTTGTATAAATTGTCTAAACTAATGCAAAACATACAAGCATCTACACATTCACATCTCAACAAGAGTGATAATTATCTTTAAAAAAACAACTGTGTGAAGCCCTGATTCTATTTATCCTACTTCATTTACAATGTTACAATATGCATACATACATTACAGAGCTTTGACAATGAAAAAATACAGCATATGGAAATAGGTCTCTTTATTCTAATAGCCTTGCCTTACAATTGACCTCCTAATCTTATATCACCACCAGTCTTATAACAGCAGCTGAATGTGCGACAGCTGAATGGATAAAGAGATACAGTGAAGTCATACTGAACTGAGACAGCACTCAGAGACTGTTATGTTCAGTGAGTTTGAAGATTAAGTTTTCTGTCTATTATAAACAGAAATCCTATTGATACCCACATAAAATCACAATTACTGATCCCAAAGACTGAGTCATTCACAACAATAAAGTTGTGTGTTTGAATTTGACTTTTAAAACCATTACTGTATAAACACAGCTCTGCATGATTAGGTATTAATCAGCCTGGGAAAATGTTTTTAAGGCTCTGGACGTAGCCAAGACACGATGATGTTATAGTGATGTCATCCCCACTTGGATTTGGAGATTATTACATTTTCAATGCAAAGACTGAATTATAAACAGAGTGGTGTTTTAATCTGGCAGGTAAACTCTAATAAAAGACCGTTGTTTTGCATTATGGGAAACATAGGATTTTCTGGGCAGTTTGGTTCTACTGTCAAGATATCTCTAGCTCTTTTGCTTCAATGTTGATCAATAATTTATAATCTGTCTCTGCTAACTCAGAAGAAACAGATTACAAAGTGCAACACTAAATCACTTTAGGTGTCAGGTGTTTAGGTGCTGAAAGTCTCTAAGTGAGTTCACTTGAATACACAACTTTAAACTTTGTGAAGCGACAGAGAGAAAAAAGAGAGTCACCATTTAAAGTTTTAGCTGGAAGCTTCGTTCTTGACCTCGAAAAAAGTAGTTTGGTTAAAAATACCCAACACAAGTCCCACTTAGTTGGTGCCTCTAAAGCTTTAGCAACAACTAGTGTCCCTCCTCAGCAGAAAATAAAGTAACACAGATGTGACAAAGATGTTTTTCTTTCTTATCATATGATATGACCTACGTGTGGAATTTAGGTATCAAGAGATCAGGAGGATAAAAGGGAGGAAGGCCACAAGATGTGGTTGAAAGCTTTGAAGTAAGGTATCTTTGGGTTGGGATGTTCTGACCAAAAACACACAGAGCTTATGTCTGATTTATTGGAAATAAAATGTTAACACCGTCCACCACTCTGTACTGTATATGACTCTTGGACAAACATTTCCTTATTTCCCAGGCTTTACTGTCTGGTCTTTGTTACCATACATTTCTTCTGGCTATCTGTGTGTGTGTGTGTGACTGTCTCTACTACTACTGTATATCACATGCCTTTTCATTCTCCAAAGTGGAAGTGGTTCAGTCAGCAGCAGCACAAACTGAATAACGGATGCATAAATTCACTCAGTATCAGGACAGAACATCCACAGCGGCGTCTGAAGATGTTTTCTGGGGCTGGACTTCCTCCAGCCACTGAGGAGACCAGCAGCTGTTGCTCCGCCAAACAAACAAGAAGATCAGAGAGTGTTCACATTTCCAGAGAGCGACAGCGGCCTTATATACACACACAACCTTTTTGATGCAAAGTCAACTGTTGTGCAATCCTCAATTCAGAATTCAGAGTCTTTCTTTTTTTTTATGGATTGAAAGCAGGAGAGTAAACTTTATACATTGTTCAGCGTGTGATCTTCTGTGGGAAATTCTTGAGTAGAAATATATAATTTTTGCTTTGCGTGTGATGTGTTTCTTTCCATTCGTTCATCCGGCAGTTTGTGAATGTTTGAATATGGCAGGAGATGGCTGGGGATGGCTGTTTACACTGAGTGGAGTGCGTGTGTATTGACTGGCAGGCATTCACAGAAATAGCAGTTTATAATATCAGGGTATTCATCCTGGCTTCTCTCTGCAGCAGCAGCCACAGAATATCAAACAGAGCCTCTCTGATTCAGGTTATGCACCAGGGAGCGTGATATGTTTTTCTGTCTGTTCAGTTGACGTATGCTTTTTGTGTGCATGTTTGTGTGTATGTGTGTATGTTTTTTTTCCTGCATTTGGAGACTCTGGTGGGATTTTCTGTCAAATTTTTTGTAGTGCTGTAAATTGGGCAATTGATGTCGGGGGTGTTATTAAAACTCATTGTTGTGGATAGACAACGAATCCACAGGGGAGACCTCCTGGGGACTCAGAGCTGCATCGTCAGAGACGGGTTCGGAGCGGGACTCGGCCAGTCTGACAGAGACAGAAAGAGAAAAAGGTTCACACACAAAAAAAGAAGAAAAAAAAAGCCAAGGTTGAAAAAACTGAGGGAAAGACAGACAAAGTGTGACAAGGGAGGATGAAGAGGATGTTGATTTGTGTGATGGGACTGACAGTGAATGAGTGGAGGGGCAAACACACAGGGGGCAATGTGTGGAGCCGTCGGTGGCAGACAGGTGGCGGATTACAATAACCATGAGCTGCCGCATACTAACAAGAGAACAGAATAACCTGAGCATGGGAGAAAAAAAAATAATGTGGCTGGTCTGCTTTGTTTATATGACAAATGTATTCAAGGAGGCCAGGAGTTCCCCTAAAAGTACTGAAAAAAAAGACTGAGAAGTATGGATTTGTGGACAGCGCAGATGATGATGGATCAGTTATGCCTGGTAAGTCACTGCTGTTCTAAATATAAAGCTTCATGCAACATGCAGATCCACTTGTCACATCACTCACCAGTGTCCATGTCTACTTCCATGTTGCTGCATGTCAGGTAGAGGACAGAAGAAATCAGTGGTGAAATAAGAGAAAACACTGAGAATGTCAAGCTGAAAAAATGTCAACAGAAAGGGCACCAAGACTCTAACAAGTGTGTGTGAGTGTGTGTGTGTGTGTGTGTGTGTGTGTGTGTGTGTGTGTGTGTGTGTGTGTGTGTGTGTGTGTGTGTGTGTGTGTGTGTGTGTGTGTGTGTGTGTGTGTGTGTGTGTGTGTGTGGTCCCTGCTTGACCATGCGTAGTAAAGAAACACTCACAATCGCAGAAAAGAAGAACCTCGCCACATCCAGATGAGGTTAAATTATTTAAGCGCCTCGGTTTACGGAGGAGCCGAGGCAGTGGGTTATATAATAGCCACTTTAACTCCAGGGTCAGTATTAATTTAAGAAATCTTAAATACAAATCAAACCATTTAATTAAAACCATTTGAATAGCGAATGATGCCAATAGTTGTGAGCACCAAGCTGCTGTTCGAATAACGATCACTCAGTTCTAAAAAGATTTTTCACAGCGGCCCACACCCTGACCTGCGCTCATACGGTTAATTAAAAATGATTCTACTGAACTTAGCTTGGTTGCATAAGTTGAAGCTGAACTTATAGGACTATACAGCGCTGCTAGGAAGCCTCAGAGGCTGCGCAGCTACTAATACCCAAGTGGAATTGGATGTGGTTAAAAGTTAATCACCTATGGCATAAAGTAAGAGCATAATTTACAGGGGTTTTTAAGGGGGAAATTCAAGGTTAATTGCTTATTTCTGGTCTAACTTGTGATATAGACATGTGGCTTATGTTGAGTGGATGTTTCTTTGCTTTTAGGTGAATGAAAAAATGAATATATTTTGCAGCGGCCTTTACCAGGTCCTTATTTTGTCAGGTTCAGGGCATAGTGGAGTTTTTCTAGAGCATCTCGAACTTTGAGAACATTAGGAAAAGACCCCATTTAAAAACAAAACAAAGCCACAACCACAAAGTAACAATAAATAGGTACGACAGTCAGTGTGATCCAGAGCCTTCCGTGTTTCAAGACAAATCCTATCCACCATGCTCACACCGCCACTCCACAGCTCGACAACCTTGTCCACCTCCCCAGAGGAGGAGGAGGAGGAGGAGGAGGAGGAGGAGGAGGAGGAGGAGGAAGAGGAGGAGGTCTGCTCCAACGCTCCAACATCCTTCAGCACTTCCTCTCGGATGTCAGGTGTTGTGTTCCACCTTTCGTCCATTTGACAGCCATCCACGTTTGAGGCCGGTATTCCCTCATCGCTGCTGAAAACGGCCTCAGTACCAGCCTCCTTCCTGTTCCCTCCACACATAACCAGCTTTGTCTGTCTACATCGTCTCTGCCTCTCGTTTACACATTTGTTTTCACAAAAGCGTTTCATGCTCTAACACAACAAACGCATCTATTAGCCGCGGGCCAACACAGCCTAATGACTTGCCACGTCTTTAATGTTTGGGGCACCGTCCCTCCGCTGCTCTTCTCTCTTTAGGGGAGGATAATACAGCACTGCAGGACACATACACATATCATGTGGTTATATGAGGATAAGAGAGGCCATGCAGAGAGCTCAGCCAGTCACTGGACTGTGTGGCCTACATTCTCAGCAGTCTGTGGTGCATGGGCAGGCGATATCAAAGTATTTTAAACGCATTTAGTATGTCAGAGGGACCACATGCATATGCAGTATCAGTCCTGAATAAAGATTATTTCCATCACATGTATTAAAACAGGGGTCCATGTGAGTGAGCACAACCCATGTGCACTTGGCTGGGACCCACATTTTACCGTTTCGCTGCCGTGAAATGACTGTCACGCTTTCAGAATAAAAGTGTTGCATTGTAATCCTAGCTCCGTGATAAAGTGCTGATGCACAGTGGAGCGCCCTTGCTGGCTTCAGCGGCTGTGCTACTGACAGCTCTGTCAGCAGAGGTGACGATCACTTCGCCGGTCATCTCTGCTGTCTGCTGCGGTTCACTTGTAGCACAGTGACCTCACAAGAGTTCAGGATGCTCACTGCCGATGCTCTCTATGGTTTATCTAAGTCACATGTTTTGTTCAATGGTGTGTACTGCACAGTCATATAAAATGTCTTCAGTTAATGCAGTGGAAAAGAGGTGTACAGCTAAAACCACAGTTTTCTCAGCTGCAGCTAATTTTTTTTTTTGGCTGAATTCAGATACCTACAATAAAACCTTCAGCTTAAAATAAACTCTGCTATTAAAAAGCTTCAAATGGATCACAGAAGACATTACAAGATGATATTGCAACATAGATTTTTCTAAAGGAATCTGTATCATCTAATATAAATGAAATATTATATCTATCCAACTGTAACTGCAGTGCTTATTTTAGGAAATTAGACATCGATCAAAAACACTCAATTTTGGAGCCAGGTATTTCAGTGAAGTGTTTCAACTAGTTTTATAACAAGGGACTTGATCATGACTCCAACAAACTAAACGGACTATGCCATTCATTTTGTTTTGATTAGAGCTGATACATGAGTTCCTTCTCATATTACTCAGCTCTGGTTTAATAGGACAGATTTAAATCACAGTAACTGTGGTCATTTATTATATTAAGTTAGAAGGAAGCACTTCAGGGCAGCTTTAAGAGAGAGGACTGGGGAAAAGAGATTTCCTATTGATTATCTTGTGTGGTATGTATAAAATTATTTTTCCAATGTCATATTAAATCTCTGAAAGAGCTCTCATCATTTTATCCACTTTTATCCCCTCACCAGTCAGTGATGACTTGTACAACAGTATGTTCAAACAGCAAACACACATATTGAACAGTCAATACAGTAACTCCCTCTAATCCATAACCTTGAGACAGTTGTTTTCATGCAGCTACCTTTCTACCTCATGCCATTGCCATGAATACAATGTCATCCTTGCTTGTCCCTTTGTGCGAGTGAATTTCAATAACAACTTGAATTTGCGTCAGTCGATATATCTAATAAAGGTTTTCTTATTTAAAAGAGTTTAAGAGGTTACTGGCAGGTTACTGTCATCTTCTGCAACTGTTCGACAGTCTTCAAAAGGCAATCTATTTCTGATTAATATTAAAATCAACACTAATTGGTTTCCTTTTGTTATTCTGGGGCTGGGTGAGGGTTGGAGAGGTTTGTGTGCAGGAAAAAAAATCTCATCTCCTTTCATAAATGAAAGAACAGATCCCCAGTGTTCAGCAAACTTGCAGTCAGTCATAAGCAAAGGTTACCTTGAGAACGCATCATCGAGTCCATCCTCCACATCCTGTTGAGACATAAACAATATGAATCAATACACACATAAATTACTTCAAATTACAATCCCGATGCTACTCAGCTTGTTTCAAGCCCCAGTGCGTCGCCACTGACTCAGGTGTTTGTCATTACTTGTTTATATTCAAATGACACAAATTAATTCAGGAGCAAATGCTGCAAAGAGGCTCTCGGTGTCTGTACTACACCAATACTCAATCACAACTCACAGAGGGAATAACAGAAACTATGCTGTCTTTGTTCTAGTTTTTCCAACCTATTTAAATCCCCTTTCGTTCTTCTAATGCATTATTATAGCATACAGTAGTATTCATGGATACAATCTAATGAGTTGCACAGGGCAAAATACTATACTACATACTCCTTAACGCATGTGAAAAGATGTAGGGGAGGACAGTATATCCACCCAATAAGAGGTCGACATATCACAGTGAACCAGATGAATTTCATTTAGTGGGATCAGTCTGAGGGGAAGATATTCTTATGATTATAGTGTCACCTAGTGTTGGACATCTGTAAGTGAACAAACAGGATGTTGACCGCTGAGCCACTGCAGTGCAAACATTGAAATGTATTTACCTTAGAATTAGACTCTTTAACACACAAAATATAATTATTTAATTGTTGATTTAACTGAAAAGGAATCACTCATTAAATCATGAGGAAAAATAAGATGTTTATCATCAGTTTTGTGTTGGCCACCAAGGTCTGTTTGTGTTCAGGTAAAATCTGGCCCCCTGCCTTTGGCTGAGCTATTCAGACACTTTTATTCCATCCCAGAGGAAGACAATGTCACCTACAGTGGAGTCCAAAAGTCAGAGACGACTTTCTGAATCAGGCGAATGGGAAAGTGACTTTTGCACCCCACTATACTGTATATAATCTGGATGAAGCTGCTGTTGTTTTATTGTCTGTTGACGAATGAAAGTATATTGTAGTACATGTTTGTGTGCAAGATGTTTGACTTCTCTCAGGTTTTGTGAAAGTCTCATCATTGGTAAATGAAACTAAATCTTAATTCAATTTTAGAATTTAACATTTTAAAGGGACTACGAGGAGCGACCACTAAATAATAATATCAAAATAACTATGAAGACGAAACAATAGATTCATCCACATTAATATGAGACTCTTTTATAACCAAAAGCAAACTCCTCGGGGTCTCTTTAAAATGAATAAATAAATATGTTCTGAGTTTCTTATCAGTGTGATAGGAACAGTAAATTAAATGTTGCTATTGACTTTTGTGAGTTTTTTCTAAAGTAAATGTCCTACACTCATCACACACATCGATGTAGATGATTAGTTCAGGCAATAATGCTCACGTTTTATTTCTAACCATAGATACGGCTTATACTTAATATAATGGATATATAAAGCAGGTTTTACACATGTCAAGGTTTTGTATGCCAAAAAAGATGAAGCATTCAAATATCTAGCCTTTTAAAACTGCATTTATATATACAGTAAACAACGTAAATTGCCATTTTACAAGACACACTACAGTATACTGTCCTAAAGGGATATGCCAGTTATTGAGCGGATCTATGATGAAGTCATATTAAATGTAGTTGTTTGCTCGGAGCCATCATAAAGTCGAATCAGATTTAGACTCCTTCCCTGGCCTTATATTACCTCCCATAAATCAATGCACACATAAATCAATGCAGTGTTAAAGTCAAGAGGAAGCAAAAACTAGTGCTGGATCAGTTCTCAGTATTGGCAGATATCCTTCTGAGTTGAGGAAATAGAATTCAGTATCAGGAGGGAAAAAGTCCTTAAAAAATCTGCACATCATGTACAGTATAACCTGAAAGAAAACCGCTGACTGTTGCATTGGATTTGGCCCAATCAGAAGCACTGGCAGGCTGGAGACAGATGGTGTGACCTACCCAGGAGTCATGTTTGATTGGTCGCCTTCGAGTGGGGTTACTCCGAGGTGAAGGCGAGCTGAGCGAGGCAGAGAAGAAAGGCCTCCGCAGCTTCTCCTCCATCCCAACAGGCTTGTGCGCCTCTGGATACGAGGCAGCAGGTGTTGATGCCGGGACAAAGTGACAGAGCGACGGAGACAGAGGACGGGTAAGGGAGAAGGTCGGAGAAGGACAGAGAGCAGGAGAGAGAGAGAGGAGGGGGGGCTGTTAGCAGTTCTGTCACAAAACATCAACTCCAGACTCTCATCCCTCTCTGCAACAGGCAGCAGTTTAAATCACGTCTGTAAAACTTTCTCTGTGTTGCTCCCACAGTGCTTGAGGCTTTCAAATCAGATCCTCTCTCAGTCTCTCTCTGGCCACTACCAGTGGGAGTGGAGCACATTTTAATTGAAAGAAGCTGGAAAAGCCAGGACTTTTGCCAACAACAATCAGATTAGTCTCTTTATATAGACCATTTGACCCCCTGAGGAGTGGGTAATAATTTGACCTATAAATGTCACGGCAATTGGAAAGTACTTGAAATCTACTGCTCCTCTGAATGACTAATAAGTTACTTGTAATTAGGCGATTTATGCTCTCTCTCTCTCTCTCTCCCTGTGTGTGTGTGTGTTTGAGAGAGGAGGTGACTGTTATGTACATACAACCACGAGAAAGGTCATTCTAAAGTCATTACACGACTGACTGCAGCAGCATATACTAAATCATGTTCACTGGAAGCTGTTCGGTTTGTGAGGAGGAGCTCCCCTCAGCTCAGGCAGTGTAATATACTACATCTATCTATCTATCTATCTATCTATCTATCTATCTATCTATCTATCTATCTATCTATCTATCTATCTATCTATCTATCTATCTATCTATCTATCTATCTATCTATCTATCTATCTATCTAGCAAAGCAACCAATGAGAATTACTGTAAGATTAAGAGATGTTAAGATAAGAAGAGTATTACCATGTATCAGTATCATCAATACCTCCTCCACTGTCTGTACTAGCTAGCCTGGTTCTCTCCAAAAAAAAACCCACAGAAAACATATGCTCTCTAAATTCCCTCACTCATTATGTCTTGTTTATTTAATCCTTGCAAAATCCAAAAGTCTAAAAACTGCCTCATTGTGGTTTTACAGGCGGTTATGTGCCAAAACCATTTCTTGGCTAGACGCAGTAACTTCCTGGCACATGACTGCCCGAGAAAGTCCAAAGTGTAGTTTTGGCACTTCAGTTTTGTTGTGCTGATCAACAGCAGAAAAAATAGTTGTGAATACTAATCAGAGAGCTTTAGAGGTTCTGGTTGAATTAGTTATTTTTAGGACAGAGCCAGGCTAGCTGTTTCTACCAAATTCAAGTATTTATGCTATGTCAGTTCTGTGCTGCAACCTTTCACCAAACCAACCACATCTGTCGTTACTCTTAAGCTCAGGTCGATGTGGATGAGGACAAGATAAAAGAAAACTCACCTGCTGGGACACACTGAGTGTCTGTTGTCGCCGTCTGCCCATTGCTCGCAGCACAGGAACAGCAGGTCCTGGTCTTTTTGCTTTTGCCTGTAGAAAAAGAAAAGTACTATAAAACTAAACCTTTTTTTTTTTTTAAGCATTTTCAATAACTTTCTTGCCAAGTTGGCTTAAAAACCAAAGGAATACTGTGATTAGAGATGGATTTCAACCCTTTCTTACTCATATTGTGTCTATAAACAGCCCGAGAGGAAAACGTTTAACTGAACTGGCCTGCTGTCACCTTCCCATTGTTCAGTGAACTCACCTTCCTGAGCAATCTCCCACATATCCAGAGCTACTTTAAATGCCTGGGCTACTGTTAATGTTACAGCCTGAGCCTGGAGGAGGGGAGAAAGAGAAGGACAACAACAGTAATAAAACATATATATATACACACACAATATACTAAAATAAAAAGAAAGAAAATAATAATTGTTGTGTGATTCCATTTTGTGGTCCAGGACGATTCTGATTTAATTTGTTCAGTTAGATTGAGATCATCATATTCACATTTTGAAAATATATTTTACATTTCAACTGTTAACAAATCTATATCATGTGGGTGTAATGTATTTATATATCAAGATCTCTGTTATTTGTCATTATTGGTTATTCTAATAATTATAATAAAGAAACGTGAGGCTGCCACAAGATGGAGCCAGACACCTAAACATTCGTGCTCCCTGCTGCCTTGATGCAGTTGATTACAAGGAGTCGATCCTGGAGCAATCTGACCTCCTGACCGGCTTAAGTCTACAGAGTATACACATTCAACAGCTGTAACGCTCAAAACAGCTACATACAGAGGTGCAGAACAGAATCACAAGTGTTGTGCACTTACAATCTTCTTCTTTTGGCAGAGAAACGCATGGCACTCCAGAGTCTCGTTGAACTGACTCTGAGAGACGTACGCAAAGACCTTGTCCTGAGTTTTGTCTGCTGTGCAGTAAGAAATTCTGAAAGAGACAAGGCAGGAGAACAAAAAGGAATAGATAATCATTACAGCTTTATCAACTCTATCAACATTTGTTTCATCCTAAAGTAAATGTTTTTTTTATTTTATCAGAGGACATACACAAATAGAACAAAGCAGTACAATCAATGAAACCTGAGCTACATACTATAATACAAGTCAATTTAGGCCATAACTTTCCTTTTGTGCTCAACCTCTTGCATATTTATGAGCAAACCAATCATTGCAGGATGAGAGCGGTTGTTATGAATCTTATGTTGATGATCAAGTCCCACAGCTGGGAACGGTAGTGCAGGAGACAACAGCACTGACACACATGAGAGACACTTGAAGCTGTGACAGAGCTCTTTGATGCTTTCCATGTCAGACAGTACATGTGCATCAACGCACATAGTGACACAATGTTGCCGTGCGGAAGGTTTTTCATTTTTCCATGTAAGGCGTTCTGTCTGTCAATGGAGGTACAGGGACACACAAGAGTTTCAAAACCTTAAAGGGATAGTTCAATTTTTTTGGCAAATTGGCCTATTGCCATAATCCCTATAGTCTTAGGGGTAGGTTCGTTACCTTTAATTGTCATGCAAGCTATTTTTAGAACGGCGGAGCAGAGCCGCGAGCTGCTCAGAGCTACTCTACAGAGGCTAATGGGATTTCTTAGTTTCCTTCATCAAACTCATCAAATTCACAATCTAATAACTTCAAAATGCTCTGGTGGACAAGTTGTGACCTGCACATTCACCACACTATGAGATACTGTAATAATGGAACGTTGCGAGACAGAGTTGTTTTCGAGGCAAATGCAGAGACTGTTTGCTGAAAAACTGCCCCTGAAGGCAACGCGCATCAGCGGTTTTGCATGAATTTACCTCGAAAACAACTCTGTCTCGTTACGTTCCGTTATTATCTCATAGCGTGGTGAATGTGCAGGTCACAACTTGTCCACAAGAGCGTTTGGAGTTGTTGCATTGTGTATTTGATGAGTTTGATGAGGGAAACCAAGAAATCCCAGGAGCTTCCGTAGCGTAGCTCTGAGCAGCTCACGGCTCTGCTCCGCCGTTCTAAAAATAGCTTGCACCAACGATTAAAGGTAATGAACCTACTGCTCAGACTATATGGGCCAATTTGCCAAAATGTTGAACTATCCCTTTAATCTTTTTTGTGCTGTGTTGGGGTAAGTTGGATGAGTTTTGTCACTGGGGACACCAACAGCAGGAGAAATAGTTGTGAAACTTAAAGGGATAAAGAAAACTGTTCCTTCCTAAAATAATCTCCCTTTATGTTACATAACGTTTTGCAACTTTCTATCAACTCCACAAAAATCCCCCTGTGCTGCGGGTACACGTATTGAAATATCTGTATTTCTGCTGTCAGTGGAAAGTCTTGGATTACGAATTGATCTCTGCTGTTATTACATTGCAGTCGAAACCTCATTCCTCAACAGTCACACTGGATCTCTTCTGCATCCAGTATCTGGTTTTCAAGGAATCCAGTCGTCTGCAAATCCAGTCGCAGCCACGGCCATGTGATTTTAAACGGTTATCTAAAACCAATCCAGCCCACCCAGACATTTTGCTTCACCTTGCAATAGCTCACAGTGGTTCACTGAAGCCCAACCGGTGGATTTGTTTTGTTGGATTTTATGCAGGCCATTAGAGGCCGTATCGATCTCCAGTCTGTCTGTACGAAGCTGTTACGTGAACCAGCAGTGTGCATCATGTTTGCTGCTTCAAATAGATGCATAAATGAGCCACAGTGAGTAATGCATTTGACCTTTTGTCACTATAATTAAATATACAGCCTTTATTGTAAGCAGCACAAGGACAAGATTGGCTCATTATGGGAGGGGGGAAAAAAGCTCTGCTGTGAAGGCTGAGTTGTTTTCAATCTCAATTAGATTTAGATACTCAAGGCCTCTTAATGGATGTCGACTGCAGTCAGCAGCTTGTGGATCTCTCCATAATTATTACAGTAACTTGTAAACTGTATGCAAAGCCACTCATCTATAGCAGACCACATCAAAAGAGGCGCTAAAAAGGGAAGTTATTAATTTGATCAAACAAACAAGCATGAAACCACCAGCCCTCACATCTCGCTCTCAGATTGTTTGCTGGCTCGCACCACTGATGCATGACCCACATAGCAATGCCCAGGACACCTAACTCTGTATCCCTCCACACACCCACAGTCACCCACCCAACCTCACACAGCCTCCTCCCTCTCTCCCATGTGCTCAAACTCATATTTGGGCCTTAATTGCATAGAAATGAGCAAAGGAAAAAAGTTGAAAGTGATGACCTATTTAGGTTGGGAAAACAAGCGTGATATAACCCTCTCCTGTAACTGCTCAATAAGCTCTTAATTATCGTTTTATTGCGGTATCAACTTTCAACTAACTTCCTGTGCTGTTTTCTGCAACATGATTTTCATTTGTGTCATTGAGCTTGCATTGCTGAGACCTCCACAGGTTTCCATGCTGTCGTCCGTGCACTATTGTTTTTCAAAATATATTAAAACATTTATGAATCATTATATATAAAAAAAATACTACAGCATCATTCAATGTAGTTACTGTAGTGGTAGTAAGCAGGTGTGTTTCTGTCATTTCTGTCGCTATTATTTTGCAGAAAAGTTGCAGAAAAGTTGATTTTGTTTAGGATTACTTCTAATTGACTAACCCAACCCCTGTTTTAGCCCCCAGCCCAGTGCAGTGTCTGCTAGGATTGGCTCTAGCCCCTCCTCCCTACTGTATATCGCTAAGCAGTATGGATAATGGATGGATGGTTATCTACAATCAGTAAGCATGAGCGAAACGAGCAAATAGGTCAGTCCACATGCAGCACATGTGTCACCAGTGTCTCCACATACTGTATGTGTGTCAGAATAATACATAAGTGCAATGTGAGCATTGAAGTAAAATGGCATAATAACTAAATGTAAATTATGAAATTTGCATATGCACCCCATCTCCTTCCATTATCAACAGCAAGAATGTCATGAATATGAATTTATCACACATTTAAGTGTATACATAAGGGTAACCCAGAGATTTGTTCATCCATGTGAGAATAACAGACACACAGACAGAGCCACCTCACTGAAGTGAATACACATTGAAGATTTCATCTTTCTGGCAAAGACACACAATCATCTTCTATTTACTAAGGTACAAAAGTACAAAGGTTTCTTTATAAAAATCTGTCTGCATTCACATGGTGCAAGTAAAAGACAACATTTTTACTGCTGCCGCCAGTGTCACAAACAATGGATCATATTCCCAATATAAGCCTACAGCCTGAAACAACAACAGTAGAGGGAAAAAAAAACAATAATTGACAGCCTCAGAGTTCTCACTAAGCTTGAACAACAGAAGCTGAGCTGTCAAGTTGCATCATATCTCCGAAGGGGCTCTGTGGACGGCAAGCCTTTGATCTCCTCACTGCGTAGAAGCACCGGTGTTTGTGAGAAAGAGACGGAATATCAATGGAAATATTTAAATATTTACAGCACAAAGCCTGAATAGAAGTTCATACATCAAAGCTCCCAATTCTCTGTGTACACAAATAAAGCAGGTATGCTATTTATTACAACAATGAACTGCTTTTGTTCAACTCTCAACCCAGTGTAAGTACAATAATGGCAAAAACAACAACAACTTTTGCAGCTTTCGGCTGCAGGGAATCAGGAATCAAAACACATGATATTTTTTGCAAAGTGGTGAATAAACCAATCTCTTAACAAACAGTAAACATTTGCAAGAAGGTTCATGAGCAGCGCAGTCACTCACTCATCTTGGATCCTCTGTTCAGAGATCCTATAGACACATCTCACTAATTTAATGGCATGGCAGAACCACGTGCATCGCTGTCAGGTTGAGTGCCAGTCGGTGTTTCATCTCTCCTCCTCTGTCCTGCGTGTTTTGCTGATTGATATGCTGGTCGGTCGCTGAGAGCTCTCGTCAGAATATGAATCAGAAACTCAGGTCCAGATGGAAGCTGAACACCCTCACAACGTTCTGCTCGCTGGTGGATTTTAAATAAGGGCTTTTTATATAAGGACAAATAAGGCAGACTGATTGCATTAGAATTCAGTACCCACATTTAGACCGGCTCACTTTGTCAATACAGAGAACCAAACTAAACACTGGTAACTTTCTACTTGAACTGACAACATGTTTCTTCACACATCTGTACAGTGTTGTTAAGATGCCTATCATTTTTCACATTGGTGTTAGAGATTTAACTTTAAAAAGTGGTAATTGTCATTTTTGCTCATCAACATCCACTTAGTCATGACAAAATGAAAACATGTTTTTAGAAAAGTAAGTATGACTTAAGTAAAATAAGTCAAACCTCTTATGCAAAAGCATTCAGGCTTTTTTGCTGCAGTACTTCAACTAACTTTACTGGAGTCTGCCCGTGGCAAATGGATTTGAAGACCCACAATTCACACTTCATGTGAGGACAAAAAAACAAACTGCAGCAGGTTCAGCAGTGAGATGGAACAAACTGCCAGAAGGACAACTCTCTCAGCAGCACTCCAGCATTCAGGCCTTAATGGCAGAGTAGCAGCACATAAGCCACTTTGCGTAAAAAGGCATGCACAAAGACCAGCTTTGAGTTTATCAAATGACATTTTAAAGCACGGCGGTGAAGGCATCATGGTGGGTGGGTGGTGCTGGTGTCTCAGTGGCAGCCACATGGTGACTGGTCAGAATCCAAGGGAGATGAGAGCAGCTAAACACAGATACTGTAGGTCCCCTGAAGAAAACCACAGTTAACACAATATGTAAAGTGAGTGGAGTGGCAGTACAACTTTTGTGCGTTCTCAGGAGGTTATGTGCTTCTACAGGCTTGTGTTTTTACCAATGGACAAAGCCAAGCTAGCCATTCCCATCTGCTCCGAGCCTTTATGCTAAGCTAAGCTAACCTGGGTATAGCCATACAGATGTGAAAATATACATGTGGCTACATGTCATGGATTATCATTATGGATACCAACATTTACATTACAAATGTTCACTCTGAGCACAGTCAGCATCATATATCAATGTGTTTTAATAGGTTATGGATTTTTTTTTTTTTTTTTTTACATTCGTCAATCCAACCAAGCTTCACTGTCATGGTAGAAAACCCTCAGACCTCCTGTGTGGTTCAGTGCTTTGCTACTATAATTCCAGCAGTCAGACCTCCAGCAGCAGTACAAGGCCGACGTGACCATGGAAGCTGGAAGATCAAGCTCGTGATAATACAAGTTGAATGTCTGATGCCGCAAATGAGATGCACTGCAAAGCGTGCTGTCCTGAAGCGAGAGGCTGATGAAGCTACCAAATAAAATTTCACGTTGGGAAACTGTGAGCACATCAAGTATGATATTGCATTGTGGGTGGGTGGGTGTGAGCAGGAAGGTGTAAGCAGGAGGAGGGTGGGGCATAGTTTGAACTAAAGGATCCTTTTTCCCTCTATTTCCACTGCCATGCACAATGCCTTCCAGTCCATTTTTTATCCCTCACTAAGCTCCCCCTGAGGGAAGCAGCCAGTAAGTGCGGATACACAATTAACTTAACAAACACACACATTTACATACAGACTCACTATATCAGGTGCACCCAGATGTAACCTTATCCATATATATGCACACACATACACATACTCCCTTAAGCACAGGAAACAGGCAGATTTCATCCATCCTCTGAAATCTACACTTTCTTTCACCCTTCACTTGGTGTTCTGGGCCAATAAATGGATTATGAGCAACAAAAATACGACACAAGAAAGGAAGTGAGGGGAGGGGGAAAGAGCTATAAGTAGGAGGGGGTGGGGTGGGGTCTCAGAAAGGGGATAAATCAATCCTCAGTCAACCCAAGCTCTGTATGTGGCCCTTCAATCGCTCCTGTATCATTACTCGAGGGGGTACGGGGAAAGACTGGCAGCGTGAGCTTCAAAGCGGGCAATTAGTCGTGGGTATTCCTGCGTTCAGAGCTCTGTTTATGTTAATATAAGCAGAAAAGAAAGATGTCTGTCTACACAGTGAAGAGGAAAGAGGAAGGTAGAGAAGAGGACGATAAAGAGAGAAGAGAAGGGGGATCAAAGAAGAGGCTGATCACTCTGGTCTGGGGTCTGTTACCACTGATAAGGTGGATCAGAGGGGGATGCAGACCTCAGTGTGTGCACCCGCGCACACACACACACGCGCGTGCACCCTCTGTTCTCATCGCAGCTTGTTCTGTAATCACAGTCCAGCCATATGATATTTAGACTGTAATCCTCAATGACATGAGGTCCAGTCTATATTACAGGATGCTATCGTGAGAGGGGAAAGCCAACCAAACATAACACACTCCACACACGCTCACACACACCCTCACTGATTTGGTAGAATGAAACCTCGCATGGATGCTGGGAAAGGTTAGCTTTCATTGACACTTTGAGACAGTAGCAGACACCCCCTGTGGCCCCCTCCTATTATTGGTTTCCGAGTAAATTGATCAAACACAAGACTCAGTGAGCAGAAAGCTGTTTGGTTTAATCCTGCTAGAAGAAGCTGAAGCAGTGGACAAAGAGGAAAGTGACCTAGATAGATGATGATATCAGTTTCTTCATGTATCAAATGAGGCCACCTTTGTTCTAAGGGCTCGGTTGGAGTAATTAGTAGCTTTGTGACACAGGGGCCATAAAACATTCAAACCATACTGTAGAGCGGTACCAATTCAGTTCATGAACCACAGTGTTAAGTCACTATGTATTATTGCTCACCTATGCTTATAAAGTCAGGTATTTGCTCACTCGACTATTGGAATTTAGAGTCAGACTCTTCATGCAGTGAGTTGTGATGTTGTACATTGTGTTTTAAATTATTTGCAGTAGGAGGCTGGTGTAGTCCCACACTCCACTCTGCAGGATCTGATGTTGAATCTGTGTTTTTCATTAGGACCCATAATTCTGAGGGAGATGTGCACGTGTGTGCACTTCATATAAATATATTTAATGGTTGTCAGACATTGCACTTAAAAGGAACTCAATGTGAATACATGTACAAAATGTATGAATGTCTCTGGAGGATTTAATTAAACACAGTAGTTGCTGAAACATGTGTGGGGATGGACAAATCATTTACCTGTATATGGAGACATTCTCTATGAGGTCTGTAGTCTCTGTGTCTGTGATGATGATGCCTTTGGGTGAGACCGTCAGTGTTACTTTCCGAAACTTCTTAGCACTGGCTCTGGCCTGTGGATATGAAAAATAAAAACACACAGTCAGAAATTAAAATCAGATGGAGAAACTCTTGCCTCAGGCACACACACAGAGTCCGCCTGTCTCCCTGACCTTAATACAAGATGATTGTACTTCTGATTAAACACTAAAAGCCGTCAAATGTAACACTAGCTGTCGAGCAAAAAAAACAAGCAGGCTGTGTAAGTTGTCCCAGAAATGAGGGGAATTTATAAAAAGTGACAGAACTGCAGGAAGGGGTGAGAGCGGATGGGAGGGGAAGGGAGGGGAGGGGAGGGGAGGAAAGCTGCAATGTGCAGCCCAGAATGAGTACTCGAGGTCGGGCTGGCAGCCACCGACTCCCCCTGCCGCTCTGCTCCATCTGGAGTTTCAGAAAATACAGCCCTGGTGCTGAGCTTGCAGTCTGCGAGATCGCCTGTTGACAATGGCGGTGACCTCTTTAGCATAAAACTGGCGAGCAAATGAGAGCAGTTCAGTTTTGCGCCCAAATGACAGCAAGTGGAGTGACTGCGAGGGAATACAGAGGGGGATGTAAAGATAAAGGGACTTTAAACGATGTGATCTTAATCTTTGATGAAAAATGTATGCATTCACCCTGCATGACAACGCTTTCACTTTTGCAGGAGGTGAAATAAAAGTCGACAAAAGAAGAGAAGCTGAGGATGAAATGGAGCTGGATCTTTGCTCAAAGAGAAACTGGGACTTCAAGGACGTCAGGAATGGTGCCACAGTTTTCTGTAGGAGCCCAAATGCCCTGGAGATGGTGACAACCAACACAACCCACAGCAGTGCCATGTATGGGAAACTGAGAGCGAGGGGCTGCTGTGCCTGACTGTGGCAGCTCATCCATGTAGGAAGTGCTAACAATCACATTTTTCTGCTGTCATGTTACAAGTGTCATGCCACGAGGCAAAAACCAATCTGTCAGCTCCAGATAGAGCCCGAGTTCAGTCTTTCTCCATACGTCTGGCCCCCTCTGACTTGTCTTATCACCACCGACTACAGCATGTCATAAATGGGGAAAGCCACAGAATGTATTCAGTCACCCCATTCAGGATGATTGGTTTCCAAGGGAACAGACCGAGACAAGTGAGTTTTCTCTCTCTGTCCTAGTGTAAATCGATTGAATCTTAATCCTGCCATTAGGTTCGCTTCAGCCTGTAATTGAGAAGTAGGGGGGTTTGTGATTAGGCTGCAGACAAAGCTTTCTAACAGATTAGACATGTTCATTGTTGGCTCCATTCAGAATAGGTGTGTGTGCATGCGTGTGTGCACACATGAATATAATGTGAGGTTTGTGCACAAAATAGATACTGCAGATACTCATGGGGGATTTTGCGAGTCTGTAAGTTTTTATTTGCAGTCTGAAATGTTCTAGTGGACGGACAGGGACTGAATGTACGTGGAAAACCAGACTCAGAAATCCCATGTGCATCACATAACATCACTGGTTTCTGATGCAAATGTTTGACTCTTGATAATCCTGGATTAGCGGCTTTGATTTCATGTGGCCATACTGACCATCATGTAAACAGTGTACGCTGATTATATAGTTTGAAAGTAAATCTGGTGGTGGCAGCTCAGCAGTTTACAGAACGGTTAGATGTTTTTCCCTAAAGCCACCAAGAGGACGGCACATTTTTACTCACAGTAGAAGGTCACACTAATCCGTGAATAATGAATTAGACGATTATGACAGTAAGCATAATCATTTCACAACCATCTGAGAATACACTGACTTTAGTGAGTTTTCGTCTCTTTGTCTGCAGTGCTGCTTCAACTCTAGATACAGTGTAACAATTTGCCAGTTTCTATCCTGCATGGTCCTGGGTCATTGGGGTAATATAGATACAATCTAAATTGAACAACGATTCCCCTCTAAGTCATTCAGATAATGTGTATTGCAGTTTCAGGCTGTAATTTCACAAATCCACAGGAGAATTTCTATAAAAAGCGCCACTGTAATTGAAATCTTCACAGTGTCACTCTTGAAATGTAATGTTGCTAATGAAGGTGCTGATCCTGCCTACAGAAATAAAAAAAAACATAGATCATTCACTGAATGCAGAATTTACAGAGGAATCAAAATAGTATGCTAGTTTTCACAAGCAGGGATTGAGAGATGTGTCACAAAGGTTATTAGTTAGTCACCGTGGCGACGATTCTGTGAATGGCTGCTGAAGCCATGTCCTCTCCTTTGGGCTGGCCCACCAGCGTCATGCCAAGGTACTTCACGTTAAACACCATCCCCTCCAGCAAGGTCTCCTTGGTGTCCGTCCAGTTCTCTGGCAGCTCTGAGGGGACAAAAAACAGGATGTCAGAAATCAATGACACCTAATCAATGCCACATAATTATAATAATGGCTTACATTTATATAGCGCTTACTGTACACGATACCCAAAGCGCTTTACAGAAATCATTATTCACTCATACAACTTTCACACTGGTGGTGGTAAATGGTCTGTATTTATATAGTGCTTTACTATACCTGAAACGATACCCAAAGCGCTTTACAGTATATCATACAGTACATTGCATTCACCCATTCACACACTGATGGCAGAAGCTGTCGCTCCACGACCCATCAGGAGCAAGGTGCGTGAACCGGGACAGAACGGGATTCGAACCGCCAACCCTCTGATCATTGGACGACCCGCTCTACCACCTGAGCCACTGCCGCCGTGGTAAGCTACGTCTGTAGCCACAGCTGTCCTGGGGCACTGACAGAAGCGTGGCTGCCAATGTGCGCCAAACGCCACCCCTCCGACCACCACCAAACAACGCATTCACTCGAGGCAAGGTGGGTAAGGTGTCTTTGGACGGAGCAGGAATCGAACCGCCAACCCTCTGATTATTGGATGACCTGCTCTACCTTTATGTAAATGTCACATAGGTGAATAACAATCATTATTTATTACCATAGAAGAATATATAGGTGGGATGCTGGAAATACTTGTGGATGCTTGCAAATCACAAATGAATGCACTGTCTATAAATGTTGAAGTCCAGCAGACTGTTGACAATGGTTGGCAGTGGCACAGACAATGTGTGAGCTGGCAGAGTGGAGTCACAGCTGAGCAGACAGTGGTGTGGACATCCAGACAAAGACAAATTCTGTGTCATGCAACCATTTCAATATGAAAGTCATTCATTTTTGCTGGGCATTTCGAAATACCTCTCTGTTGAGCAAAGTCTTAACAATGTGTGCATGGGATGGGAATTACAATAATTAATAAGTGTGTTTTGCGTTGTTATTTCAGATGAAGCAGATTATAATTATTTATTTTGTCAGAATGGAAATGGACATCATACTCCAGACAACTGTATGTGTGCATGTCTGATTTTGATTCCATCCAGCACTTGAACGTCACTGAGCTTTGTCGCCATCTTAAAACTGTCTGAGAAGCCAGAATTCCTGTAGTGAAAAACATTACAGGTTGCAAAAAAAAAAAAAAAAAAAATGTTGCACAGGCCAGAAAAAGTAGCAGCTAGATCCTGACAGACTGCACTGAGTGGCTGTGATGTCCTGCTGCTGCTGCGATTTCCAACAAGTAGTACAGGGCTGTACTCTAGATGGCTACTGCAGGCAGGGGAGGGGGGGGGAGTGAGCCCATGCGGAAAGCTTAAAATATCTCTCAGAGGCACCTGGACACCCCGTAGAGGAGCATCAGGAGAGGAATAACTTACTTACAAAACTACGCAACAGACCACATCCTGTGATAAACTTAATGGGGCAATAAGTGAAACATGATCCATTAATCCACAACATTTCAATGCATTCTTTTAACAAGGTCCGCTCGCTGCGATGAAGAAAACCATGTAATAAATGCATAACCAGCTGGCAAACAGGCATGGAGATTATTTATGCCCAAAGCACTGAAAAATATACGATACAGAAAGAAGAGCTTGGAGCGAGAGCGAGAGTGAGAAACAGACATACACACACACACACAATCGTGGTCCAACACTCTACTGGGCTTATACTGGCACCAAACTCTCCACACGGGCTGAGCCATCTGTCACTGGCAGGCCCCATGCAGCTGTGAAGGCGAACAGCAGAGAACACCATCCCCGTTACACCGCTTCCAACAACTCTGAATTATTAACTAATCTTCAGACACACTGTGGGGGCTGCTTCAAAACCGGAGAGCACATTTGATGTCATCTCATGTGATTGCTTGGATACATAGAGGACGGCAGTGGCAGCCTGGCAGGTGCCTTTGACTGTTGTGGATGAGAGGTGCATGACAATGAGGAGAATATTCTGGAAGTTGAGATTTAAATGCTAAGAGAAATTCTTATAATAAATATAATGCACTTATACTCTCCTGAGCCTGGAGACAAACCACCATCCAAGGATGGTGCTTTAATACACTATTGATCCACCAGGGAGAAATTCATCTATTTTTGCTGTCTCCTCTCCACAGCAGGTCAGAGGTCAGGTTCAGCTACAACACAAAGGGTTTCAAGTCTTGTGCTTCAAGAGAGAACGCTTTTAACAACACAAAGGCGTGATAAGATAAATGGATAGCACACCATCTCTGCAGCAGCACTTTACACTTGGATTTTTCAAAAGGATTGTTTTTTTCATGCTTGAATTTTCACAATCATCCCATTGTCTTCCATTGTAATGAGAGGGCTGCGGAGCTGTCAGCAGCGTATTTGACGATAATGGCGACTAAAATAAAACCTCCACCCCACTAAACCCCCTCCAATAAACAGTGACAGTGCAGACTTGGCTCAGTGTGTGTGGAGCTGTAACCAGACTGATGCTCAGTGAGTCTTTACTTGTTTGTTATGAATCATCAGTGAAGGTGAAAGTGTTGACTTTTGACTGGGAAATGCAGCCTCTGGTCTTTTAGCACGTAAACATGCATGCAGCAAATGTGCATATTTACGAGTCTCTCTTATCTTTTTTAATAAACTTAATCTAATTGACTACACATGCAAGGGAAAGGCAGGGAGAGAGGGGATGACATAAAGCATATGGTCGTAGGTCGGAGTCAAACCCGTGGCCGCTGCAGTTAGAACTACATCCATGTCTACATGCTCTACTGGATAAACCTGCAGCTCCTGGACTGTTTTAAAGGGATAGTTCAACTTTTGGCAAATTGGCCCATCGCCATAATCCCTATTGTCATAGCAATAGGTTCGTTACCTTTAATTGTCGGTGCAAGCTATTTTTAGAACGGCGGAGTGGAGCCGTGAGCTGCTCAGAGCTACGCTATGGAGGCTGATGGGATTTCTTGGTTTCCCTCATCAAACTCATCAAATACATACTCCAACAACTCCAAAACGCTCTCGTGGACAGGTTCACCACGCTATGAGATAATAATGGAACGTTACGAGACGGAGTTGTTCATAGATATTTGGACAGACATCAATACACTTTAAATGGCATTGTTTGTTTCATTTGTTTTAATTAGCACTTTTGCATTTTATACTTGTGATGATCTGATCTTCAAGTGTTAAATAATGTAATTAATGTAATGCAAACAGCTGATATGTCATCACTTGGAGAATAGGTGCCTTTTTCTGGTAGCGCTATATCTATGGTAGCTGTAAAATCTTCTAGCAACAGTTGCGGTTTCAGGCAGCAAGATTTTTAAACAAATTTTAAGTTTGTTTAATTAAATCTGCAGATATTAGCATTATAAAATACAGTATATTCCTGACTAGAGTGAAGGTCAACAGACAGAGCAACAGGGACTGTACAGTATGTGTGGTAGGGAATAGGATTAGCAAAGCTTATATTTTAATAATTAAAATATTATAATATAATAATATTAAACTTTAAGCAGTTTGGACCAGCGACACATCAACTGGTCAAAAGCTTTACTGCCCGGTTGAATTCTTTAAAATGTCACAGCACTACAAAGCATACATAAGTGCTACAGTCTCCACCATACCGGCTACACTCATGAATTATTAAAGAGCTTCATGTTGATGCTGCAGGGTTTCCAACATATTATCCCCCTAAAAGAGGAGCGCTTAAATTTTTAATAAATCCTGTGTGAGCCTACAGAGGCGCTGGGACTGATAAGAGTGACAGGAACAAGTGGAGGGAGGCTAATTGGATTGTAACATGTTGAAGAAAATACTGAGGCGTACAAAGACGAGTGCCATTTGGAGTTTCCAAGGAGGCCGGCATACAGTACGCGTCTGTGATTTGGGTAAATGTTTGTCAGGGAGTGAGAGCGTGCGGATGAAGGTGATCTAATTTTAGAGAGCACAAAAAAAAGATTAGGGAGGGGTCGAGGTGGTGCACTGATGACGTTTGCATCTTTATTAAACTGATGCCTGGCTGGCGACACCCTCACACCTGGACCTCTGCAGTAAGTGCAGCGACTCCATTATGTGCGCACAAAGGCATCACATCACAGCTGGGGACTCTCACTAGAGGGAACAGTGCATTACAATGACTGCACAGAGCGAGTCGATGCCATTTCTTCTGCACCGGGGGCTCAAGAGTATTCACATAAAGTTATAATAGTAGCTACTACCCTGAGATGATGAGCGCTGTGAAATTTCCGACACTCTGTTGAACAAACAACTGACAAGTGTAGCATTTCACAGTAGCTGAGCCGACTCGGAGAAGTGCTGTTGAAGTATAATAGGCACCATGTGCTCTGCACGCCTTCAGCTACATGCAGCGATCACCAGCTGTTTCTTCCGAGCTCCTAATTCAATTTGCACAGAGAAGTCAAAATCGTACCCGGGTGAGTTCTCCTCTGGCTCAACATCCACACTGACGGTTAATTAATAACACCAACAGGAGCGCACAGATACGCACGTCGCACATCATGGGTAAAATACATAGCAGGAGAGGGCACAAACCTCACAGGTGCGGGTACACAAACGCACACACACACATGCATGTTCTAGATATGCTGAATTAACTGCAAAACCTGGTGGTGTAAAGTGTGTGCTCCGGGGATCAAGATAACAAAAGCATTGCCTCTTTTTTTTAATTTTTTACTTTCACTGCAGGTCAGCCAGCACAGGCTTTACACACCGTCTTGGTTGAAATCCAAAGGAGTTGAGTGCAACATCAACACATGAGAAAAGGAAAAAACATCAAGCTTGCTGTCACCCACCCTCCCGATCCTCTACGTCCCCCTCCATATAATCTCTTTGCCTCTCTGTTTTACTCATCTGATGGAACTTTGTATCTAGGACACCACCTTGACAGGGAAAATAGGCCGCACATTCAGGGAAAGATGGTGGGCTGGGATAGCACGTGTGTGTGTGTGTGTGTGTGTGTGTGTGTGTGTGTGTGTGTGTGTGTGTGTGTGTGTGTGTGTGTGTGTGGGAGGGAGGGAGGAAGGGAGGAAGGGAGGGGAGGGTCTGTAACTGGTTTCCTGATTCTGCCTTGAGGGGAGAACCAAGTAAAGCTAAGTCCTTCCTTTCAAGCTCTCTCTCCTCTTGCTGCTGTCTTTAATCCTCAGCTCACCTGTCTCACCTATCGCACCTACACCCCCTCTGCTCCTGATAGCACCTTAAGAATAAAAAAGAGTAATTAGACGCCTCTCAATCAGTACAAGCTACGCCTCAAACACCGACAACATCAACAGTAACAAAGACAAGAGTCATGGGATCAAACAGCAGACGTTGCCAGGCAACCACAGGCACTATCGCTACCCAGCAGTGGCAAGGAGGTGGTACCTGCAAATTACATTACTGAGCACCTTGGCCAGGCATCAAAAGAAATGTACAAACCACATAAAATGCTCAAATAACAGTGGGATTAGCCTTCGCTCTGAGCTGCAGCAGTAGCTACATAAAACTCCCACCTCTGGAACTGAATATTACACGTCCCCCTGGGCCCACACACAAAACCTCATGTCACGCTATTTTGAAATATTACCAGCCCAACTTTGACTTCCTGCCTTCAAGTCTCACACAGACACGAACCTGACAAAGCAGCAACATTAGCGAGCGCCTGCAAACACAGAGAAGTATCCATTACAAGTTCCTCAAGCCAAAAGGTGATGTCTTCATATTGCTTGGCTGAAACAACCAATGCTGCAAAAGACTTAAGGATTTTTTTCAAACTATTTTCACATAAGAACTTGGAAGAGCAGCAGATCCCATCAAATAACAACAATTTTTATCATGAAAATTATATATATCAACAACAGTAGTACTGTTACTGTATATCAAAATAACTGACAATTATGTTTGACACTGGTATGCAACACAGGAAACAATAAAATAAGATGCCTCCAAACAAGTTGTATCCGTTTGTGTATGATGAAGAATGAATGTGAATCCTGACAACAGCCCTTTGCCAAATCACATTTGTTAAATACTGTAAAGAGTAATCATCTCCAGTATGGCACTTAGTGTTGCCAAGTAGTTGTTTAATCAGTGGATTACTACTACACACAGACTTCATTACAAAATATAGTGCTACTGCTGTTCCTTATTTGATTACAGTGGTTTATTTCATGGTGTTTTGTTCTGCATCGCTTGTATCAAATAAGTGGAAATTACATGAGAAAGTGTTTTTTGGGGCAAAAACGAAGAACCCTTTGAAAATATAATAGATTTTGGTTTGTAATGGACGGTGTTACTCCTTGTTCAATCTTTTAATTTGATCACCCAATCAAGTACAGCCACCTTTTCATTTGCCTCCTCATTAAAGCTTACAAGAAGCTGTTTTATTAAGAGTTTTGGCTGAATTCATGTTTCATTGTGATAATTTTGCTTTCCTCCTCACAAAAACTGGAAAAGACCAATGTAAGCAAAACCAATAAAAGGCATGATTCAATCCCTGAAGACCATAAAGGGATTTAATTGCTTGCCTTTTTTTCTTATATTTTAGCACAGCTGAGCTTCTCCACCACTTCCTCTGCGCCTCTACTTCATTTGCACTGACAAGAAAAAATATGTCTGGAGCCAAAAGATTCAGGTTCAGGAATCAACTATTTGCCCTGGAGGTCCTTGAATGAATCAGTGCTGGTGTGGATCTTTCTACATAATCCCCTTTTCTCCAGAACCTCTCATTAATTGCTTTCACTTCAAACACCCTATCTGCTGTTAATCATAATGAAGATATGAGTTATCTGCTGTATGCACGGCTGAGCAAATAGAGCCGATGAAAAGTGGAAGCTGTTTAGGTCATGGTGGGAATATGAGGGAGGAAATGTGAATTGTTGGGCTTTTGAATCACAGCTAAAAGATAAAATGAAACGAACATTATCTCAATGTAAAAAAAAAAAAAAGTGCTAGATGCTGTAAAAGATACAACTCAATATTAGTTATTTTTACATATAAAGAAAAAAATCAGCATTCAACTGGCAATTGTGGCTGGCAGCATGGAATATACAGTGTGTGATAAGCAAGTATTAAAAAATGATAAAAGACTTTCCTATAATGTTCTGAATGCTAATTGCCTTTGAATGCAGTTATTATGCAAGACAGAGGCCTCCTATCAGAACCTGTCCTCCAAAGACTGTGAATCATTAATTAGCGAGGATCAACCAGACGTCCTCCCATACTGTACGGCAGTGAAGCAGCCTTATCTGCTGTGAGCTAAGAAGCATGTTTTGTCCTCAGAAGTGTCCAGAGAATGAAATGGGATTAGCGCTGGGGTTATTTTGCGGGCAAGCATTATTACATGCTTCAAATTAAAAATCAACACAGACGTTTGGGTTTTGTCTGTGAATGACTTCCTGTGATCTAAATATAGCTGGCATCCCCACTGGGAAAACTGTGCTAATATTTGCTCTGCAGACGGTGGCAGTTCGGGTGGTGATGGTGGTGTGGAGGATGAAGCTAGATAAGCAGAAAATGATTTTTTTTTCTTTTTTTTATAACAAGCCAGGTGGCGTAATTCCAGGATGCAGAATCCACAGTGAAGAGAGTGACGCCAAAATAACTGACAGTAGTTTCCAAGTAAAATACAAGCTGACTGGCTTGTCACACTAGTACAATATACCCATGGGAATGAAGGTGACACTGACAACCGCTCATGGATGTCATCGTTTGGAAGGAGCAGTAGCAGCAGGTGGAAAAGTTTCTTTAAGGGCTGGAAAGGTTATTCAGTATGCTACTCTTTTTTCAACAGCTGAAAGCTACAATATTTTATATTCCAACAATGACAATGGTCATGTCATATTTAGACAGAGAAATGTCACAATTCAGTTTCCCTCAACTTTACCAAGCTTTTTAGTGTCTTAAATCTCATTGTTTTGGTATTAACCTATTTTCCAGCAGCAGACAGACAAAGTCAGTGACTCAATGGACAACATAGCTAGTGGAACAGGTGGTGGCTAAAGAGACAGATATTTTCCTAGATATTTGGAAGAGACCAAAACTGAGCTAAAAAGGAGCAAGCGACTTATACATCTAGGTCATGTGAAACATGTCTGCTGGATGAGTAACTACTAGAGGCAACTGTTTGCAAAGGCATGGCCCAAAACAGCTTTATTAGAGGTGACATGTTATGCCCCCTTTCCACAAATTAAAATAGTTCCCAGGTATCTTAAAGACATACTCTCAAAACCACACTGTTCAGAGCGGCTGGTTTCAGTGCCTGTCCCTTTAAATGCAAATGAACCACTGCTTGCCCCGCCCCGCCCTTTCTAAAGGTCACAGGTAGGGGTGGGATTATGCAAATTAGAATCCTTACATCACTGGAAGAAAACTGAGGGAACAGCTCATAAAACCATGTGGATTTCAACCTAGGGAGCCTGCTCATTACAGATTTTTTGTCAATTCTCACATTTTGGGGGCCAGAAGGCAAGACAAACACCCAAATGTATGTTAAATAGCCTTCAAAAAGTGATATTTCCATAATGTGTCCTCTTTAAGTCAGTGTCAGTGGAGTTTGCTTATCTGCCTGCAAATAGAAAAAAAAAATACCCGTGAACATTCAACATCTTTTAGTCATGACCATGACGCATTCCCCAACCCTCATGAAATAATTTTAGTTCTCTCAATTTAACCAAACCTGAGGGCACTGACAGCCTGTTTTGCTTTATTCCATGACTTGTGTAGTAAATTAAATGCTCATTTATCTGCTTCACTATGCACTAATTCATCAAACCCAACATGGCAACAGGGGACACTGTTAGCAATTTACAGTGTTTACAATATCCTGACAGTTATAGTTCATCACTGACTAAAGGCGCATAAACAGAGGTGACTTCCACAGTAAATGTCCATTGAAAGTGGCTTGAATTATTTTTACTGAGTGACTCAGCAGCTACTGTTTGTCTATGCCCCACGTGTCCGCTACTGTGGCTGCTGTGCGTTAAATTAAGAATTTCCATATAGGTCAGAAGCATCAAGGTCGATTTTTCCACCCATATAACCTGAATGAATATCTCATCACACAGTTATTACTTTAACATTTCCAAAAGCCGTTTCCATATGTAGAACCAGGAGTATTTCTGACTGACCCAACAATTGTTGACAACAAGGACAGCACGGTGGTGAGTACACAAGAGAAAAAGAGTACAGATTTCCAGGACCATGCCAAGACACAACCCTATTACCAATGCAGACTCCACCATACTGAAAGAAATCTCTCCTCACGGCTACTTACTCATTAAGTATAACTGCTCAGCACCGTGGAAGGATTGTTTTCATTAGCAATTCAAACAAGGCATGGTTTTCTCTTTGCTGATACACATCTTTTCCCCCTGGAGTCTGCTGGTGCCTATTACTGCAGCTATATATAGCTACTTCAAAAAGAAACCCATTCATGAAATAATAGGTTTATATATCATATATTATATATTTTGTTTTCTATTCAAGGATTAAGCCGTGGTGGGAGAGAAGGAGGAGGAGAAGAAAAAAAAACAGGTTTCCCAATTCCCATCACAAACTGAGAGCTAGGAAAACAAACAACACCTTCCTTGAGCAATCATTAGCTTCTCCATCCAACAAAAACAAGTCACCTTCGAGAGCTGCTGATCTCATTTGAGACAGTGCGCCTCTGTGCCCTGTTAATAGATGAGGACTTCCCACAGGAATCCCCCTCTAATGTGGTAGAGCACTTAAGACCCTTCCACTTGAGTGATGGATGCTAGTCTGACACAGCTGGATACCTCGGCTCAGGTCTCAGCTCCCTCTGGAGTATCAGGATATTAAAGGGGTAATCAATGTGAGTGCTTGAGCTTTGTTTTAACAGCGTGGAAATGTATCATTCAAAATAATTTTCTTGGTGTGTTTTTTTTTGCCTTTACTCCACATCAGTATTCAAGTGAAAGGCTCCTGGACTGGACATGGCTTCAGAGGATGGTGCATTGGGTTTTGGTTTGGGAAGAAGTGAGGCGATCACAATGAAGAACAGCGTAATATCATATAGCAAAATATCACACTGTATGATGGAAAGTAGAAATCCTCTATAAATTCCTGCATAGGAGTTAATAAGAATGAATTTTTCCTAGAGACCTGATACATTGTTATCTTCTTGAACGGCCATCTTTGCTACAAAGAGCACTGTGCTTTACAGCCTGACCTTTAAGTTTATAATCATATCATTTTTTATGAGAATACAATGATTAATAGAATTAAGCACTCGTAATTTGTAATCTATTTATTATGTTTTTACTTACTTCTACTTTATCGTATACTTGCATCGATAGTGTTGTAAGCACTTTTTATTATAGACTACCAGTACGTGCCTTTCTGTGTCTTTTAAAGGGGACATACAGTATTATGGAAATATAACTTTTTGAAGGCTCTTAAACATATATTTGGGTGTTTGACCTGCCTTCTGGCCCCCAAAATGTGAGAACTGGCCAAAAATTCTGTAATTTGCAGGCTCCCTTGTTTGAAATCCATGTGGTTTTATGAGCTGTTCCCTCATTTATCTGACAATGATGTCATTAGTTTTCGAAATTTGCATAGTCATCACCTCTACCTGTGAGTACCTGTACCGGTACTGGTAGAAGGGGCGGGGCGTGGTGAGCAGTGGTTCATTTGCATTTAAAGGGACAGGCACTGAAACCAGCCATTCTGAACAGGGCTATTTTGAGTGGATGAAAAGAGAGATGTAATGTTTGATCCTTGGGGTATTTTGACCGAAGCATAAGACACCTGCCAGCTATTGGAAAAGGGGCATGATTAACCTACTATTAGACTCAAAAAGAGCCCTGCACAATAATTCCTATGTGCCTGGACTGTTTGGTTTGTGCACAAATGGCAAAAAAAAAAATCTCTTGAAGTTGATCATTTGCATCAGGGTTCATAATTAATATCAAAAGTAATCAAAGAAATCAGTAAAATCTAATTATTGATCTCAGCAGGTTTAAACACAAACAATACCATCTGAATTATTTTGACAACCACAACATCAAACACTGTTTTATGAGACAAACCCCATTGGTGCTTTGTTCTAACCATTATACAACACATATGATGTGTTTCCATGTACCAATGAGCTGCAAAAGTTTTCCCATTTTAGTACACAGTTATTTTTAGAAGTGGGTTCCCTGGCTCAGATTGGGACATGATGTGTCAGAAATGGTGATGGGATTTTGAATTTTCCAGTGGAACAGAGCATGGAGATGGGATTTAGCTTTCCAGTGGTTGAGCAGGTTCAGCTGATATGAAGACACACACACACACACACACACACACACACACACACACACAGACACACAGACCAAGTGAGGCATCTGCAGTACTTAATCTCCCTCTCTGTCGCACACACTCACACACACACACACACACACACACACACACACAAATACACAAACACCCCAACAGAATAAGAGGAGAAAACATGCTCAAAAAGACTCTTACACCAGAGTGACAGCATATCCCATTTCACAGACAGCTGTCATGGACATCAAACAGAAAGAGTACTAAGATGTTCGGAGTAAGGGACTAAACAGGAAGCTGGGTTGTGTGCATGCACGTGTGTGTGTGCGCATTGCTACAGTCGCGTGAGCAAGCAACTCTCCCAAGATAGGGTCTCTCACTTTCCTCATGTTGCATAATTCACTACACTTCGGGCCAGGGAAGATGGTTAGTGCTAAAAACCCTCCAGAGAGACTGCACAGAGCAGCAGAATAACGAACCGAGAGGCTGAACCTGTGGTTTGATTACACGTGTAAGTGTTTACAGAGGTGAAATAGGGCACAAGCCAGTCTACGTTATGTTGTAGGAGTACAGGGATGCCCTCATCTCTGTTACTGACAGCCAGGGATAAAAATGTAGGTTTAGATCATACAGGAGGCTTTAGAGAAACACATGAGTTACCAAACATAGCCATTTACATCTTACTCTATATATACACCTGCCATAACACAAACTCTCAAGAGTCCGACAAAGGAAATCGATACAGAATATGATGTGGAGCAGTTTTTAATAACATGAGGCTGAGGCTTCAAAAAAATCAATATTTGTGGAGTAGTGCAACAGTGAAGAAAATATACTCGCTCCTCAGATGTAACAGGCACAACGCAGCATGTAGAAGAAGAAGAAAAAATCATTGCTGTCATGAGAAATTGGATTTAATATGTGAATATTGAGTTGAAACGGAATTATTGGAGGAGAGTTTCCAGCCTGATATACAAGAAATTCAATGTAAAAGTTAATTGTTGCTGCTGGAGGGAAATTTTAAATGGCGTGGTGCAGTAACCTTTCCAAGAAATTGGTTCTAAAAGATTTAACCAAACCCCCCGGCACAGACTGTAACACACGCGCACAAGCGCACACGCCTCGTTACAGCCCTCACAAATCCTTATTTCAGTCTCTTTGCATTAGGTCCTTTGTTTTGACAACAGAGAAAGATAAAATCCCCACTGTTCAATGTATCTTCAGCTAAAACCGTCCTCTGTTATCCTTAAACCACCAGGAAGAATTAAGGTGAATCTCCTTGGGATTTTACGGCATTAATAGAGAAATGATAGATGTGGAATAAAGGACAGATGGGCTCCCACTAAGCTTTGATTAAACCCGGACCTGTGATAGGAACAGAATGAAGCTTTATTCAATTTCCAAACACCCATGGCAACTGCAGCGAGACAACATAAGACGACAAGTATGACAAGAGGAGCAGTTAGTGCAGTGAAGCACTTGTCAACCCAGTGTGAGGCTGAACAGCACTGTTCACACCTGCACAAACAAAACTGCGCAAAAGCATGTTCGGTGTGAAAATATCCTACGCCCATTGAATGCTCCATCTGGGAAAATGTGGTTTTGTTACCTGAACCCGGATTCACATAAATAATCAGATATGTGATTCACACAGACAGACTAATAATATTTTTTTCAGCACCAAATGTAGAAACTATGAAACTGACTGCAGACATCAAAATACAGATTAACAAGAGTTACTGCCATGCTAGAGAATGTGCAAGTGTGCCGGGTATAATATTCACCCTCCTTGTAGAGTGTCACCATGCTAATATTTGATAAAAACCATTAAACACAAAGGGATACCTAAAATCCATTCGCTGATTCAATTCTATCTTTGTTTTATTAATCTGATATCATTTCATAAAATGAATGTTTAATATGAAGTTTACCTTTTATAATCTCCCATGGCTATACAAGACTATCACGCCACTAGTCTCATGTCATCGGTCTTAACATGCATAGACTGTTCCACTGAAGGCCGCGTCTTGTGTGTTTTCATCCAGGTTTGAAAAAAATTACAAAGACAGTGAAGTGTTTAACAAAACAAAGCTAGATATGCAAGAAGGAGCCAACAGATGAAGAAGCTGTGATAGTTGGTACACACAGTGCACTTACTGTAGCAATGTGCATTACTGAACAACCAATCACTTATTGAGATGAGTGTCTCAAATGATGGTCATGTTATATAAAAAGTACATTAATGTGACTCAGTTGAAGTGTATTGGCAATGAACAAATATCAATAATGCATCAGAAACAGTTTATAGCACTACTATACTATAAATCCAAGCCAAACTGATGTAGTAACTGAAACATCTCCAACAGAAGCTGTATTGAACCTAATAAAATTGTATCTGGAGTCACATGCAATCAGGACCCAGTGAATCCAAATTGAATTGGTTCAGTAAATCAGTGGCAGTACCCAGCCCCTCCCTTGGGTTTTGCTGCAAGGCTGGAAAGGACATAGAAACAGAAATGTTTCCAACTGGACATCATCAGACACACAAAATACCACCACTTATGGCAATAGGCCTGTGACTGAAACTGTGCATAAAGTTTCACAGAATGAAACTAAGTGGGGGGGGGGAGTCAAGAGACAAAAATACAGCCTGTGCTGAGCTGTCACTGATGTAGCTTTGCTTTTGACAATAATCCAACTAATCACAGTCTTGGGGGGATTTAGCTCATGTAGTTCTCTTCTGACCAAAGTGGAAAGAGTCAAAAGGCCATGCTCTCACATAAAATCCTCTCAGTTATTCTCCACACAATGAAATGAAAATGCATTTTAATATTAGGTCCACAGCCGTTTTTGTAATTTTCACATGCACTAAAAAAGGGGAAAAGAAGGAAAAATACGATGTTCAAATTCTCTTATAACACAGTGTCTTAATCTGTTGCTGCTGGTCCACTTGACCACTTCTCCATTTAAAAATACAGAAAATTAATGATATTTTTCAACTTATTGTGTTGTTTATATAGTTTGCATCCATCAATCCGATGAGGCAGTACCTCCCGACTCTGGCAACTGCTGATGTTTGAAATAAGAAATCCATTAGACAGGTTGCTTTCCTCAAAACATGCAGCATGAAAACTCATTAGCGGCACTTTATCATCTAATCTATCCTCAGTGAGCGACTGGCGGGACTGATGAGGCTGTGAAGATGAATTATGCAGAGGTGGGAAGTCTGCTCGGGTAAAACATCACCCGATATACTCAAGCTCGGCCATAAGAGCACATATTGGTTCAAGTGATCCTCTGAATGAGTGTGTGTATTCTATACCCTGGTGAGTGCGATGAAACACAAGAGTTCTTGTGGAAGGCTAGGAGATGGAAAAACGGTTGCAAGAAATTGAATAATAGGTACATAACAACAAGCAACTATTTTCTGTGAAATGAAAGTGCATTAATTGTATCCTGAACAGAGAATGAAGATACGTATAACCCCCTGTTAAAATCAAGGCTTCTCTGTTCTTTCTTTGGTATCCATCAGAGTGCTAGTTGGTGTTCACCCCTGTGTGAAATCATTGGCTGCAGTGTTCAGGTAAAAGCAACCTTCCAGTTTTTTGGCAAAGAGGGAGATAATACCAGAGCACAGGCTGACTGGCTGAAATTTGATACATACAGTAATGCTATATGGTTAGCTTACTTGCTGTTTCCTATATTATGAATTTGGTCAGCAATTGTTGGTATTTAGTTGGCTTACCGCCAGCATTTCTGTTGGACAATGCTTATGACTAACTGTCATGGCCGGATTGATTTTTGTTTGCATTCATGAACGCAAGGTAATTTCTTCAGTTGTGCTTCTCATTGTGTGTTTCGTTGTAGCTTCATAACAACTTGCTGCTGGCTGCTGCAAACATAAAGTTTGCCGAAACAAACACATCCCAGCAGGTTCATTTTTTCCTCTTTGCATTTGAGATTAAGGACTCCATCATGTTTTACTTTTTGGTAAGGAAATTATACTAGATATGAACTACATTTTTAAGACAAACATAAGTGTGTGACACCTCAACAACATATTCAAAACCTTCCTGTGACGTCTTCTCTCTTATTCTCATCTGTTTGTCTGTTCTTTTAATGTGCATGTCCAGCTTAACAACTTAAAAAGGGCACCACCATTAAAGGTCATGTACTGTATGCTAATACAACCTTTACTGTCGACGACATGATGTTAAATGAAGCAGGAGCCTCGCCACAGAAAGCACAGGATTAACACTGAAATGATTAGTTCCACGGAAAACAGTAATTTTCAGGACCACAAATGAACTTCCATTCACCTCCTCTATTTTAGGGCGCTAACAGAAACTTTCAAAGTGCACAGTTTACAACCAGGGCAAGGAAAAACAAAGCCGTCAGCAGTTGGTCAACATTAGGAGAGCGAGAGAAGATACTGTATGTGTTGGTAAAATAACTCTTTACATGGGTATCCCCAGCTACAGAGTCAGATTGGATTTGGTACTCAACATCGAAACTGCATTATTGTGCATCATGACTCAAATCCAAATGCGCCATCAGTGCCCAATCATCAACTGCTCATCGTATTTATCACATTCAAAGCAAGTGAATCCCCCTGTAATCTGCTGCACACACTAATCCCAGCCTTCATCCCTCTCTTTGACACTCCCTGCATCATTATCCTGGGCATTCCCACCATTCCCTGTCCTTTCCTCTTCCTCACTGCTGGTGCCGTGGTACTCCAGTCTTAACGAGCCACTGAGCGATAATTGCTCCTCGAGGGGCAGTGCTAACTGACACCACTGCCTTCTGCATGTCATTCAGTCAAGACCCTGTCAGCTTTAATAGAACCGCCGGCTGTATTCACTGGCAAAGTTCCCCAACCAGTCGAGACCTAATGACTGTCGAGTCCACTAATTTCACATCAAGCTCCTCTCTGGGCTTCAAAGCACAGCGGCACAAACAGAAAATTATTTCCCTCAAAGCAGCGACGCTCGAGAATCTAAGAGAAAAACACAAGAGAGTGTATTCAAGGACTAAATTAAACTCGTTATTTTCAGTTCTTTTCTTTGATATCGATGACACAGCTTTGCAGTGGGAGCTAGGGATGTTATATTCAGCCCAGAGAAGAAAAACAACAAACAACAGAAAAAAAAGCCTAAACCCAAGGTCACAGTCTGATCGGATACAACACAGTCTGTCCCAAAGCTACAGCATTTTAAATTGATGCAGACTGTAAAGCACAGACGTCCTTGGTGCCAAGGGCAAGTGTGTGGGACTTCAGAGGTACTGAAAGGTCCGTACTGCCTCTGTGTGACGTGATGCGAGGAGATGGCTTGTACTCCAGGCACATGCTGTGTCCTCTTCCATCCTGCCAGTGGCTTTGACCCCAACAGATGACAACGGACCGCCGCGAGCGGTGATGGGAAAATGCTGTACATGTCAGTTCTCTGCTGGCCACAGAACTGAGAAGTGGCTATATGTGTCCAGAAATAGTTCGTTTTATGTTAGAGTGGTGGAAAATATAGATGAAGGGAGTTTCTCTTTACATGACTGGTACAACTTTATAAAGTAACCAGTCATCCTGTATCTTCACTTATGTGTCGCATCACATAGAGGTCAGTCATTTAAAGAGGCATATGCAAGATTTGCACCTTAATTTAGCACTTTTGGGTAATCGTGAGGGTTAAATGACTTGTTACAGGGAGGATGGAGGCTCTCTGTCTTCAACCTAGCGTCTCTTGGCCAAAAACCAACCTGGTTAGTGGCGGGTTTTTACGACAATAAAAATATGCACTCAGAAACTGTAGAGGGAGCTCCGTAAAGAACACCAAAACAGTGAAAAAGCAACCGGCTTAGATAGTTCCCCTTTACAGAGTCTCGTACATTGCACATCAGGAATGCACCATCTATAGTGACAATTTCAATATTGTTCAGTTTGTTCAATACAAGTTTTGGCGACTAAAATTGCACATACTCAGAGTCATGTTTATCCACAGTAATCCCTGATTATTCCTTAATCCTTTCAGATGTGCAACACAGAACAGTGCTGGCTTCATCTATCTGTTTAAGTGGCTATTTTTACAGTGGGGTTTTTTTAGACAAAAGGTGACATGAGTGTTCGTCACAGATTGATTCAGTTTTGACAGGAGCCTTGTGGAAGGAGCCACATTGTTTTTCCACCTGGTGCACAAGAGACAGAGCAGGAGGGTAATCTCCCTCAGGCTGCTTCCCCAGTTCAAGAGGTTATGCAGCCTATTGTGACTGTGAGGGACACCCACCCTCTCTTCACACAGTGAATTCCTACTTAATATGAGCACATTTTGTTGCCTATTTCATAATATCACAAAGACCCAAACACAGAGTGACAATACACTAAGATGGGGCTTGTTTAATATCTATTTGCACATGTGGTGTACACACGAGAATTTTGTGGGATATCCATCATTGTGCTGGTTTGATTATGACTGAAATAGGCTTCTATAAATAAACATTGTGACATGAAAAAAGCACCAAAACAAATTAAAATTGCCCCATTCACAATTGCAATCTTCCCCAGCTAATTTACCCACTGTCTTTGTGCATGAGATGTGATAATTAAACAATAGATTAATTACGCTGCTCTTAGACAAGACAAACAAGACATGTAATCCACTACTAAGCATTTCATTTTGCACTGCATTTAGAGCCTTCGATTCAGACTTTGGCTGTGTTGGATGTCTTATAGAAACACTGCTTGGTCCAAACTTGTGAGATTGTGTCGTGACTTTTAAATATAAATGGCTCAGGTGTTCATTTGCACATTAGACCAACGTGTAAAATTGCCATTATTGTAACAAGGTGCATGTCTGAGAGGGTCATTAGCTAAAGTGTTGGTCGAGGGGAAGTTCAGCCTCACAGTGGTGACAGCAGAAAGGTCAAGTGATCAAATAAATTATGCCTGCATGGTGAATTAAACGCCGTCCCTGTTGTGCTTCCTCTGCTGTGTCTGTTTCATCTCATCTTCACTCTCCAGTCTCATCTGAAACAAATCACCACATCTAAAGCTTTAATACTGATGGTCTAGAATATTTAACACATGGCCTTTGAATAGAAACTGTAAATGCCATGATGGTAGTTTAAATTAATTGTGGTATTGATTTTGTGTCATACAACTGTTTTCACTATTAAACAACCTTGCAAGGCAGAGTTCATACACACAATCTCTCCACAGATTAACTGCGTATTGTCATTAACTGTGCTCATTTAACTAAGGCGATGCAATTTCCTCCTGTGAATAAACAGGACACAAATAATGCGCCACTCTTTCTGAAACTTTAATCACACCTAATCTGTGTGACTGTGCCAAGCAGATGCAATGTCGCCTTATTTGCATTCCCACAGCCATCTTTGACGCATCGCCACATGCTGGCATAAGGATGCTGTCCTCTCTCCAAATTGCCTGCTAAGTAGCTTCTGGACATCAGCAGTCACCCTGTCTGGTCTGTGCTGTTTGTGACTGCTGTTGTGTTCACATTTTTTTAATCCTGATTCCTCCAATGGCACACACACACACAAACTGCCTCTGTCATCAGCAGCTGAAATAAAGCTGGATTCATCTCTGACAGTATCACTCTGCTTTTTCTTCCCTCTCTTCCTGACACCAGCAACAATAAGAAAAGAAAGTGCAACGCACAGGCTCCTGCTAACAATGTGACACAGACAATGTCTTTCCAGATAACATGATGATGGTTTGCTTGTCAGCTTTTGACATCATAGAGTCGCCATGGAAATGATGGAGAAATGGTGATGTTGGCAGTGTTGGGGATGATAATAACAACTCCAATCCATCAGTGTTTGCACAAGAACCAGGATCAGAAGTTTTAGCACAGCATCCATCAACTTGTCACTTGATGTTGTCATCTTGTGCTAAATTGAGGAAGTAAATACAACAAAAACCATCAGAAAGACTCATTAATGCCCTAATCCAATGAGGAAACTTCAAAAATCCACACTCTCAATACTACTATATTCAATCATTTATGCAGAACATTTCCTCGAGAGTGTGTGTAAACCAAGCGCATCTCCCTGTACTGGCTGTGAAATTAATCAGTCACGTTTAATGAAAGCTGGCATGGGCGGGCGGCTGATTATTCTCTAAGAGGGAATTCAGGACGAGGAAAAAGCATCATGCTACTGTAGCATTTGAGGCAGTGTGAAGCTCACAGGCGACGTATCTGCAGGGAGGGAGCGTTTGAGACAACGCTTCACACATCAGTGCGACAGCAGAGCTGCGGGCTGCAGCCCCTCGCTCTCTGCCTGACACTGATGGTGTGACAAGATTTGCTGCTCTGACCCTTCACTCCACAACCTCCTGTAGCCTACTTCACACTGTAGGAGTCTGGGAGCAGAGTTACATTATCTATCTATCTATCTATCTATCTATCTATCTATCTACTAACTTTTAACTTTTATTATAGTGTGTATGGTACTGACTTGAACGTACTGCTTTTCTCAAGTGACAAAGCGTGACAGCGTGAACTACATTAGGACTCCATTAAGACTGTTGAGGTATGAAGAGAGAAAACAGACAACCCTAATAAAAAAAATCACTATGACCAAGGTCCTAGTTTCATCCCATTAGGTAGCCTATTCAGTGCTATATAAAATGAAATGATTCACTTATGTATTTCTATAGGGCAGAGTTTTAGTGTGGCACTTCATCAGCAATTCATCTGCACATTATTTCATTAATGAACCAGTTAATCATTTATTGTATTAAATGTCAGAAAGAGCTGAATCAGAAATTACATTACATTAAGTTCCAGCTGATGTCCTATCCTATATGGAGCATAGAAACTGTAAATCCTAACCAGCATATAGCTTTACACTTAGCATTAATCTTTTTTTTTAAAGCCTTTGACCATATTTTCTGGCTCCACTAATCGATCATTTGACTCTTAATATCAGTTGTAATGGGCTGTTCTTAATCCATGCTACTGGCTACTTGTTTCCTGAAGCCACCGCTGGTAGTAGGACTGACCCATCACCCAGGAGGAATGAGAGTAAATCACAGCTGAGCCTTAACAACACAATAAAGCAGCTTTGTACACCACACTACATCCAGTCCGTCAATCCACTGGCAACAAGACAAACAAAAGCTCTCCAGTAATAAAACACTACAGGACCACAGGCTGACTCCATGCAGCCAGAGGCAGCACTGCCCTCCTCCTCCTCTATAGACAACAGCACCTCTGCCTCATCGCCAAAATAATCAAACAACATAAATCTTTACAACACTGTAGCCTACCACAATCCAAACACTTCATACTCACTTTCGTGCTTTGAAGTTCCCCATGTGTGCCGAGGAACTCCGGGGCTCTTGATGATCGCTCTGCCGGCGGATTTCAGTGCATCCATCCCGAGATTGTGTGTGTAATGTGTATGTGTGTGTGTGTGTGTGTGTGTGTGTGTGTGTATGTGTATGTGTATGTGTATGTGTATGTGTATGTGTATGTGTGTGTGTATGTGTATGTGTCCGGGCAGGTGGACTCCCCCTATAGTAGTTTCTCCCCGGACCACAGGGAGGTAAACACTGAGCTCGACGGCTGATGCGCCAAAGCAGAAGTTCCCACCCTCCACAGCCTCCCTCCTGTTTCCTGCTCCACTGGTGATGTGAAGGCGCTGAGGGTGAAGCAGAAGCTCTCCTCTCCTCTCCTCTCCTCTCCTCTCGCACCCACTGCACCGTCTCCAAAGTTAAGGGCGTGTCCTTCTAACCTTGCTGAGCCAGGAAGCCTCCGCCAAAGTGCTCCAGTTAGGAGGAGAAGCCTTAATGAGGAAATCACTGCAGACTTATTAATGCAGTGTTGAGGGGAGTGACAGCCACTAATGAGTTGATGGCTAATGAGCTTACAATTGCACTTTTTATTTCCCAGAATTTTCTTTTTCTCTCAGTTATTGACCTGTGGTGGATCCACTGCAGCTCCACTGCTTTAATGTCTTTTATATTTCTGGTCTGCAGCAGAAACAATATATTGTTTTTTTATTTATTTATTATTAATTCTATTATTATCAATAAATTTAAAAAATAAATTAGAAATGTATGAATGAAAAATGTCAGTTTCCAGTCACCCCCTGACTTCATGGTGAGCTCTTAAAACAATGCCTGATTTTAAAAAACTATATATTGGTTTGAAATGTTTTGTGTGTTGGCGCCATCTATTGGTAATAATTGGTTATTGCAACCGTATTCTGACCCATCTTCTAACCATTACAACGTGTACTGTAGGGATCTTATTTATTAGCAGTAAGTCTCTACAACACATTATTAAGTGTTATAGGTTAAAGGGGGAAAATAAACTAAACAAAGGGTAATTTCCTGTTTTCAAATTTTTCTATTTGCTACTTTTTTTTTCATGGATTAGTGCCTCGTTTTATTTTTTCAAGACCAACTGAAGGAACAGAACAGGGAACAAAAAGTCTACCTGAGCCAAAAGTTGCAAACTTTTCGAGGATTTGTAACAACTCACATGTTTCCTTGTTCAGCTTTGACCGGTGTCTTCAAAGCCCCCTATGTTACTGTCTGTACTCCTACTGTAAACTTATAAAGTAATTTCAAAGTGCCCCCTTAAAAAAAAAAAAAACTATTTCTCCACATGTGTTATTTTAGGAAAATGGAAAATCTCCAATTCCACTTGAACTTAAGAGAAAAACAAATTCACTATTGACACATAGAAAACATGCATTGTGTTTTTGTCCTTCATGGTGAAATCTTTATTTCATTTCTCTCCACAACCCAGCACAGGTCATCATGTCACGTCTGAGTTCATCTCTCACAAGTATTTCACACTCAGGAAGCGAAGCAGTGCATGTATAGTCATGTATTTCTCATAAATCATCTAGAAGGGGTTATTACAGTTTTAGCCCGAGGTGGCATGCTGCTGTCATTTTTGGTGCTCTGTGATCATTTGAGAGGGTCTTCAGTTTATATTCAATGTCCCCAGCAGTGCACACTACTGGTGGCTACGCTGAGTGCTGTGTGTGTGTATGTATGTGTATGTGTGTTCGACCATTTGTCTGTGTCTTTGTGTGTGTGTGAATATGGAAGTCTTGCCTGTGTGTGCATATATGTGTTATCCTGGATACAGTATAATCATGCAGCTATTTTTTTTTTTAAACGTAAGACTCTTCAGAGTGCAGTGTTGCTGCCATGTTGCCACTAATGCAAGTTAAGTGTCTGCATTAGAATGAGCAATTTTACAAACTAAAGCAATGTCTCCCTCTCCAGTTCAGAAGGGGAAAGCCTCTTCAGGGTGAAACGCTGTACTACAACAATGCAAAAGTGACCACTGGGCCTTCTCTCTGCTTCGATGGAAGACTGTGGATCTGTGTGATTAATAGTTATAATTCATGATATTTCTAAGCCCTCCGGCCGACTCAGCCAATCACTGCCACAATGTCACAGAGCATCTTTGAATCCAGCAGACAACAACAGTTACAGGCTTGCTTTCCAGTTTCCAGATGTCTTCTTTAAGAACAAAATCAATCCAATATTGCAGCATGCGTAGTTTGTTTTACGTTGCCCAATTCGGGTGTGAACACTGCATCGTGAAAATTCTGGAGAAATCGTTTAAGGTAGAAAAAGAAAGAGATTTGGGAAGTGTTTGATATTTACTCACTGACAAGATAGTTGTTGGATTCTTAATTGGCCCGTGAAACAAATCATGCTTGCGAGGGGTTTCTTTATTCGTAAAGGAGAGGGAGGAAGGAGGTGAGGTCACTAAAAGAATTATAAGAGTACAGAGAGGGCTTCATGAAATCGTTTTATAATAGAGGGAGAATAAGGTAGTGTCTATTCAGAGAAGACCACAGAGAAAAAAAACAGACTGAACTAGTTGGTTATCATGCTCTCGGTCACCTCTGATGGGTGCCATCCTGTCTGCTTTACAGTTTATTTCCCCTTGAGTTCTTATGTCGTGGTCTCATGCTATTTGTCTCACACACTCACATCTTTTACATTTGCTCTCTCTAAACCTGCGTCTTCCTTAGAGGCTGGAGCTAGAAGGCATCTGGTGGGAGGGCCCGTCTTGGAAGCAGGAGGCGGCCGTGGCCAACAATTTTTGCAGGTCAATCCAGTGACGTTTCAGCTCATGGATTTTGTTTATTTCCATAAAACCTGACTAAACAAGAGTACAAAGCCTGCGTTGAAAAGAACCTCATACACCATCTACTTCAAAGACTGGAGTCCCTTCGTCTCCCCCTGCTGCCTCCCCTCCCGGTTTCTCTCTCCCTTCCTGCTCTTCCTCTTTTCCTCCTCCACCCTCTCGTCTTCCCTCCAGTTCTGAGGCACACATGTAGTCTTGGGACTGGGACTGAGACTGCGAGTGTCCCAGGGACTCCACTGACAAGCTCCGGCTAGACAGGATGCTACTTAGGCTGGACTGGCGGGCGCCTCTGGGATGGGTCTCAATCTCCACACGGACCTCAATATTGGTTCCGTCTCTGTAGTGACAATAGACAAACATAGACATATCTATTAAAATACAGCACAGTATTCAGCAATATCTTGATTATGAAAAAAAAAAGCCACAGAGAGTGAAATCCGCCAGCACGGCTGGAACAGCAAAACTGTCATGTTAAATTTTATTTTAAAAAATGTTGTTTGTTTGCAAAAAGAAAAAGGAAAATGAGATGTGATAAACAGAGAAAATCCAGAGGCGACCTTTACCTCAGAGGAGGCGCTTGTGTGTCGTCCAGCTGGCTGTCAGGCACGATTACCACCTCGCATTCAGCCGGGCTGTCCTGCTGGGTATATTCATGGCGTTTTGTGGTTTCGTCCAACCCCACATAGTTATCTAGCTCTGGGGGTGTGGTGCTCGTACTTGGGAGGACACCCACTTCCTGTACACTGACTCTAACTTCCTGGACGCTGGTGTCACTGAGCGCCGGGTTGTTCTGACCCGTCCAGTGGTCACTGACTACATGAGAGAATAGAAGATCTATAAGAGAAGTTGAAACTTCAGATTAGGCCGGGCCGTTTGGAGCGAGAAGCACAACTCATCACTAATGTAAATCACTTCGACACATGAAATCCCTCACATCAGCTTTACAGTGACTACACTCCGTACTCACAGCTGGCTAAGTCCTCCAGTTGGATCTTGTGTGTTTCAGGCGGTTCACTCTGCGGTCGACACCAACCGTTCCTACAGAGCGACATTGGGACGACCCCATAGACATAAGTCAGCATTAGCGGTACACCCACACCTGCAGGAGAAGAAGAAATGTATGAGAAACCAATTTATAATACATTATACTGTATATAATTGGAACCATTTGTCTTTACAGCTTGTGCCAAACGACTATCATTTAATGGCATACAAATGGTTATTAAAAGAGCCCTGCTGCGATTTAGTATTGCACTACATTAAGAGGTTTTTTTTTTTTTAATTGACAAAATCAAAGCAGCCAAGGCTAAAATATCCTGATGTTTGGCTTGTTGTATGGTTCAAGTTCAGACAACACTAGAATGGCCGGCTAAATCTTGTTGTGTTTTAATGTGCACCCACCCCAGGATAGTAATAAAAGCTTTCTGTTAAAAATATCTAATATTAAAATCCAACCGCTGCTATGTAATTTCATTAGCTTTCTCTACTATAAAATGCAGTTTTATGTTAGTGGCTTTTATGTTTTATGGACAATTACAGAGTCGTACATTTTCAAGATGAGTTCATCCTGCTTTACTATGGACTGCACTGAAGTTTCCAGTACGCACTTATTTATAAAGCTTTTCTTGGCATCTTAACTGTTTTATTTATGCAGTTTAATTGTTCCAATTAAAAATAAGGACTACTGCTCATGCTCCAGGAAATTATATATTGTGTTTCAAGGTGTGCACCAAGCCAGGGACTCATTTTATTGTAAACTTTTAAATCGATTTTAATATAATTACAGTCAAGCTATTCAACCACTTTTATAAGTTTCTTTTTGAAACATTTTAATGCACTGTAAAATAACTGTTTTTTTTATTACTTCTTCTTACATCATCTTACTTTATCTGTTTCAGTTTTGTGACCTATGACTCATTATTAGTCTGTTATATGTTTTGAAACCTCTGTGTTTTGTATATTGTGCTGCTCCCTTGGCCACGGTGCCACTTCCTGGTTATATGATTATAGTTTTATTAAGTTGAGGAGGAGAGACATCCCTGCAGTGGACACTTGAAAATTAATAGAGTATTATTTTGTCCTGCTGCTTTTATTTTCCGGCTACATAGGTTGTGAACACACCCTTAAATGTAGCAGCAAGGCTGATTTCTATACAGTTCATGCGTTGGTGGGATACAAATGTCAACATTTTTGACATAAAAATGAGGTAATGGATAGATAGTATAAGTATGGATGACTTGTCTTTATGTTAAATCAAAATAAGACCACTGCAATGCGTAACTACACTGGCAAAGTCAAATTATGAAACAAGTTCACTTTCTTCTCTCTCTCTTTCTCTCTCCTTCATAACCTTCACACAAGTACTTTCTACAAACCTCCAAACTCGATGAGCAGCGGCCTGCCTATGTTGAGTGATTATGTAACCTGTGATTGAGATAGAAATTTGGGAACACAAAAGCAGAGTGCCAGCCAAACAAAGGGACATCATTAACACAGCGGGAACACTGGGCCGCTATTGACTCAGCAACAGGGTGAAACCAGAGCAAGAGGATGAGCCTGCCAACCAAACTGTTTCACATAGAGAGTGTCTGCATGGGTGTGTGCGTGTGTGTGTGGGGGTGTGTGTGCGTATGTGTGTGTGTGTGTGAGAGAGAGAGAGTTAAAAAGAGAGAAACAACAAGACACAGAGTCGTGACTGAAATTTGAGAAACAGAAGAGATACGAGGAAAACATATGACGGAGAGAAAGTACAGCCAGAGTGAAAACGGAAACGGGGGTGGAGAGTGGGGGGTGGGGGGTTGTAGAGCCAGCAGAGAGGTTATCCACAGGGGTAGGAGGAGGCGAGGGTGGAGAGTACAGTGCGGCTAAATGTTTGTTCGTGTATGTGTGTGTGTGTGTGTGTGTGTGTGTTGGTGTGTGTGCCAAGGCAGGGCACGTCAGTGTGCGGTAGCGATGGCTGTGACACTGCAGAGAGAGGATGAGGAGCTGATACAGCCTTAAGGGCTTCAGTCAGAGCCACCAATGTTACCTGGGGGTAGGAAGGGGCATGAATCATCAAAATGCTACTTTACACCGTGTGTGTGTGTGTGTGTGTGTGTGTGTGTGTGTGTGTGTGTGTGTGTGTGTGTGTGTGTGTGTGTGTGTGTGTAGTTATGAAATCAAGTTGCGTGTTTGCATACACGGATTTGTGAGTATTCATATGGCTGTATCACTCTCTGTAGGGTTGTACTCTGAGGTTTGTGCCAGATGAACCTGGATGCTTCTTAAAATGCGTGTCAACTCTCTAAATGTATAACTCATAATTATAGGACGGAGTGTCTTTTATTTTTATTTTTAATCCATATAAATACTGGCTGAGACACTGGAAGTTCTGATACAACCATAAAACACAATATTCTAAATATTTTAAAATTATTATTACTATTCAACCTATAAGGTGTCAGGCCTTAACTGCTATTTTAAGGTTATTGCTGCTGTTTTATTATCATTATTATTATTTTTTTTAAATAATTGTATACTGCTAAATGACAACTAATTTAGCAAAAAATTGCTAACTATACATTTCACTGTTTTCTGATTACTCCTCACTGTGCAGCACAGAAGGCAGCCATCTTGTTTCTCCTTACCCACAGTGACAGCTGCTATGACCGGCGACACAAACACAGACATCATCACCCCACTCGCCACAGTCAAGTAGTGCTTGCTTCCTGAGATACTGTTTTTCTTACAGCGACCATGGACCTGGATGGTAATGAATAAAATGTGAGTTAGACGCTCTAATTTCATTTTGTAAATAAACTTTGTCCTGTCATTTTTCATGTCCACTAATAAAAGTATCCCAGCATGCATTGAGGGAGGGGTACGACCAGAGGGCAGTACTCTAACATACAGTAAAGACAGACGAGTACATTCACAGTTCAGATGCAATTGTGTTATCGTTAGGTGTTTAATCCACCTGATCTGCATGTTGGCGATTTGTTCATAAGTGATTTCACATCTGTTGATTACAAGCAAATTAACAGGATTTGAGTTGGAGTCATTTAAAGACCGTGAGAGAGTGTTTACTGAGTGTTTTTATACCTTTCGGCCCATGTAGATTGGTATGCCCACAATGATGACAGGGATGGCGATGCCCGCTATAAGGGAGATGACCACCGGCGCTCCGAGCAACATGCCCACCTGCCACAGTACCTTGCGGGTTTGCGACCATGGCTTCTTCCCCCAGAACGTACATCCTGAGGGACTGAGACGCAACAGGGGAGATCACCAAAGAGTTCACAGCACCAGCATGCAGAGATTTAAAAAACAAAACAAAACTGTATCTTTTTTTGATCTCAGTCTCTCTGTTGTTCAGTTCACCACTACTGAATGGACTATGTGACATTTTGTGCAGACACATGGTTCCCTGCCCACGTGGGCCCACTGAGGGCTATTGTGGGTTTAGTGTGGGAAGGGCAAAACACACACTAATCCCCACACAAGGCCCACATGTCCTTCGGCTTTATGTGGGCAGGCCCAAATGAGGGCATATCATTTAAACCATTAACATCATATCAATGGGGGGCTCCATACTTATTGATCTGGGCAGCCCACACACTGGGGCTTTGCAACTTGAGGCCCACATGTGCCCCACATTTCAGGCTGGTAAAGGGGGCCCACATCGGTCTGCCTGCAGTGGGCCCACAGAGGCCCCGAATGGGCATGTTTGCAGGAAAGGATGAATCCTAATGACTGTGACGATCCCCCGACTTTTCCCCTGGCAGCACCACAAGGCTGAAATGTTTGGTTTTGACAGAAACAGCTTGACAGCTACTGGATGGATGTTATTCAAGGTCTTTAAATGTTGAAATCTCAAGACCCTCACTTTTCACTTTACACCATTAGATTCTTTATGACAGCTGGAAAACTGAGAAGAAGAAAAAATCCCATCTGCCTCAACAGTACTACAAAATAATTAGCAAATCCTAAAGTGAAACATGAACCCAGTACACATCACCTTATATCATCATGTTAGAAATATGATTTTGAGTGTGTGCTGCTGTCAGCATTTAGCACCAGTGTGCCGTAATGTCACAGCTCTAGACTCCCATGTCTTAATGTCACATTATTAGCACAGAGTTTTGGTTTTATCCAAACTTTATAATCACCATGCATCATTGTCACATAGGTCATGACCTCTCACAGAGCTTCAGCCCACTCTGGCGCAAACATAAAAGATTATGATTCAAAGAGAAATTAGTGAAACAAATGAGCACTGGCAACAACATGACAACATTAGCAGGCTGCCTGATTGCTGTCATTTCATTATTACTCACACTAAATGATCTCATTTGCATTCATCACTTTATCTCCCTGAATGCAACACCAGTTCACATATTTCTTTTTTATGTGCAGCTATTAAGAAAAGTCTGTTTATTCAATTCTGTTGACAAGGAGTAGATATTCTGTAACCTAACATGACTTTAGATACAATAACCGTCGCTTTAGGTGCTACTTTAATCTTGTATCAGCCTTTGATGTTGTGGTGTAATTCTAACTGCCAACACTGACTAATACTGTTTGGCCTAATGAAGCAGCAATGAACACGTAGGAGCAGCAGTGACAATACAGGGAACACAAATGGTACCTTAGGGCCATGCTATTTCTCAAAGCATGTGTTTGTGTTACAGCAGCAAATGTCACTTTGGGATTCTAAAAGCCTGGCTGAGGGAATTGCAGTGAGATATTATGGTTAGCAGCACTTGCAGATCTGCTGTGTGATGGTAAAAGCTTTGCCCTTCAATAGGACGTTCACTGTAATTTATAGTGTGAAAGACAGACCGGTGTGATGGAAGAGAAAAGGAGGAGGGGGGAGGGCCTAGGGGAAAAGGAGGAGAGACAGTGCAAAAGAGACGATGTGGCTCATGCAGGCAGCAGAACCACATGAAAAACAATCAATACATGGAAAAAAAAAATCATTAATCTCGACACCTTTCATGTGTTGTAGTTCTATAATGAGTCAATGGAAAGATTTCCCTATCATCCTCTTGTTAGTCTTGTAGCTTGAGTTTCATTCTGCCGCATTGTTGGACAAACGGAGGCAGACAGGGCGGATGCACTGATGACAAGTCAGCAGTCGATGGAGGCTCGGAGGAACCGTTTAAAGCAGTGCAGCCCCTCACCAATGACATACAGTATTATGCGCTTTGCTGACTTGACCAGTTTTTTTTTTTATTTCCAACTGGGTATTACTTAATGAAAACCTACACATGGAATATCAGTGTGAACCCAGGTATAATATCAGTAATTATAGTGTGAATCCAGTTATAAAAGTTTTAGTCCTCTATGATGAATACTTCAGTATCTTACAAATGCAAAAGTTGGACTTGTACCATCAAACATTTTTCACCTCATGCTGTTGTGAGACTAGGATCAAATTCTGCTGCTCTGTCTTTCTCTGTCTGTGTTTTTGAGCAGTGCTTTTACTGCATACGTAGGTCTCAAGAACCAAGATAAATTGTATTACGCTAAACTAGTGAAAAATCCAAGGTGACCAAATCATGAATATCCCACGTTAATAATTAGATGAATGATTATTAGCTGCCAATAATGTACCAGCTACTCTTCCTGTAGTCAATGATTCATAATTATGTAAATTGTGTAATGATTACTAAATGTGATTTATTTTTTTGTCATTATTTGAATAATAAATTCACGGTGTGTTCTCAAAATGTCTGTTGTCAATGTTTGACATTTGTTAGTGTTCCTGAGCCGACAGCTAACAACACACCTGAGGTAGTGCACGTCGGTGATCTCCTGCATACACAGCCAGCAGAACTGACAGGCACACACAGTGCAGTTCATACGGTTACAGCTGCCATCATTGGTCTTCATGATGTAGGCACCACAGCGAGGGCACGCTTTGATCTCCTCTGCATCTACAGCAACAGAAGGAAGATGGAAAGACGGGATGACCACACATTGTGCAATATCTATTTATTCACTTCAAGGGAAGAGCTGAGAAATTTCGGGGGGGGAGATGAAGCAGCTGCGTGAAACTGCCAAGAGATGTCAAAGGGATGTTTTTATGCTTCTGTGCAGATTAAACGAACACAGTTTAACACATTAATTAGCTTTGGAGATGTTGGTAGACAGATTTCCTTATCACGTTGGACACCGCAACAAACAGAGCCACATGTCCTATACCTCCTCCTTGTTCTTCATTGAAGACGTACAGCGTGGAGGCATCGTTGCCGCCTGAGGTGTGGCGGGCCCGCTGGCGCCGGGCCTGGTCACACGTCTGGTTGGGGTGCCACAGCTGCCGACAGTGGTAGCAGAACTCTGTGTCGCATCCCTCGCGGCCACAGCTCAGCTTGGGGCACTCGGCACAGCCGTAAGCTATCACTGCATAGCTGAGGAGAGACAGACACTGATTCAGATGATAACTGAGACCTGGGAGGAGGGATTCTTCGTCTTCTCGTAGCTGCAGTTTCTGCCGAATATCATTGATTTTGGTTGTCTGACTGGAAACAACAACAAAAAACACGATTCATATGTCTGTTGCTCTCCTTGCATCGTTTTCCCGTTAAGCCTTGTGAAGCACAGTGAATTGTTCATTGTTGTCTTGGCTCACAAACAGCACATCTGTTGACTCAGTGAGAGACACAGCTATCTCTGTGGGACTGGTTTACAAAGTTCAACACCTGAACCCTGAATGATTGCACCCTCAGATCTTGACTTGTCATTGTGATGATAGCAAGGAACTTAGTGCCAATGGACCTAATGTCACTCCTCACAGGGGATATCAACACAAATATTAATATTCATAAGATCATGTGAGTAATGATCAAACAAAAGTTAAAGTAACAGTGACTGAGTCACAGGTCTCTAGGATCCAGGCAACGCTGCTCTGCTGTGAAGTATTTAAAGCTCCACCGGGGCGAGTCAGCCCCATGTGGTTTTCAGGTTTATGTGAAGGGACTATGGATCAGGCAAGATGAAGGCACACACACACACACACACACACACACACACACACACACACACACACACACACACACACACACACACACACACACACACACACACACACACACACACACACACACACACACACACACACACACACACACACACACACACACACACACACACACACACACACACACACACATATATACGAGGATAATTAGACTGCTGCCTGGATTCCACTTTGGTGTCAAACTAGATTTGAACTGTGTCTGATTCTCAAGTCAAACACTTGCTCATGCATAAAAACATTTCCAGGTATCAGTTGAATGTCTTTATCAGAGAAAGCAGCAGTAATTGGCATCACGCAAAGATGTTTTAAGAAGTTCTGACAGCACAACAGTGGCAATGTCACAGGCTGCTGACACCTTTCACCTGACAGGCAGCGCTGCACTTTTATTTCTTGTCTCTGACAATATAGATTATTGGCAGATCAAAGTTTTAGCAAAAGCCTTTTGCAAAATATATGCTTATATAATATATAAATACATTCTTAAAGATCCCCTCCAGACATGCTTTTAAAAATGTAAAACGCTCTAGCTTTGAAAAATAATTGGTGTCTGGAGTGGGCCTTCCATATATAGAGATTCTATAAATGTGCAACTATAAGTTTTAAAAAGCCTAATGGCAAGATAGTTTTTGACTCCTGAGTCCAAACACAGAAGGCTTGTGCATTCATAAATGAAAATTATGTTTTATGCGCACAGAGAGAATTTCCACTTGTTGAAGTGTCAATCTCTGCACATCAGTGAAGTAACACTTCGCAAAAAGTAGAACATTTGATTGAAGGAGGGAATTAAAGGTGCCCCAGGAGTTTTTGACCACTTGTTGCACTGCAAGTTTTCAACAGTGTATGACTGTTTCTGTCTATATCTCATGAACGAGGATGCACATGCATGGGCCCCGAACACGATACATGGTTCCTGGTAATGGTTTCAGGCTATTCCACTGATTGACAGTTGGTGGTGGTAATGCATCAAGAAATATGAAGCAGCAGCGCAACAGCAAAAGGCAGGGAAGAGTATTAGTCAATGCAAACGGAGAGGTAAACAAAGCAAGTGGAAAACAGCTTTAAAATATCTGCTGTTTTGTCAGGAAGAAAATGATTTCAACATTTCAACAATCACCATTTTTGGTGGGAGACGCTAATGTAAAAAAGCCTTTGTTTATTTTGAAGAAAACCCCACAGGGCACCCGTAGTTCAGTACATATCTCGTAATGAGAAAATGTAAAATATAGAAGGTTTGACAGGAGCCCAAATCAATTTATTATCAATTTATTGTGTACATCATTTTGGGCTGACATATTGTGACATTACAGTAGATTAGAAACATTAAAGTGTTTGTGCACACGCAGTGCAAAACGCACATTTTGCCACACTTTCTTAGAACCAAGATAATCTCCAGCTAAGCTTCTGTCACTAAGACCTCGAGGAATGCCTGTACTGTATGTGGAGAACATGGGGTACATACAAAACATATCTGTGAACTATGAATACTTTACGTAATGGGTCAGCACCTCGAAAGCTCTGCCCTGTGGGAACTATTAGTCATTTTAAATGTTAAATACTACAACATTTGCCTCGGCTCCATGCCTTTTTTTCAAAGTTTTGTAGATACTTTGGAAATCCGATCTCTCATTCTCTGTGTTATATTTAATCACCACAGCATTGGACAGATTGGCGTATTGATTTCTGCTCCGCTCATTCATCATGACTGGGCTGTGAGCACTGACAGCCGGGAGAGACAGACAGTCTACCACCAAGTCCTGGACCCTGGTGCATACGTGCTTCTGACCACAAATACCCATCGAGCACACACACACACACACACACAAACATAACAAACACACACACACGGCACACATCACGATTTCCCATCAGGCAGCCCTATCCTGTTACCCGCCTGTGAACATTAAGGTGATACAGCGATGGATTTGTGTCTGTGAATGTCATAAAACAACAGCAGAAAAGAAGCGTGTTAACTCAGAACATGTTTTGAGGTTGCATTGCATTGTGGTCTATTTTACTGAAGCTGCCGTCGATAGAAAAACATCTGATTCGTCCACAGCACGGATTCCTCCCTGTACGATTTATGATGATGTCTTAGATCAATTCTGCAATGAAATCACAGTGTAGGTGTGCTTTAAACATTTCAGCCAATTATCCTCAGGAGCAAGTGAGTTAAATGCCAGACCTGTATTTTGCGTTACCCGATATAGTCTCACATTTGGATGCGGTAGATTTAGATACATTAAAAAAAAAAAAAGGTATAGTTAGTTTCCCTCATCATTCACAACCATGTGTTCTGTTCCTGGATCTGTATAAATATACTGCTGGAATCAAAATTTCACAAGCCTCAGGATGCACATAAAACTCAAACTGAGCTTTCGCTTGCTGTCAGTTCGGCTTTTTAAAGTGCGATCAATCATTCTGATGTTGAAAAATGTTCACAGCTGTGTTTCATAACACAAAGCCTGCAGTGGGATGACAGGGTTTGACAGGGGCTGTCATATTGCAGCAGTGGATTAGGGATAATTGTTTTGTGCCGCAATTACAGTACAGTGAACAGCTATTGCGTGACACAAGATGCCCATAAAAATACATTTTATTCAAGTTTATAGGCCATTATTTCACATTTTCTGTGTCTTATCTTTTTCTTTATTTACAGTAATTATCTTCTCTCTGTGCTCTCAATAAATTAGATTTGTATTCTTTATAACCATTAATTATTTCCAGATTAAAGCTTTTCTAGTGTAAATACACTTTGTTCTAGGGAAAAATTGTTGATTTTCTCCTTTATTCTAAAAGAGTGGTGGTATAAGCTTGATCCTCACCTGCAGTCAGGTGCGGGACACCAGCGGGTGTCCGGATCAGAGGCCAGAAAACGCCTAAGCTGGTACTCCTCAAACCGCTCCAGCAGCGCCCGGTCATCCAGGATGGCGCGGACGTCCAGCGGTGCCAGCGTCTCGGGACACTGCGGGCACGCGATGCCCACCCGGCTCTCTGATATCTCAATGCGCAGGTACTGGCGGAGGCAGTCGGAGCATGCCCGGTGGGAACAGGAGGAGAGGCGTGGGAAGTGGCAACGCGGTTGACTGAGCAGGCACAGTGGGCACTCCTCCAGGTGTTCATCCAATAGCTGCTCCTGGCTGGAGGAGGAGAGGGACAGGACACCAGTGGAGCCACTGCTGACCCCGCCCACGCATTCAGCGGTGGCCGCACCCTCCTCTCCCACCTCAGCCGCTGCCGGCGGACCTCCTCCTTCTCCTCTTTCTGCTCCAGAAACTCTTGATTCTCCAGCCTCTTCTGCTGTGATGCTGAGGTCCTGTGAACAGTGACAGTGCTGCTGATTTACTAAATCCAAATTGTGACCACTATCTGCTTTTCTTCTCAAGAAACATTTTAGTTTGAAAGACATAAACATGAACAAATGGAGCATCTTTGCCTTTCTTTTGAAGAAGACTATAGGTGAATGTGTATGACGTGTACAGGCTACTTGTGGCTACTTGTTCTCTTTGGTCACTTGGTTTCTTGGCAACATAATTTCTAGAAATTACCAATTAATTAAATAAACACGCTAATGGATTCGGGCTATAACAGTATGAGGAGATGGAGGAAGCAAGCGCAGGGTAATACAACCAAAGTTAATGATTTGCAGCCTCTCTGCGGTTTCCTCTGTCTAACCAAACAATGTGAGACACAGTCAGACTCAGTCAGAGCAGCAAGATGTCTAAAATTTGACTTTTGTGAACAACAAAGACTAAAAAACTCACTGGATATATGGAATAATAAGAACAAATAATAAACATGTAAATTAATATGTCCTATGTTTCAAAGGTAAGATCATTTTTAATGGTGACACCTAAAATGCAGAGGTAGTGTACCTGCAGCAACAGAGCAGTGAGACAGAATCCAAAATAAATAAATAAATATGTGATGTGACAGATCAGTAAATTTCCAGGCAGTGAGTTTTCAAAGCCAGCCCTACCAATAAACTCCACATAAGCTTCTTAATGTACAACTAAAGCTCAAACTGGAACACAGAAAACCCAAAGATCAAACATTTACAAGTATTTGATGTGGGATTACTTGCTCACTTTCACTCTCTCCCGGTAATATCAACACTAATGCGAGAAACATCCTCACCTGCTCTGGATGCTCGCTGGGAGTCAGGGTGATCGCCACCTCCTCCTTGGGCCAGGCTTCCACGGGCTTCTCGGGCCTCGGCTCCGATTTGGGTTTCCTGCTGAAGAAGTTTAGGAAGCTCAACGGCCCCGTCTGCTGCTTGGGCCTCTTCATAGTCTGGGACTAGAGCAGAAGCAGCAGCTGAGGAGGGCAGGCCAACGACCATGAGCAGGATGCAACTGCGTATGTGTGTGTGTGTATGTGTGTGTATGAATGTGAGACAGCGAGTGTGCGTGTTTGAGTTTGTACGTGCGTGTGTGTGCGTGTGTGGGTGGGTGAGCACAGCGAGCTCTCACGGCTCAGAGCTTTGGAGCTGGGCGGCTGCTCTGCTGTACGCTGGAGAGACGGAGGGGGAGACGACAGGGAGGAGGTAATCCCCGCCCAAGGGGAACATCACTAATTTGGAGCCTTTCCTAGGTCCGTGGTCATGTGGTTTACTTTGTCTTTTCAGTCCTCTTTATCTCCTCCACCTCCGCTGCAGCTCCCTCGCTCTCAACTAGTCCTGTTGAACGGGTTGAACCCCTGAGTCCTCCTTCATCGTCTCAGGCCTCCTCTTCACCCAGAGATCCCGCACACTAGAAGCAAAATAAACACAACCAAGACTGTGAACAATAAATACATGTACTTTACTCTCAGATAATATATTGTGTTATACAAAGCCCTACATGAGAAGTGGCGCTAGAGGCTCGACAGTAATCCAATCCAATATAATTATTAATCAACTTTCAACTGCACCATGTGGATTTAATTATATTGTGTTGTAGTTGTGTTGTGCAAATCACTCCAAGCTAAAATGTAATTAAAAACTAACTTAATAGGTTACTGAGGGGTTTATTTACAAAGTGGGCTAGGGTTAAAGCTTGGTCTAATGCAGTAAAGTAAAACAAAATTCATCACGTCATCTTCTATGTAACTATATATCAAGATATAGATTGCAATCTAATATGTAACAGATCTCAATATATACAATATAGAATTAAATATCTATAATATCTATATAAATAGGACATTCATTTTGAACAGTGATTTTGATCTAAAAAAAAGTTTCTAAACCTACTTTATATTTTTAGTTTGAACTGATATCAACCACTACACATATGCAGTAGATATTTCTTCACTTTCACAGAAAAGGGTTGGGGACTAATGCTCTGAACCATATTGTCCAGCCCAACATCAGTGTCACACCCATATTTATAATTTACCATATCATTAGCCTCAGCATCAAATCACATCTGCACTCATGTTCTCTCGTTTGAACTCTGATTCCCTTTCAAACTTTTTTTTTATTTTTTTTATGTGGAGCAACCTCTATGTGAACCCCATGTACATGAATACAAATGTTTTTCTATGAACTTTTTTCCCCTCTGGCTGCAAATTCACAGCCACATTATACGAAACAACAACAGCAAACAGGCCTTTCAAACAAACAGTAGCTCAATCTGATGCTTCATTTGTGATATCTTCATCATTAGCAGCCCATTCATATTTAATCAGTGTAAATCTGTTCCACATAAATAAAAGATATATTGTGTATTAAACACCACATTGAGGGTTTTGTTGATAAACAGATGCTCGAGACCTGACAAGACCTGACACCAATACGGCATTTACTCGAAGCAGACCAGGTCCTCATTTTAAAATTTGACCTTTCAATGAAAATAGAAATTCATGAAATAAGTTGCAACATCATTTCGCTCCAAGATATCAAAGTCATTTATATGAAGTAAAATATGGAGGTTTTGGGCTCTCTGCACCCTGGCCTCCCCCTTTTCATACGACCTCGGACATGAGCAATAAGGTCACAGCCATGAGACACAAAGAGCTGAGTCTGGGAGAGAGTGCTGTGACTGGTTTGACAGAGAGAATCGGGGGAGTTAGAGGGTGAGGGTGAGGCAGAGGAGAGGCGGTGATAGACAGCACAGACAACTCATTCTGTCTCCATTAGGCAGCAGCGAGCTTTCATAATCAGGCCCAGAGAGTAAAGAGAGCATGAGGTGATTCACATAAACCCGAGACCAATTAAAATAGCTGTCTCCATATCGACACAACGTCAAATCAGAACCACGGAACACAACATGAAATATTATATGGTTATAGAATTAGAATATAATCTATATTAGGATCTAAAACAGCCCTCTGTAATTGCAGAAAAGTTATCTCAAAAAGTAACACACTTTATTTGAAATCAACTGCAGTGGCAAGAGACAGCTAGCTACAGCTGAGCTACTGTCAGTCTTTAAAGGGGGGATGCACAAAGAACCTGGATTTATGTAACACTGCAGTGCTGAACCTGCCTTCTTGCATTGAGGCTGGGAGTTCGAGTTGTATTTATATTCCAGTCATATGGATGTCGACTGTCGAACTCAACATGAATCGCACTTTTCATGCAGTGTCACATTATCTAGTCTTAGAGTAGAGAAAAGAGCTGCACTATGAGAAGTAGGCGCGCAACCAGTGATTAAATGATGCACTATAGTTTGCTACTGACAACAGGCTTTACTGTAGGTACAGGAGCTTCATGCTGAGAGCATATCTGTTACAACTGCCTTAACATCTGTTCAAACCAAATTAAAGATCCCCCTAAAGAATATCTTATTATTATCAATGTCATATAAGTAAACAGAAGAAACATTACACAAAATGCACAAAGAAAAAGAATAGATTCAATAAAACAACTGTCTGAGCATCACGTTACAATGATTTTGAGACCAGTTGTATTTGTTCAAACATCCACTAGCAACTCTTTACTTTCCCCAACATGTAGTCAGTGAAAACTGTTGATCTCTCACAGAGAATTTTGTTGGCAGACAACAACACAACACAACACAAAGCAAAGAATGCATTCTGTTTAATTAAGTAATAAAAAAAAAACTGCACCACAGCAACTATTTGTAAGGGTTTCTCTTTCAAAATCCTCTGCTAGTAGCTTTTCTTCCGTTTCTACAGTAGCTGTCACTCTTATATTCTTTATCTATCCACTTGAATTTCCCCAACAACCACACTCCACACTGCATGGTAAGTGACTTTCTCAAACCAAACACATGAACCCAACGCACGAGCTCTGTGATGAACATATCACTGCGCTGCTGTTTATTTATAGTGATAAATCCAACACATGAAGACATCAAAAGCACATAACCCACTCAAGAGTTCAATTCAGAAGCCATGAACATACCGCCTCTATAGTGCATCCATGCCTACACACTCCTTATATGTGCTCAAACACACACAGGCACCCTGGCATGTCTACAAACACACACACACACACACATGGAGAGACACAGAATTAGAGTACTCTTAAAATACAGCTCAGTGGGCTTCAGCCAGGGCTTATCGCTCTATACTAAAGACAGATAGCCAAGTAATTACGACAACACAATTCGCTGTCTAGCGACTTAGATAAGTTCCCACAGCGAGGGAATGAAGTTTTTCATCTGAAAGTTCAGAATTAAAAAGGCTTGTTCTGTCCAATCCTCTCTTCTCATACACAGCAGAGCACAGACAAAGCTGCGCATGTGAAATCAGATCTACAGAACATTAGACGAACAGCATGCAATGTAAAACGTATTATTGCAGTCTGCATGAAGTCTGCAAAGATTGTTGTTCTACTAAAGGACCACAATTTATTACTGATCAAAATCTTTCACTGAATCAGTTTTTTATAGAAAAATATGAACAGCAAATTAAAAACAATACTCTACATAACATGATACAACCATTGCACTTCTCTGCTAAATGTCAGCAAATTTTGCTGTGTTTTGGCACCAAAGGACTAAATGTGAGTTGGCTCTGGTCCGTGCTTAACTGTCAGATTTGACTGGGATTTAGGGGCTCAGACTTGGGTCAATTTAGGCTGCGAATCAGCTCCATTTAACTACTACACCACTCAGACTAGTTTTGGACCAGTAATGGACCCTAGAATCAGCCAAAGTATCCTGGCAGGTCAACTTGAGACTCTAAAGTGCACCGAAGCAGGAGCAACTCTGGGCCAAACATTTTTTAAGTGTAGGTAGTATAAAAACTTTTTCCCTCAACTTCTGACTAAAGCTTCAATTTATCACAAATGATGTTCTCTCTCTGCGGTTCACAATCTTACATTGTTATAGATCATCATCATCATCATCATCATCTTGTATCATCCACCCATCAAAAACCCAGATGGGCACCTATACGTTGTTACGCACAAATGGCAGACGAGGGTTCTGGGTAATGAGATGCTGCTTGTCTTCTACAACCAGTGGCTAAAATAGAAACACAAAGAGCATTACTGTTTCATTACAGCTTGCAAAAACAACAAAACAGATGTTCTTGGCACATCAAAAGCCAAACACATTCAGTGGGAGCATTTGTTTTAACCTCACTGGTGGTCGCTCATCACAAATACGTGTTTGCTTCTTGTTTTTGCTTCGATGAAGAGTTGTAAAAAGCCGATGAACATCATATATAATATGACCCATGTTTTCCCTCGATTTAAAAGGTAAAGTAGGGTTAACCTTGGTTACAAAAAAGTCAGCAATAAGGAATAAACAAGCACAACTACAATGAGATACATAGAAACCAGTGCCATTCAAACACGCAAGTCCAAAAACATTGTGGTGTCAGTCTCTGGTTTGAAACCTTGAATTCTGCGCCAAAACAAACATCCAGGCTAATACATGGACTGACATTCATACATACGATTATGCACATCTAAATCATAATAACTGAGATTATTGGGGTTAAGCAAACAGTGTGACCTGTCTAAATATATGCAGTGATGAGACAATGGGGAGTAAGAAGAAAAGGTCCTGTCCTCTTCAATGTCCCTCTGAAAGCTCAGGGGAAGACAGCTAACAACAGGAGGCACGGCCGCAGATGCTGCTCGGAGAGAGAGAGACAGCGCATCTTCAGTTTACAGCTTAATGGCCTTCTTTTCTCTTGAATGACGATGTTGATGTATGTGTGTGTGTGTGTGTGTGTGTGTGTGTGTGTGTGTGTGTGTGTGTGTGTGTGTGTGTGTGTGTGTGTTTGTGCAGTACAAAACGCTCCCGAGGCCAAAGACCCACTTAAAGATTTGACCTCCTCTCTTTACACCGTACGGGAGTCTGACGCTCTTTTGATGTTTCTCTCTCGCTCTCTCTACTACAGAAAATGAACAATCCTAAAAAACAGCCTGTAACTGGAATTCAAATACTTAAGGCGTCTTGAGGGATTACAGAGAATTAATGCACAAGACACAAACACAAAATATGTCCTGGAATTTTCTCTCTGTGGCAGAAAACAAATAAAATCACCCTCCGATCAGGAGAAAATTCTGACCTTAATCTCAGATTTAATGACTGGGTACAATTGCAATCAAACTGTGAAAATAGATTAAATCGTGTCATATTTACAGAGCGGTATGGGAGCGAAACTTCAAAGTGAAGTGCTGTGATGTGTTTGGGAAACACCTAGCCCTTCTGGGAGTTGAGTATAGCCACATCACTGGAGAGGGTAAAAATCAATCATGTTGAACTGGTTCCCACAGGAAAATGAAACTTTCAGAGGAAAAAATAACCCACTTTCGTCTCCTCTGTGGAGTAACTCTGCAGTTCTTCCAGCAGGGGGTATCATTTACAGCAGATAAGGTCATATACAACAGCTCAGCTCCATTCATCATAACATCCCTACTGAATTTATGATATGATATTTATACATGTTACAGGCAAGCTATCATTATAGAATCTGTCTTTTACTGTGCGATAATGCAAGTCACAATAAATGATTTACGTCTCCACAGTGTGGAAGCAGCAGCAAGAGGAGATTCACTGTCAAGCTTTAACAAGATGGCTGTGTGACCTTGTGACCTGCTCAAGCACCTCACGGCAGTGGCACTCCTTCCACGTGTCATCAGATACAACAACGCACAAGGGCAAAAGCTTCAGCCCCACATGTCAGTCTCAATTCACAACAGCAAATATTATTTTATTTCCAACAGGATAAACCAAACTAATCACTTAGCTGACATCATGGCCAGACACCAGTGTATGATTCAGCACAGCAATTTCAACTGGACAACAAAAGCAGAGCACCCCCAACCAAGTTTATACTGAAGCACAGACACAGTGAGCTATAGGTAAAAAAGTTTGTGGGAAATGTAGCATCCAGTGTTTATGCAGCATGACCTACAAGTCTGTATCTCAGGCTCTGCTGCTCCAATTTCGATGATTACTTCTTTAATCTGTAGACTATCTTGCATATCCATAATCTTTGGTAAAGTGCAATACTAAATTACTGGCTCCCATTTAATCTGCCCCTCTAGGCATCTTTGTTATTTGCAGGTAAATAACATCATCGTTCGTTCATCCAGAGGTGAACTAATACGTTAGGCAGATCGGGAGATAGTAAACAACAAGTAAAACCACATGACCTCTGACAGAGTGATGACCTATTGTGACATTTACAGATGGTCGTCACTGTGACATTAGAATATGGGAATAATCTGATTTAATCTGACCTCTTTACATTGGAAACGTGAATGAGGTGCAAGCGAGAAGCTTGTCGTGCATGACATAAAGGTTACCCAATCAAAGTTTCAATGCATTTCTTAATCTGGACATGAAGTAGGCTAAGTGATCTTGTGCATGTCTGCTGCACAGACCTGTTTGAAGGTAAAGCCTCTCTGACATCACAAAGGTCTGCATATGGAAGGACACGCCTGATAACAGATGAAATATCAATGACAACTGGGATTATTACACAACATCTGCCCCCAAAGCAGTTTCTCCTTTGAAAATGCCAAACAAGGAAAAGACCTTTGTGTGTATGTGTATGTGTATGTGTATGTGTATGTGTATGTATGTGTATGTGTATGTGTATGTAGCTATGTGTAGCCGATGTGTATGTGTGTGTTTTCTCTCTAGATTCTTTCTTTAATCACAACCACAGCTGTTATTGCAGTTTGGAGGCATTTTCGAGGATGACACTTGTTAACAAGCTGTTGCTATGGATAAAAAAGAAAAAGAAAAAAAGACGACCAGTTTTCAATCTGATGCTGAGTTAAAATACTGGTGGGTAGGGAAACCTGATGATACACCCTATTAAAGAAATATCTGTTGGACTGGACACAAGCCCACATCAGCAATGCGGGTTTCAGAGGCATGAGAGTGACCTCAGCCTGCCCACACACACTGTGTCCTCCGCGGCATCCCTCACCATAATATTCTGCTTCTGTACCATGTGGTGCTCAATGCTGAGTCTTAGTGACCTCTGGCAGCTCCTAGCCTACTTTATAATACTGAATAACAACAATATGAGGGATTAGTTTGGATGTAATATTACATTAGTGTAGCAAATATTGGTATGGGATTGCTTGCAGCAATGCTACAAGTCTTCCTAGTCTATTATAACTCACTGATCCATTTCTTTTAAACTCTACAGCTGGAATGAAACAAGTATTAGGCTATTCCACCAAATCCTCCAATAAACCATAGGCAGCCAGGCCTATAGTGTACATCCTATATAATTATGGGATGAAAGTGTGAATAAAAGGTGGTATAAAAACGAACAAATGAAAAGGTGGACATACAGAATCTCTACACTTATTCAGATAAATTATTAACACACATTTCCACTTATCTATTATAATCATTACAAAAGAGGTCTGCACAGGGGATCATATGCTATTGCAGGGAGTGGCATGTTTAATAGGCTACGTATTCGCATTCACCTCCACCTCCATGCACCTATCCTTCATGGACAGGGGGGATAACAACAACAAAGGCGTCTAAATGCGCATTAGAAAGTCTCCACAGCCAGTAGATAAATCACACAATTAATTTCTATTACGTAAACGGTATCTTACCTCTCTGCACGGCGCCTTCTCTTTGCAGCGTAGAATCAACAACTGGCTCCTCCCCTTGAGGACCAAACAGTAGCACAGAAATCTCCCCGTCTCCTCCTCCACCTCCTCCTCCTCCTCCTCCCTCTCCTCCTCACTGCCGCACCGAAAACATAAATGACCGACAAACGCTGCGGAGAGGGTGGTGGCGGTGGGTGTGATGGTTCAGTCCGGTCCGGTGCAGGACGGAGGAGATCCGCGGTGCCTTGCTCCGGTAACGGCAGCAGAGCAGACTGATGGCTTTGCTGCACGGCGGCGGCGGCGGCAGCAGCAGCGGCGGGGGAGGCACACTGCAGTGACATGAACCAATGGGATGACGCAGAGTCCCAGGATCTCCAATTCATAAATGCCCAGTTCCATGAAGCACAGTAGTTGTTAACATTGGTTTCATTATTGCCAAATACACACAAACTACACCTGATCTTAGTGAGCTCATATCTCATCCTAAGATAAAGTAGGATTTTTATCGATAGGCCTGAATATTAAAAACTATGTTCCACAGGCCCAGTGCTCACATGAGGGAAAGATGAGTAGGTTTGGTTTGGTTATTCTCTGATGAGATGAGTAAAGTGAAAGGCATCCAGCTACTCCTCCGGGATCAACTGCAACAGCCTCAGAGACTTATGGGACTCGCATCTTAAACAAACACTACACTCTTTATGACACAGACACATAGGCATAAGAGGCACTGTAGGTATAGCCTATCTACCATAAATCTATATAGGCTACTACCCTGGAAGTTTTCAGTGCAACCTAGCCTATATATTTTTTCAGTTCAGCGCATTTAGGACCTACATCTACATCAGTTATTGACACACCCCTCCAGAGCAGGTCTGCGTTACTGTGTTTATTCATTATGTTAGGCTATATTTTTTCCTCTTGTGCAAGATGAGATTAAAATGCCAAGTGACCCTTTTTTTTTTTTTTTTGTAAAACTCTAAATTTAAATAACAGAGATGGCTACAGCTGCAAAACAGCCTTGATCAAAAGAGGGACTACGGTTCTTATAAGAACTACAACTACCAGGATTCAGAGAGGCCACAGAAACCGGAAATTATTTTCGGAAGCGGAAACACCTAACTGTATACAATAGAATCAAGATGCGTCCCTCCAGCAACAATGAAACGTCCGCAAAGCCCCCCAGGCCTTCAGAATAAAAGCAGATAGGTTTAAGCAAGGGCGTAATTTATGGGTGGTGAGGTGGGGGGGGGTTACTAAATCGTATGGCATTATCCATAGAATTCCATCTCTTATAAGCTATTTATTACCACAGCTTGATTTACCCTTATTTATCATATTGCAATCTTGTTTGGACGAGTAGCCTTTTACGCTACTACTGTAATGAATATGGGAATGTTAAAATAAAGAGGAAAGTCAGCCTTGTCCTTTTATCAAAGTTTAATACTAAATTGGTTTTAAGCGTCTCAAATAGGCTATGATTTAATAGGCCCACTGTTAGTTCCAGTGTCATGGATACACTAGCTACATAAAAGCATACTGGTACTGATGAGGGACTGAAAGTCATACTATGAAAGATCTAAATTTAAATATTTTGTCTTTTTGTTGAAACATGTGAGAGTTGTTTTTTTTTTCCTGCTACAATGTAATACCTATCACAGCACAAGCACGCTGATAAGCTCAAAAAGGGTAAAAGGGAGGCTTTGAAGTGTAGTGAGAATGGAAGCAATGAAAACAATACACTGGCATGCAAGGTTGACATTATGTGACATGATCGAAGCTGTGTGCTGGTTAAAGACAAAAAACTGTTCTGTTAGTTATCACAGTGGCCTCAAGGGCAGACAAACTGTCTTGGTCAGATGTTGTTATTAGCATTTTATGTGAGGAATATCAGGTAAGTCAAAACACAGACTTACCCGGGCAGACCTGGAGACAGGATATGTGAGCTTTTATCTTGTGTGAGCCACTTAACTCAATCTTTTTTTTAAGCTTAACACCGGAGAAGCTGAAATCTTCTGCCAACATCTGGACAACTCAACTGTAGGCTACAGCCGCCGTGCTTTTACTCTGAAGGTTACGGACCGGAAGTCTTGTTGTTGCTGCTGCTGCTGGAACACAGGCGAGTCAGAAAATCAATTAAGTTATGAAAAATACCATTAATTGCCTTTCTTTGTCACCGCAGCTCATGAAGAAATGGCGGATCTCCAGACGTTGTACATTTGAGGACAAACACTTCGCACCCAATGGCGTGTTTACCGTCGATCAAAAGCATCTCAGTCGACAGGAATATTTACGTTTTTTAGGTAAGTTAGCATGATAGCTAACAACTGAAGTTGACATTAGCTCCTCGGCTAATTTAGCTGTAGGTTAACATGTTCATCTGCGGTTGATGTTCACTGAAGATGGCATCTGTCAGTCATTAGTGGGATCTGATAAGGACGCGTTTTGATTCACCACTCGTCCGGTCACTTACCGTCCTTTCCCCCCCATTTTCTTTTTGCTGACACGTCCTGTCGTACAGTGGTGTCTTGAGTTAGCTGTATGCTATATATGTGAAGACATATCTCAGTTTAAATTGCTAGCTGACTCGCTTGATTGCTCTCTGTCGGAGAACACAGCTAATGTGTTAGCCATCTTGTTAAAGTAGCTGGGGTGGTTAGCGACATATAGTAGTGTGGGTTTCCACTTTGTTGACAGTGGACAGTGAATACGCTGCTAGGTTTTACACGCAAATTACATCTGTGTCTTATAGTTGGTAGCTAGCCATCAGAAATGCTGTTTATACTTAAACTGCTGGGTTATAGTACGTTAATTACACTGTGTAACGTTAATTACCACCCCCACCTCGTTGCATTTGAACACAATAGGCCTGCTGAAAATGATAGTTAACACCGGATTGGTGACTTGCTCCACTGACTCATAGGCTCTATAGCCAGCTGTTTTATTCAAATACAGATGTGAAGCAGCTACAGAGTGCATCCATATTTCATTAAAGTGACTGGCGGAGCTGAGTAATGTAGTAATAATGTGTAATATGCCGTGTATAAGCAGTGACAAGCTTTTGGATGACACCATCACTGTTCACCACCAGTGAACCATCACCCTGTTCACCAGCTGAAGGAGTGATTCAGCCTGGTGTCATCACAGAGAAGCTATTGACAGTCGTATATGTTCATCAAATCTGTGAATTTCTGTTTGTGGGTAGACATCACAGCTGGAGTGATATTTGTTTACTGATCAGCTGGAAAATTGATCAGCAGCTATTTTAATCCTAGAATGTGAAAATTTAGTTTTTTGTTTGTTTTACTTCCTGTATGATAGTTAAAATTATCAACATGGATATAGGATTGTTTGTGACACAAACCATGCACTTTGAAGACATCACTCTGGGATTTAGGAAAGCGTGAAAGTTAAACTTCAAATTTACAAATCAAACAATGAATCTGTCAATTGTGCAAATAATTCACACAGCCATCTGTTGTAAGTGTTATGTTAATTGCTTCACTATGTTAATTTAACTACTTCAAGGTGCTGCCCAAATGCATTATGTTGCATCTCAAGGTAAATGTGTCCTCTCTTACATATAGGAATACTGAAGAATATCTTCCAAATATATGAGAATGAGCTGATGGTTGTGGAAGTCTGCAAGAAGACGCTTCAGAAAAGAGAGAGGCTGACTGGAAGATGCCAAGAAAAAAACAGCAGAATCCACAGCCAGTAAAGTGTAAGTGTTGCTAGATTTTGTTCAAGCTCATAGGTCAAAGCATAGCAGAGCCACATTCCTGAAACCTTTACTCATGTATTTAATCTAACAATGAACTGTTCCTGTCCTGTGAATATTGGCCTAGCTAATTACCACGTGTTTCCTCTTGTTCTGCTCACATCAGGACACCAGGCATTGTTGTTTAAGTGTTTGCAGTATTTCATGTGGATGACATGGACTCACAGTCCTGTAGGTCAGGATTAGGATGTGAAGTTTTTTTTTTTAGATATTCAGTTTAATAGATGCACTGAAAACTGCTTGGTATGAACTTCTTTTTTTTTTTCTTCAATGCAATGTTGTAATCTGTTTAGTCCTTGATTTACAAGTAAATGGCATACAATGTTATTGACACTTTATGCAGATCTTAAGCTGCTGCAGATACAGCACATATGCTGCAGATGTCATTTGTGTAGCTACAACTCATTTGTCAAACTGTGCAACCTCCCACAAGGGCTAGATACTCAGGCTGAGGGATGGTATTTATTTAAACAACTTTTCTTTTAAATCTTCACTAACCCATTATAATGTAATCAGCAAACTAGCAAGGGAGATGAGATCATCATGGCCAACTGCTATGAATCATTTTCATGGTCCAATCTGGGATAATACTTCCAATATTACAAAGCAGGTATTCCCACCTCTGCCTGCACCTATTACATAATCTCAAATTAATGTAATCTGAGGTGTGGCTCTGTAAGAATAAACATCCTATATGTCTTACATTGGTGATACATTGTATTATTGTCATTATGTCAAACACTAGAATGGCCAGTAGATGGTAGCATAAGGCTGGTACTGAAAGCTTTGCCAAAGCAGGCTGCCGAGCACGATGTCCGTGACTTGGCCCCGAAAGTAGTTTTCTGAAGAGTGACAGCTGTGTGATAGCTGTTTGGAGTTCATCAAGCTTGAGAGACCAAGTTAGTATTTCAGGCATCATTAGCTGTAACTGCAGTAAAAGAGTTCCATCTGTCATCTGTTTAGAGTTCACGTTTTGTTCATGAAATGCTCTTGTACACTGTAGGAGGAGAGTTGCGTCATTTATACCACTTCCCAGTAATCTGCTGTGGTTTAAGGCAGCATTGTCATTACCATAAACCTCTTTCAGCCAAGCCAGTCGTGTAAGGTATGTCGCCATTATTTTGCTGCTAATTTAATTAAGATTATTATTCAATATTACTGATTGCTTAAGAACAAAATAGTGCTTCTATACAATTTCCCCTTTTGAACCGCAGACAATACTTAACTCAGTAACTTCGGAAGCTTGAGTGTTAGGTTTTTTTTTTTACCCTCTGACATTCTGCATTTTTACTTATTCATGCAAATAATGAAGCATTTACTTTTCCTGTGCCTTGACGTGAATTTTAATGTTGTTTATTGGGTTCTTTCTATGATTGTAGTGGATTCTGAAGATGGTGTAGCCACTGAAACTCCTGGAAACCTCAGCTTAGAAACAGACTTCCTTCTCGGACAAGACCTTGAGTTTGGTGATCCAGATCATGACAACAAGCTTTTAGGCCTGGAAAAGTTCTCAGGTTTGTAATGTGTGTTTTTATTTTATTTTATATAATCATGTGGTTAAAGTTATAATAATTGAGGTTTCAGTCCTTGTTGTTTTGGTGACGGTCTGTGGTTGCCGTGGTAACATCAACTGCAGCTCAATAAAGACCCTCGCTGAGCTGCATTGTCAGAAATACATCAGAGGGACATCTGGTGTATGCGTCTTTAGAGGTCAGGCACAAATTATCGTAACTACAGTTTGATTTTCATGGTGTGTGCACCGTCAGAACTGATCCACTCACAGAAAATTGTAATTTTTGTTAATGTTTTTTTTTTTTTTTTTTAATGTATGATCGTGGCCAGGGCTATATGTCATGGTAAATATATTTGACAGGGATGTGGAGAGATGCTCCTAATGACCTGTTTGGCTCTGACAGACGAGTCTGTGGTCAGGGTTTGTGAAAGAGACAGAGACAGAGACCGAGAAAGAGAGAGAGAGAGAGCACAAGGCAAGGGGGGGCTGAGCAAATCAATACATCAAACAAAGACTTTTCCTGTTTTTTAAATATAGTATATATATATATATATATATATATACTGTAGTGCTGAATGACAATTTTGTGGTGAGACGCCATAAATAAATTATTATGTGGGAAACCTTGCTATAAATAGTACCAAAATCAGGGTTTCATTTAATGAATAATTAAGGAGTACAGCTTTGTGTTGTTGATATCTGATTTTATACAGTATCAGTCCACTCACTTCTAGAGCAAGTTTTCCTCTTTGAGTGTGCCCCCCCCCCTTTTTTAATACACGCTTTGCTGGAGTCATATCAGTGTGTCCATTGATTATAGCCTGGTCATTGTAGTGCATTTCAATCCAGTCCCCAGTTTGAACTACATTTACTTGACTAACGAACAACAGTATCATTATGTTTTGTGGAAGCTTCTATTTTCACTTCCTGTCGCAACCGCGAAGACACGGAATGAATCACAGATGAAAATGATCGTAATGGCTTAACCACTAAAGGAAATGAAGTGGTCGCTCCACAAAAAGGACTTTTACTGTTGGGTTTCTCAGTGATGAAGTGCGGCCCCCTCTGTGTGTCGGTGTGAGAGAAATGGCACCAGCAGCTCATATTCCCCAGCATGGCTCTTTGTCAGAGAGAGTGATCTGAAAAATGGAAAAGTAGAGAAAGGAGCTGAGACACCATTATTATATAAGGGTCATAAAAATAGGACCATTACCATCAAGGACACCATTATAAGAGGACATTTATTCATCATCATCATCATCATCATCATCATCATCATCATCATCATCATCATCTGCCTCTGCTCTCCCACTACCCCACCGCCATTATAGTTCCCCCATCATCATCATCATCATCATCATCATCATCATCATCATCATCATCATCATCATCATCATCATCATCATCATCATCATCATCATCATCATCATCATCATCATCATCTACCCTCATCATCATTATCATCATCAGCAGCAGCAGCCTCACCATTATAGTCATCATCATTATCATTAGGCTTGGTAATCATCCACGAGGGGTTTCCATGGGGCAGGATAAAAGGGCAGCCTCGACTCTCGCCTTCCTCACATCCTGCCTTGGCATCTGTGAAGGACGGTGGTTTTTCCTTCTTCAGGCTCGCTCGCCTCGCGTTCAGGAAAACACCCACGAACGCCGGGAGAGAGCACAGCACAGTGTCTCATGAAGCTTTTCTTTTCTACCTCCTGGAAAAAATTGGCGCTCTGTTTTTTGTGTGATAAACTTGACGTTGCTGGTAGAGCTGTGAGTATCAAACAATACCGTCTCTCTCTCTCTGTCTCCTGAAGTTATTTTACTCACTGACTGTTTTCAGCGGGCATTTTCGCTAAACTGCTGCTCGTTTTCTGTATTAGTCAGTTTTTTTTAATAGTTTAGTGAGATTTTCATAGAAAGTTAAAGCTCTGTGGTGCCTTCAGGTGTCTTTAAAAAAAGGTTTGTATGGAAGTCCAGAATGTTTCAGTATGAACTAAAAAGAATATATATATAAAATATATTGGTTTTTTGGTCATTATAACTATTGCAGAATAACCCTTTTCAAACTCTTAAGAATTTCTTATTTTATCAAAGTTATTCTTATTTTTGTTGAATCATATCACTTGTCATGACAAAGATGCTGTCTCTAATCCCCACCCTTGTGTCCCCAGACCTAGACTGAAGAGGGGAATGATGGAATCACATATTTTTTGGATTGTGACATAATGTTTGATTAATTTGTTCAATACTGGTCATTTTGGATTTCTGTATATTTTTTTACTGAACATCTGTTGCAACTGCGATGTTGAAAAATGCAGATAACACAGCTGTTGGCACATCATCTCTCTTCTACTGCACTTTTACTCTTTTTCATAAGAGCTCTTCATCTCAGTCAGATAATCTGTGTGATCAAGGTTTGGAAACTTTTTTTTTTTTTTCCCCTGTTTGTCGTCCCTGCACAGAAGTAGCTGCTGAGATTGGTTTCTCTGTGTATCCCCTGGGTGATGAGGAGAGCCCTGCCTACGGCCAGCTCAGCATGGAAAGTGAAACAGATAACTCGCGCAGCACAACCGACAACGGGAGGGAGGACGAGGGCAGAGCAGCCCAGTCGGAGCCCAGTTTCCCCCCCTACCTGTCCTGCAGGGGCTGCGGACAGCTCCGCGATGAACCTCTGGGACCTGGCATAGACCTTGTCGGTCCTTACTGCCTTAGGTGCTGTAAAGCCTCCCGGGAAGCCAAGAGCACAGACTTCTGCTTACCCTTCGGAGGCATCAGCGGGATGCCTCGCTCGTGCTCCCACTCGCATCTCGACGGTGAAGGGATGGGCGACAAGGGGCTGTCGGCTGAGGACAAATTGTCCAAGCTGCACTCGTGCCACATCTGCGGCTTCTCCTCGCGTTACGCCAATCACGTGAAGCGGCACATGAAGACGCACAACGGGGAGAAGCCCTACAACTGCCCCCTGTGCACTTACGCCTCGGCCCAGCTGGTCAACCTGCAGAGGCACCTGCGCATCCACACCGGGGAAAAACCGTACAAATGTGACAGCTGCACTTTTGCATGCAGTTCCCTTGGGAACCTAAAGAGGCACCAGCGCATGCACGTGCCCTCTGCTGTGGCGGGACACGAACCCGCGCCTCGACCTGCCGGTGGCCAGAGCAGCCAGAGCAGCCACAGCAGCCACAACAGCCACAGCAGCCACAACAGCCAGAAGAGGCATGCCAGCGGGCAAAGAGCCAGCGTGGAGGAGCCTGGTGCTTCAAGTAAAGGTTTGTGTGCTTTTATACTGATTCACCTCCAGATGTATTTGAAGCTGTCACTGTTGATCATTAAAGGGCAAATTTGCCTATTGCCATAATCCCTATAGTCATAGGAGTAGGTTCATTACCTTTAATTGTCGGTGCAAGCTGTTTTGAGATCTGCGGAGCAGAGACGTGAGCTGCTCAGTAAACACAATGGAGGTGAATGGTACAGGTCCCCTGTCCCTCATCAAACTCATCAAATACACAATCAAAACGCTCTCATGGACAAGTTGTGACCTGCACATTCACCACGCTATGAGATAATAATGTATCATTACGAGAGAGAACAGAGTTGTTTTCGAAGCAAATGCATAGCCGGAACTACATTCCAGACGTGGTGAAAGTAGTTCAGAGTATTTGCTTCATGTGTCGTAATGTTACATAATTATACATGATTTTTTCATAGCGTGGTGAATATGCAGGTCACAACTTGTCCCTGAGAGCGTTTTGGAGTTGTTGGATTGTGTATTTGGTGAGTTTTGATGGACAGGGGACCTGTACCGTTCACTCAAAACAACATGCTCTGACAATTAAAGGTAATGAACCTACCCATTTGACTATAGGGATTGTGGCGAATTTGCCAAAATGTTGAACCGTCCCTTTAATAATTAATTATATGTTTTAACTCAATGTATCATCTTTTGTCAAGTTTCAGATGTTGCAAGGCCGACGTCAAACCTGAGTTTGGGAACCCAGAACAATAACTCTCTGTCGGTCTTTGATAACTTAAAGGGGGCGTCGCCACCACGCATACCCCCCTCTAACCCCGCTCCTAGCCACCAGCCTCCACCTCTGCTGCAAACTACAAGCAGTGGGGGCAGCAGGGGAACCAGAGGGGGCGTAGCAGACAGTGCGCCCCTGCCCCCTTCACTGTTCCCTTTTACATGCCGGTTATGTGGCATAGTCCTGGAGGACGAGGACGGCTCCTCAGCCCAGATTTGTGCCAAGTGTACCCTCGAAATGCTGACTAAGGACTCCTCGTCATCTCCCAACAGCCCCGGCGAGCGCAGCGACAAGGTGTACACTTGCGCCGCCTGCCCCTTCCTCACACACTACCCCAACCACTTGGCGCGCCACATGAAAACTCACAGCGGCGAGAAACCGTACAAGTGCCCACAGTGCGACTACGCCTCGGCGCATTTCGACAACCTCAAGCGCCACCACCGAGTGCACACAGGCGAGAAACCCTATAAGTGCCATTTGTGTGATTACGCTTGCGGGAACCTGGCCAACCTGAAGCGCCACCAGCGAGTGCACTCGGGCGCCAAACCTTTCCAATGTGCCGTGTGCAGCTACAGCTGCAACCAGAGCATGAACCTGAAGCGGCACATGCTGCGGCACACCGGAGAAAAGCCGTACAAGTGCCAGGAGTGCGGCTACACGACCGGCCACTGGGACAATTACAAGAGACACCAGAAGAAGCACGGCCTGGCCACGGACGGCTGGGTCAAGGTTCCAATGTCGAGAAGAGACGACGAAGACAACGAAGTGCGGAAAAGGATGGGAGGTGGAGTTCAACCCCACAGGAAAGAAGCAGGGGCCGATATGCAGTATATGTCTCGGGAGGGAGGTCAGGCAATACACTCGTGCTATAAACTTGAGATTGTATAAAATATAACTCAGCAGAACTAAGCTACCAGCAACTCTCTCTTTTTTTCCTCACAGAGCCTTTATCTAGTTTTAGTGTGTGTCGGTCTGTTAGTGTTTCGTCAGATGTCTTCAGAGGCTGCTACTCGTTTGTTTGTAGAATCTCGCACAATTATTGTTCCGAGTATTTTAATGCCTTTTGGGTTCAGTAAGGTGGACGAGTCTGCTCATAGTTTGTGTTCTACTCTGTTACTCTGTGTTTGTGTAAAGACAAATGGAAGTCCTTTCACTGTCTTGTTCTGTACGTTACTCCACGCTTGTTGCGACATTTCCCTCTCTTACTACAACACATATCACTACCAAATACTCCTCAATATATGGAACTCATGCACATTTCTGCCTGAACTGATGAGTTGCACTGTGTAGTTTCTAAAAGATCGTTTCTGGGTTGTTGTTGTTGTTGTTGTTGTTGTTGTTGTTTTTTAGTCACCAGTGCCACATGTTGTTGATCAAACATTTTTGTTTTTGTATCCAAATATCAAATGAAATAAAATGAATGTAACTGATAATCAGCTTTGCTTTTCACCCTAAAATCACATTCACAGGAGGGAAATAGGTTCATGGGGTGATTTTAACATTGAGTCGTAGTTAATTAAATAATTCAAATATGTCCCATTGATAAATTATTTTCCAGAGACTACACAGTGCAGCTAAAGATGGCTCCTTTTAAAGGGCCAGTGTTGTGCTTTCTTTGCATTGGGGCACGAGCTCTGGTAACAGCATGCCTTCTGATGAATTTACTAATGTATGTACTACTAGCAATGTGCTATTTAATAGTACTGGAATTGTTTTACACTCTATATTTGATTAATTAGGTTGTGTTAATCTTAATAGGTAATCTCCTGTGTCTTGAACTATATTGTCATTTTGGCAAACCCCTCAGGATTGAAAAAAAAGTGATGTGGAATGATAAAATGTTGGCAAAAATAAATTCCCTAGTTATTCTAATACTAAAATTGCATGCACAAGCATTTCAGTTATGACTTGGTTTGTATGGATAAAGGGAAAAGCACAATCAGACACTCAGCTCCATTTTTGTTTGGCAGGTTTTGGATTAAGTTTAAGAGCAAAAAAACAAAAACAAAGAAGCAGCATCTCTTCACCTCTTGTTTGTGATTAAGGAGTGGGATAAGTCATACATGGGCATGTTGTTCAAAGAATTCCCCCACAATCTCGCTACATATCAGCTATCTTTAAAGTCGTAGGTCTTAAATTCATTTTGTTTGGGAAGTGTCTTTTTGGAAAGAGTCTTGTCGAGAGCCACCTTCCTCTGGATTAACGTTTACTATTGACTGTGAAATTTAGCCCATTGTGTTTTTTACTTGGAAAAAAAATGATACTGTTAGTCAGCATGTGGGTGTGTAATAGTCATTTTATTTTTTTCTAACGTGGCCGTAATACACTGCTAGAAGTGCATACTCTAATATATAGAATTAGACATTTTTTGATTTTAATTTTTGAATGTGTGGTGTGTCATTTAGTCATTATGGGGGGAAAAAACAATAGGGGCAGCGATTTAAAGTTACTCTCTTTGTGAATGACTATTATATGCAAGTGATATATTTTTCAGGTTGCCAATTTGCCATGACACAATGGAGCATTGAACCCATTGATTAGTACTGACATCCCCCAAGTGTCCATTTTTGTCCTTATGCAGTGTCTCATAAATGCCTTAAGTGAGGAATTTGAAATAAACACATGGGATTCATTTCATTGAACATCCGGTGTCGGGTTGCTTCTCATTTGTCTTGAAAGCTCAGTGACATACTGACACACACAGTGGTGCGTTCCACTCATTTAAGCTTTGTCACGTTCTCATGTTTCTGCTCGCAGCGTTTGCTGTTGACATTTTCACCATCAAATTATTATGCACAGTGTAAAAAAGAAAAAAGGGCAGCTCATAGTGAACAACACCCACAAAGTGTTATCCCTGGAGGGACTCTGAGAATAAACAAAGGACCTTGAAGTTCACAGTTTTGGTTCTGTGGCCCAAAATTTAAGTGTTCAGGCCCCTTCAGATTTTTCCACATGTTGTTGTGTTGCAGCCTCATGCTAAATGAAAAGAGTAATATTTTCCCTTATCCATCAATGATAAAGTAAAAACAGATGTCCTCCCCGGAAAAACTGAAATACCCCGTTGACATAAGTATTCAGGCACTTTACTCAGGTAATTGAAGACTCTTTGGCAGGGAGAACGGCCTCGAGACTTCTTGAGTATGACTCAACAAGCTTTGCACATCACGATTTGGGGATTTTCTGTCTCTCTGCAGATTCTCTTCACCTCTGTCCTTTAGGAAGGTGAATCCTTGGCTCAGTCTGAGAGTGTTTATGACTAGGTTTTTATTAAAGATGTCTACACTTGGGCGAAACTTAGCTCAGTACTGAGCAGTTTCCCTGTCCTTGTCACTGGAGAACAAACCACCGTATTTCCCCTATTGGGTTGATACCAGATAGGTGATGAGCAGAGTCTGGTTTCCTCCAGACATGACGCTCAGAATTGAGGCCAAACGGCTCAGTCCTGGTTTCACCGGAGCGGAGAATCTTATCTCTCACAGTCTGAAAAGTCCTTTGGGGGCTTTTTATACAAAATACGAGAGGCTTTCATGAGTCTTTCACTGAGAGGCTTCTGTCTGGACGCTCTGCCATAAAGCCCAGATCTGAGGAGTGCTGCAGTGATTCCATTTACGAATTATGGAGGCCACTGCGCTCTCGGGAACCGGCAATGCTTTTAATTTTAGTAGCTTTGCCAGAGATCCGTGCCTCAACACATAACTGTTTCTGAGCTCTGCAGCCAGTGCCATCCTCCTCCTTTCACTTAACACTGATGTGATTCATCAGCTGTGGTCATTTCTGTTAATAGGTGCGTGTCTTTCTCAATCGTGTCCAATCAGCTGGTCTTACCACAGCTGGACCACGGCCCCGGAGGTGGAATTATCTGATGATCAAGAGAAATGAGACATCTGAGCTAAAGCTATCCAACAAAGGGTCTCGATACTTCTGTCAATGTGATAACTCTTGTTTTTGCAAAATTTTTATAAAATTCTGTCATTATGGGGTGCAGAGTGTAGTTTGATGAGGGGGAACTGAAAGGTGTTTGATTTAAGTTTTATCAGATGGCAGGAAAAAACACAGGTGTTACTATACTATGTAAGGACTGTGAAACAAAAATAGTGATAGAGAGTTCATCATAAAAATTAGTTAATTTTTCCTTGTTTAATACGTCAAAATGCTGGGTGTGAAAAACAACAAAAAGACACTTCAGCTTGTTGCTGTGAGTAACATTCTTGTCATATTTGATGGCAGGGGACCAAAGCTGCTGCTGTAAATGAACGTTGGAGTGATGCAGAGCAGTGATGAAGAAATGACTCAAATGGACCATAAACTGACGACGGAGAGCAAAGAGGTCGTCTAATTTCAGAGTTTATTTTAGCATCATGACAACAACAGACCAGACAGTTGTCACTGACCTCAACCACTAAAAATCAACTTAACCGAAAAGTAGTGGAATGAATCAAGTCAATACAATCTTTGTGAGATTTGACATTTAGTTTAATGGTGACGCCAACTTTAATGCACTTAATGTGTGATTTGGCACCTACACATTTATTAACATCCAGGACCTTGCAGCTTCCATGTACTTGGTACTGACAGGAATAGAGAAAATAAAGATGACAGGTGACAAACACATCCCTCTACTTGAACAACATATGACTAAAGACAGAGAAGCACAGCAGTGAAATAACAGGACATTGATATTGAGAACATTTTGTTGACAGTTGTGGCTACCAGTGAGAGTAAAGCTGTCGATAGGTTGGCATTGATTTACATGTAGAGGCTTCAGAACAGAGGCAACTTTGTAGAATAACTAAAGCTACCAGCAATTAAAAAAAGAAACATGAAATGGAATGAAATCTCTTATAAAACAGCGGGATATGTTCATTTTGTTGCCTGCCCTCCATGAACCTTACTCACTCCAGCAATTGTGATCACATTAGTCACTTCACCAAAGCACCTTTTGCGGTGAAATCCTCTGAGATGATTGGCACCACGTACGTACAAATTGAAAATGAACTGAAGCCCCTAAGAACGCTCGGCCGTCACTCGCCCAAAACCAACAAGACCAAGAAAATCAGATGCAAAATTTGTAAACACTTTTTAACTAAAAGTCCCCTAAACATTATGTAAACAATGATAAATGTTAGTCCATTTCAACGTGTTGTTCTATACAGCTTAGATTACATTTGATCTATTTGATTACAATAAGCTATGATGATAAAGATATTAGTAAATGTTCAGAATACTTAATTGCATGTACATAATATAAAAAGTGACATTGTCATAATTTTTTATGTTTATTTTGTGCAAAATGCTTTAGTAAACTATAATTTGGCATTTATGAGAAACCTTAAAAAATTGGTTAAAAAAAAAAAATCACAGATGGATTTACAGAGCCCCTTGGAAACAATCTCCACAAAATGTTTAAAGTCATGATCAAGCTTCCACTCAAACATTCATCTCCACCTGTAATACTGTGCAAAATGATCGGTTCAGCAAGTGCAAGCAGCGCGGCCAAATCAACCATCTATCAAGTTCTGCAAGATTCTAGGTAACGCCGGCGGACACCGACGTGTACTGTGTGAACCCATGTCACGACTGAATGACAAGGTAGCAAAATAAAGAAAAAGACAAATAGTTAAGGCATCAGACTATTTCTGAACGCAGTATGAGTGACTGTGCCTTGAGAACGTTAAGCTGAAAACACCACTGGTATCTTGCTGAGATATTTACCGACTTGGCACATGATGAATAGCATGGCACACAGAGGATCACTAACAGTATAAAAACATGATGTTTTGGTATATAGCCAAGCCAAACATTGATCATCCATAATAAGCAAGCAGGTGCTCTGAATAGTCTACAGTTTTAAGATCAATTCCAACACATTCGCTGGACTCTGGGTCAACTCTCCACGTCCAGGAATGCTGTATTATCACTAGTGCCAGGTCTAACTAAACTAAACTAAACATTTGGCTCTGGTTGGAAAGGAACATGCAGCCAGCAGGTATTCTTCATGTAGTTTACAATATTTTAACTCAACTGTTGTACCTCAAGAATATCACTGCATGATGGAGCTTCACACATACTGCTGATGAACCAGTACTCAGTGTGAGTGAAAGAAGTAGGATTGGTCAGTAACATACAGGAAGCTTCCCTATTTAAGTACCTGTAGCTTTACATGCCATGAACTGTCTGTTAGCCACAAGTTAAATAAAATGGGGACCCAGTTCCAATTGAATGTGATGATTGTAACTCGAATACAAATCAAGACAAACTTTTGAGAGTCTGAAATAAAGGACTCTGTCAAAGATTAAATGAGAGCTTAAGGCAGCGATTTCTCCAGGAAGAAGCTACAATCTTGCAGAATCGGACGAGTGTGTGGTCCGCTCGGTTCGGCTCGGCTCATAATCTTTGTCATCCCGTTTGTTGACAGTGGAATGAAGAGGGGAGGAGGGAGAATTGAAGGTGTGTTTGTGCAGGGAAGGTTACAGGTCGTCGTCCCCGATTCCCTCGAAAGCATAGTTGCCGTGGAAATCATTGCCACTGATGTCGTTCGCCGAGTTGGAGGCGCTGATCCCTCGGAGCGACACTGAGCTTAGCTTGGTCTGAATGGAATAATCAATACTGTAAGTAACACTGGACAGACATTGATTTAATAGAATATGTTTCAGGTTCTGTTCCTGCTCTGAAAAATTAAAGCCAAAATGTACTCACTGAGAGTTTGACGATTTGTTCACGGTTCGGGTCGGGGGAGTCCTGCAGCCAAGGAAAAAAAACAACAACTTTATGTATAAAGAAAAACCTGTCCAAAGTCCAAAACAAAAAGAAACTTATCCCGTCTCTCACCAGCAGAGGGGGAGATTTCACAGCTTGCAGACTCTCCGATCGGTGGATGGAGCCGTTGTGTTTTTTCCTCAGCATCTGGATGGACACAGGAGACGGCAAAAACACAATTAACACTGAGTTTTATTCAACATTTAGATGTATCGTGAGATTAGTACAGAACATGACTTATCTCCTCAGTCTGAATAAAAAATAACAAAATACCTGCTAATGTGTTTAAATGGAGAAAGGCTGGTGTGTAAGTGTAGAAACTTCATTTTCTATTTTCTATAAATGTAGAAAATTAAGTGACTGGTTGTCAATGCTACTCTGAGTCAATATGAATAAATTAATGTAAACCATTTTACAGCTATGAGACAAACCTTCTTTATGCTGCCACCCGACTTCTTCACCATCAGTTCATCCACCATTGACTGAAGACAGATACTCATCATGATAGCCTGAAATCACAGAGTCACACTCAGTAATATGCAGAGCACTGTGCCAGAATAACACTCGCTGAGTCGAGCTGAATCAAAAATAGACACACTGGGATATTTAGTTTGAGGAAGAATGACAGAGACAAAATGCTCTGTTAATTATAAACGCAATAAACAATCACATGAAACACCTGCTGCCTCCACACTGAACCTGTCAGTGGCCTCCTACCTGTTGACTGGTGATGGTGACCCACTGGAGGCGGTCCTTGCTCATCAGATACTCGAAGGCCAGCTCTAGCTTGACCTCACACTTGGATGAGCTGCAGGGATTGGTCGTACCGTTGGCGATAGGGACTTGCTATATATGTTGCAAGAAGAAAAGAAAAGAAAAAAAAGCCAGCATTAGTAACATGACTACTTCACAATAGGGGTGGGACGATATGGGTAACTCACGATTCGATACTGTGGCGATATTTGGCCCACGATAATGATAATATCACGATACACGATATCTGCGATATTCGATATATTGCAAGAAATTTCATCAACGATATATCACGATATATGTGAATGAAAAAAAAACATAAAAAGGAAAAAGTCTCATGCATTTATTCCAAAACTTTGTACGATGTACAAATGAATAAACACTGTACAGCTGGAGACATTAAAGTGCATGAACATTAATAACATGTCTTATGTAAACCAAGACAGTGCTTTATGATACTGAAAAGTCAGTAGCAACTTGTTTTATGTAATTTTCCATTCATGGTATTTAAAAATCATTTTCTGTAACATTATAAGACAGCGCCGCCCCCATTTTATACAAGTGCAAGTTACAACAACATATTTCAATTGGATTTAGGTCTGAAACATGATTTATTATTTGAAAAAAAAATTGAAAAAAAAAAATTTTTTGGGAATTTTTTTTGAAAAAAAAAATCGATATTTAAATATTGAATATCGATATCGTATCGCGGTATAACGTATCGCGATATATTGCCATATCGATATTTTTGCCCACCCCTACTTCACAACCGTTGCAACTTCCATCAACCACTTGTGAATTAATGTGATTCTATTGTGAGTTTTTAACCTCCCGTGTTTAAAATGACAGAACGAGACAGATTTCCATATTTCTTAGCCGACATCCAACTTACACTCTTCAGTAAGATGATAGGCTTCTTCTTATTCTACTCTATGACTGGGGAGTCGTGTACATGAAAGCAGCTAAATCACATTTTCTATCCTACATCTCTTCATCTCCTCTTCTTAAGCTGCTGCTGCATCAAAAGTGACAGCTGGCCAAATGAGACGACACGTGCTAAAAGATTACCATGGGTGCAAAGAAAGAAAGAAAGGAAATACGCAGCAATACAGAATTTCAAATGCTTTCAAATGCTTTCAGTGACACACGCACACGCAGCTCCCCAGAGATGAGCCCTCGTTCCTCATTTATGAATCCTGTGCTCCTCACTGAGTCAGTTTCCTCTGGGCCACAAACTGTACCTCCCATACTAACCACACACAGAAAGATAACATAAATACTGAATACTGATAAAAAAACAAACACAAAGGACACACACACACATACACAAACGCATAAGCTGTTTATACGTGCTCTTCTCGATGCACTTTGAGATTTGGCTAGGAGGGGGTTGCACTGCTGCACCAAATGAGATGTTTTGAATAGTCTGTTGGAGAGGAAAGGGCTCATTAAAATGACTTTGACCTCTGAGAATGAGCTGAGGAATTAATCACTCTGCTGGACAGTGAGAGGGGTGGGGATGGGGGTTGGAGGCTGGGCTCAATATGCAATCAGACAAGCCAACATGCATTTTAATTTTAGATGTGTTGCCTTGTGTCCAGATCTCTGTGCAAATGAAGTTTTGATGAATCATAAAATCTTCTGTCATACATGTAATAGCTGCTGCTCCAGCGCTAATGTGATACAAAAAGTGACCTGTTGACTCGCCATCTCTACATAATCAAGGTATTTGTGTCTGTAAAATTGTTAGTCTTTTGAAATGGGGGAGAAAGATGTTCTGTGCGCTTCATGTAATGTTTTTCTTAACGAGTCAAAGAAGTGAAAGTGAGCTTTTCCAGCTTTTAGAGGAACTGTCTCCTCAAGACGGCTGACTGGGCGAGAGCAGAAAGAAACTCCATGTGATGCACGCTGGTTTTTAATTCATGCTCATTTCTTCTGAGGTGACGGTTCTTAAGATGTTTTATTTTATTTTTTAGAGAAGTGATTTTTTTCCTGATCTCTTGCCAGCTACTACAGTTTCGAAATGAGAGTTTAATGTAGGAAGTAAAATTGAAAGGGTTCTTGCGTACTTCCATTAAGTTGGAGAAACATATATTTTTTTAAAAGTGATGCAGCTCAGGCCGAGAAATCCTTTTAATCTCCAGCAAACAAGCTCCAAAACCACTGGCTACCACATTTACAACAGTGAACCAACAGATTAGGCCAAGTCCTCAGGTCTCATATTTGTGGAATATCCCTTTAAAAGTAATTTATTTTATATTGTTACTATTCTACATTTTGCTCGTGTGCAACTTTGTCCTCACACAGAGTCTCGGCTGACTTCCACCGCTGCATTAATTTACCGCCTAAGATGCGCAGGTCTGATCAAATCCATCACTGTCATCACTGAGCTCACAGACCTTGACAGCAGTTCAGTCTCAGCAGTTGCTAGGTGACACGTCTAAACAATACGGTTAAACATGAATCCTTGGCTGTATGAAAACAGCACCTCTGCTCTTTCCTTTCACTGAAGGTCTCGGGTTTTATTTTATTTTTTTGGGGGGTGTGTGTTAGTTATAATAGTTACAAGGAAGGACAGTGCACGCACATCCAAGACAGTGCAGGCAGGTGCAGGACAAAAACTAACAAGAAGAAAAAACAAACGATGTCCGCACAACTGCTGTAATCGAGCTCCCAAAAATTTAGTTATAATAGTTGCCATGAGATTCCCTCCTCGCCAAAGGACAATTATCAGTTTAAACAAAGGATGCTGTTGGATCAATAAAGCACTATCCTTGTGTGGGCTGTGTGTTGGGATAATTGGACTGATGAAGACAGATGGTGTGGAGGTCAGCACTTTCAGCGAGCAGTAGGAGTAAAAACTAATGCTTGGCAAGACAAGAGACATTAGTTTGTGTTGTGGTGGTGAGAGGAGGCTGGTAAACAGGGGACTCTGGCTGCAGCCAAGTCTCCTGTGTCATCAAAGTCACAGCCTCCTAATAAAGTGAAGGGATTGGAGTTTGATTCTTTCAGATCCTCAGAGATGTGAACGTGCCTGCAGGTGAGTTCACTCATCCTCATGCTCATGCTCGCTTGCACACGGTTCCACTTACAGAAGACGTGACTCGCCAGCACCTCATGCGCGTGACCTTGAAGCTTCCCTCCTTCATTTGCTCGTTGGGCAGCTTGACGTGGAAGTTGAGCTCGTTGTTGCCGGCGCTGACGATGACTTGGCAGCCCTTCTCGGGGAAGTCGGTAATACATGGGTCAAACTTGATATAGCCGTAATATTTGAGGGTCTGACCTAGATGGATGAACTGGGAAGGAAACGTCACGAAAAACATTTTTAGATGAGTAACTTTTCCAACGATTCTGTCTCAGTCTAATCCCTGGAGAATAAACTTTGAATTCTCTGCTGGATTGATGTGATTAAAAATTCATATCATGGGAAAAACGAGGCTAATTGCATAACAGAATACACTGGAGGCAGTGCTCTCTGAGGTCTAAAGATTTATCCTCGGACAAAGACATTTAGTATCATCAAGTATCAGCTGGATTGGAAACTGTGCAGGCTGAATAACCTACAAGATGCCCTTGCTTACCTCTTTCTTTGAGCCTTTCTCCTGCAGTGATTTGAGCTGCCTGTGCTGGTCTTTGTTTACGAGTATCCAGCCTCGCTCAATGTCAGACACTGTCTGGTGAAGCAAACACAAGAACTCAACTTCATCTTTCTGCACAGACGAACAAAACAAAGCGAGTTTGTTTGGTTTTTGTACATGTGGGAGAAATCGCACCCTGAGCCTTTCGTGGAAACCGTGCAGCTCCACAAATAATTACACAGAAACATGCACAAATGCACATGCTGCAAACACAATTTATTTTTCTTTCATTTCCTTATTTTAACCCAGCCACCCCCTCTCTCTCTGCAGCACAGAGGCAACACTCCTCAGCTCCAGATTTTAATCAAATTAGCCACACCAAAAATGCTTAATACATAACAGATGACAGCTGTCATGGCGAAGGAAATCCGTTATTAATAGGATCACGTAGGGCCACAAAGAGGTACAGGAATCAGGGTGTTGCAAAGTCAAAACAAGCTAACACCGCTCTCAGATAATGGAGAGGCCCAGGGGACGGACGAAAGCATTTGGCAGCCAAGAGGATGTAGCAGATGCTTGATTTAGTTCTCTTGATGTGAAGCTGGCTCCATATGCGATCGATGAAATCACAACAGATGTGTTTGGTTTCACACCTCAAGGAAAATATGATTTACAAAAAGAAGACCACTGCTACAGCTGAAAATACACCCTCTGGTTCACCAAAGTTGTCAGATTGCTTACCTGGGCGTATAGCAAATTCAGACCAACTCTGTTGTCCATCGCGTCAGCATCGTACGCCATGTCCCAATAGCTGCAGGGGAGAAATGACACAGACAGTCACTTTTCAATGTATTCTAGCATCAATCATAATTACCATAGACAGCACCAGTTTTCTCCTATAACTCCGTCTGCACACTCAACAACACGATATAGCATCGTATCCATTGACATTTTTCATGAAAACAAGGTTTTTTTCTCAGTTGTGTAAAAAATGTATTTTTCTCACAACTTTTTTTAAAAATAATTTCTGTAGATTACAATCCCATAAATTTACATTTGCAATTGACATTAAAATTTCCATAAAGGAAAACTGAAAATCACCTTATTTGGAGGTATGCGGTTTTCTTTAGACAATGCCAACTTTTAGGCCCCTATAGTAAAAGTACAATCTACCGTGTCGTCACATACAGAACTAAACTGACTCTTTGCAAATCAGTGAAATGAGAGTGACTTGCAGACTAAAGTCAATATCAGGGAGGCAGCAGTGTCAAGTTTTCATCTCTTGGGTCATTTTGTCTGGTTAGTCTGCTGATCATGATGTGGATTATAAATATTGCTGATGTGTCGGTGCCGGAGGGCAGCCTGAGGAGTGGAGCGTGATGGTTAAAAGTAAAAAAAAAAAAAAAAATGCATGAAATCCCATCCATCAGGTCTGGGAGCAGATGTGAAAATGTCACAAATGTGATTAAAAGAAAGAAAGAAAAGTTACAAAAAATCACATCTGGCAAACCAGTCACTCTTGATGAAAATGATTTGAGTCATATTTTCCACTCTGTGTGATTAAATTTCTTCATTTAACTGACACTGGTTTCATACCTCAGGATAGGATTAATACCGTCTGAGTTGGAGCAGTGCTGAATTTTTCATCCACCTTTGTGCTTGAGCAAAATATCATTCATGTCTCCCCGCACTTCAGCACAGGCGTGAAATTTAACATGTTGTAATTTCATGACACAGGGGTGCTGCTGGATGGAGAAGTTGTTCAAGCAGAGACGAAGCATGCTGCCTCGCCACATCAGAAATTCAAAGCAGGTAACAAGGGAAAGGAAGATGGAGTGAGAGTGAAAGGAGGAGGGAAAGGAAGGGAGTGAGAGAATATGAATAGTGGAGTCAAGATGTGTACATCTGTGAGTGCTTTCCTTTTTCTTTTGCAGCTTTAGTTGCACTTAAATGTGAATTCGAAGCCCCTGCCAAGACGCACAGGCTGGCTTTTGAATTCTCTTACAGCATATACTAATTGAAAATGTCAATTAGCATCAATTAAGCACTTTAAATATGTAGCATTACAAATCTGTAAGTGCATATCGCTGCTGACCTAAAAAACTACTCAAACAAAAAAGGTTGACATGAAATTGATTTAATGTTTTCGCTGGACAGAGGCAGCAGCTCCTCCATTTTTAGCCCGACCCTCCCCTGGATCTCATACACTGGGGGTCTGTTTTTCCTCCACCTCCACTTGTTAGTTCTACATTCACTCTTCCCTCCCTGCTCTACACTGCACAGTGAAACTAGGTCAGGAGGACTAAGACTTTCCTTGAGGCAGAAAGAAAGTAAACATCCTGTGTACCTCAGTCAGCAGGGGGCAGGGTGACGAAAGAACAGACACATGAGGAAGTAGAAAAATGTGAAGTTTAGGAGGAGATCAGTCGCTAGATTCAGACTGAAGGGGGAAAGCAGCATCAGTATTTTCCATGCACATGATTTGTTTGGCTGCTCCAACCACAGAGATTTACGTCATATTTTCAAGTTTTGTTTTTGTTTTTTGGACAGACAATTCTTGCTTGCTTTTTTTCCCTGTAACTTTTAATTATTACCTGAAAAGCTAACACATATAGACCAGAATCATTGGATTTAACTGTAAAACCAAAGGAGATATTGTTATATACATAATGTGAGCTCTGCCTTTGGAGGGCAGTAAAGCATAAGCACGTACTATTGGTCACTATTTAACATCAAGTGTGAAAAAGTGTCTCCTGGTGTTTGGTTAGTAAGAAACAACAGATTTAATTTTAAATAGGCTTCACATATTTTTGGAGTGACCCTCGCTCCTTCCTCCCTTCTGGTGAAAAAAAACACCTGCCAACAGTTGTCAAGTAAAACGACCTTTATGATGTTTTATTATGTCTCATTTTTGTTCAGACTGTAAAAGTGATGGTGATTTACTTTTATGGGAATTCTTGACACTCTTCACGTTTTTTTTGCACCCTGCATGCATCCAAAATTCAAGCAAAGTTTTCATAACTAACCTAGGTGTAGCCTGGGTGTTCAGTTTTCAGTGGGACATCCATAGGTACATCATAGGTCCACGGTTTAAAAGGCTTCAAAGACTACACAGATTAAGCAGCGCTGCACTCAGTCAGACTCGGGATGAAAGGAATCAAAATCGATGCAGCAGAACCAGAAATATCATCTGTTTTTATTCCGCACTCTTCTTCCCAACCAAAATCTGGCATCTACATTACCTATAATGCATCTCGACCAGGAAAAGTTCAGTTACAGATTCGGTTGTATTACGCTTCCAGCAGTTAAAGTGGCCTTGAAGAGGAGATGAAGAGCAGGCCTCAGAAGTCTAGCAACCTCACTTCTATCTTACTTCACACACTCGGATGGGTTTTTTTCTATCATTTTCCAACTTGTACTCTTCAGCCTTAGTTGATGATGACTCTATCACTTCGGGCAATTTATCAGATTTTGTACGGCTCCCTCTGGAGCTACAAAAAGCTTTATACAGTATTTTTTCTCCGTGTATGCTGCAGTTCTCTCACCAAGACATTTAAACAGACTTTGATGTGTTAAATCAGTTCCCTGTTTCGCTTGAAAAACAGCAGGACGCAGGACTGGACAGAATGACTGAAATTCTATATTAACATAAATTACAGCGATTGCATTAAAGCAACACTATGTAGTTTTTTTTTACCTTAAAATAATGTTTCTAAACTCATTGAAGTGGTAGAAAAATGGTTATTAGGATGAATGGTGCCCCCGCTGCAGCCTGAGCGGGGTCCAAGCGGCTAAAACTTCACTATGTAACTTTCCTGTGCGGGTAGGAACACCGTGGTCCTGGTACCGCAGCTACGCTGAGCTCCAGAGACCAAGCTCAAGCCCGGTTTCCCTGCTCCTCTCACTCACACACAAGCGCCCTGAGCTGGGCTGCACGGCCGTCCAGCCTCCCTCGAGCTCTGGAGTTTTGCTCGGCACGGACCTACCGGCAATGGCGGTCACTGGCACCGGCAACAAATTCATGTAGGCTACTGTGCTTCTCTGGGAAAGACACAGTAGCAGGCAGTTGCTCTTCTCAACCAGAGTACTAGTACCACGAATCCTACATAGTGTTATTTAAATGTACCATTTTTTTTTTAATCCAGTGGTTACTGTGCTGGGTAGCCAATTTAACTTATGCTTAGATACCACTTCATGTTCTAGCTACTGTAACAGAAAATTGTTGCATGTGAAGGTTTAAGTGGGTGGGGGACTCGTCGTGTCAACTGAAACACATTTTATTGTCCAGCTCCACGCTGCTGCAACATCAGAATTATGTCCCCGTCTAATCCCTTCGTGTCAAATGCGCAACCTGTCTGCTCATGATAACTGTCCTTGGCAGAGTAAATGGTAAAACTAATGACCCTGGCCTGGTCTCTTTTCCAAATTAACAGCTACTTTGTGGGAGATGGTGAGACTGGATAAGGAGTCTGCAGTTTGGCTAACCGCTGCTCTGACACACTGGGAACAAGTGCCTCACGGCAGATAAGGAATAAAAAACAGGAAACACCCACAATGAAAACAGAAAACCTTAAAGAATTAAACTGATACAGCAGATGTAGTTTATCTGTGTACTGCTCACTAGAAACAGAGATCTCAGACCAGCGTCATTACAGGCTCAGATAAATAACGGAGGCATACTCTGGACACTGAATCATAGCTATAATTACAGTGGATGTGGAGGAGAGCACTTTAGGGAAGCACATGATGAGATTCAAAATCATGATGTGAACAGGTGGTGGGTACCTTTTCCGTAGGAGTATGTGAAATTCAGAGCTCCGCAAGCTGGTAATGGATACGTAAGGCAGCTCAAACTCCTGTAGCTTCCGTACAACTGAGAGAAAGAGACAGAAAGAGAGAGAGTGAGGCACAAGTGCAGCTAAAGTCCCAAGGACATTTGGATAATGATGCCAACAACAAACAATCAAGGATGGGAAGACTCCATCTGGATAGGTCCCATAAGGGTAAAACTTTGTATGTGTGTGTTAGTATTCAAATGTAAAAACACATAACGAGCTGTGTGTGTGTGTGTCCATAGTCTGCAGCTGTTTCATTGTAGCCCATTCCCCCAGGAGAATAAAGGAGATCTCAGGTGCTTGCTGCCTCTGCTGGATTTTCAGGCAACAATAAATGTGGACAGCGCACAACCAATGCAAAGGCCGAAGAGCACTTTAGTTTGCCATTAGGTTTGTAAAAGTCTGTTCATGTTCTCTTTATGTGCAGAGCCACAGAAACACTGGTGGACTGGACACTTTGATGTTGAAAATCTCTGCAGGATTAAAAGTGAAAAACACACTCGCACAAAGTGAATGCTTAAAATGTTTTGAAGCATTCCTCTGCCCACTAAATCATCAGCGGGAAACTGCACACAAAAAGAAGACGAGCACATGCTGGGTCTTCTTGACATGGCTTTGCATATTTTAAAGCATATATTGATTTACACTCAGACTTCTGGGAAACCTGCTGCCTGTCGGTAAGGAACTGAGTTCTTCTACCTACCCTTATGTCAATACTCCCACCACCAGTTCTGTCTGATCCGCAGCCTGCTGCGCCGGATTTATTCTAGTATTGGAGTTATATTAACACACGGCCCTTCTCTTTCATACCACTCAGATTTTCAGATCTAAACTGTGCCAAGAATATACAGCATGCCTGCAATATTTACGGGTTTCTCCAAGTTCACCTGGCACAATTTTCAGCCTGGAATGGATTTAGCTTGAGGAGTATGGAGGGAGGGGGGAGGGGGTGCATTTTGGCAGGTGGAGGAGGAGAGAAGAGCAGCGCCTTAGGGACAGAGAGGGGGATTTGACCCAACCGTGCTGTGATGGAATGGAAAACTTAAGCATCTTGATGTGGAAAGCTGTTGCTGCTGCCTGCTCTGTTCCCTGACTCACTGTGACTGTCCTTGTGGAAACAAACGCAGGTGCAAATACCACACAGTGTTTTGCATTCACACCGTTACCTGTGGGTTAGGAAAAGGGACTTAGGACAATTCTGCTGTGTGCACCCCACAAGACAGAGTGATGGGGGAACAGAAAATACTGTGGCTTAATGGCCTCTCACTCACAAAATTAACATTAAATTGAATCCTAATAACGTTATCAGCACATGCCAACTGACACTGCATGTACACTTTAATTAAAGCAAGATCAAAAAGAGATGAAACAACTACAGCACCAGAGCTCAGAGGACAGAGGATCATCAGAGTCTAGGCTGCTGGAGCACTGGCATTGTTAGATTTTTATACTCTAGTCTATAGCATGATGATTATATTGTAAATTGAATATATTTAATGGATAAAACCCCCCAAAAATTAAATGCTTCATTATATTGATGAAACCCATCATGCTAAAATTCACCACTGCTATAAAACACTGACTTGTAGAACTGCCCATAATCAGATAACTCACTATGAAATATTAAAGGAGCAGCTGTCACAGTAAATTAATGTTAATGTTAATATCTGTATATATCTCTGAGATGAAGAGTGGTTAAATCTGATTTATATGATTGTCTTGGCCTCTCAAACGCAGATGAACTGCATCAAGACAAACGGTTACAAAGGGTATGACTGGCATAAACTGTGCATACGTATATTTACATGGTTGATAAGGAGCCTCACTGTGGCCATACCCTTTTAGTTATATCAACAGTTTTATGTTACACTATCCTCCTCTGTATTTGGGAATTTGTCCTTTGAGACTTGTCATCTCAGATTTGAGGGGGTCTCACACGATGACAGTAACTGGTTGTGATAGCACAGGGGTGGATGTCTATAAAAAACCTTGCCTGACACAGGTTTTCAGAAGCTGCTTAAAACTGTTCAAAGATTCAGAAAATCTCTTGGACTGGGGACGATGAGTTCAGATGGTTGGGGCTGAAACAGCATGTTTTGTAGTTTGAGAGGGTAAATGGCACAAAATCTGACGATTGGCGAAGATTGCGAGGAATGTGGGGATCAGAAAAGTAACTAGGGGTCAGTAGCCTGGCAGCTGCAGTTTGAATGATTTTGAGCCCCTTGGCGGAGGCAGGAGAAAAAGTGTGAACTGTTTTGCACATTTTCAAACATAAACTGTTCACAGGCAACAAATACACTGATCAACAAATACAAATACACTGATCACTAACAAAATTATATCATTTTATTCATGTATTCACAGAATACCATCATGGATTTGCAGTTCAAAGTGCAGATTAATTTCTGAGGTCTCCTATTTACAGAGACGATACTTCATTGCCCAGAACGCAACACCATTTTGAAACTGACAAGTGTCCGACATCACAGATTAGACACGTGACACAGCAAGTAAGCACACTCTCAACCTGAAAACACTGCACACACGTGCCAGTTTAAACACTGCACAACTGTTTAACATGAAGCAGCCAACAAATAAGCAAAGTCCAGCCCTCACTTAGCTTCCAATAGATGAATCATGATTTTTAGTCATAGATACAGTAGAAAGAGCATCATGTCATCGTGTGCGTACCTGCCAGCACTCCTGTTTTTACCAGATGTGTTCATGAAACACAAGCTAGACACACAATACACACACCTATACAATTCCAGCACATCTGTTACCACACCCTGGCAACACACAACCTGCTTCCAGCGGTGTATGCAGCTGTTCTCCCCCCCAAGCAGGCAGGACGTTCGACTGTGTTATTAATTGATTCTAACTTAATTAGCAAGCGCCGACAAAACTTATTAAATGTATGTACATGTAGTGTTTATCTTGGGATAAATGTTAATACTGGTGGCCATGCAATGGAGTTTGGGCTTGGATATTTAAACAAATGTTATGTTTATCATGTGCATGTTTTGTGAGTCATTTATTCATCTATAATCACTGATTTATTTTAAACCTCCACTCTGAAAACTAAGTAGGAAATGTGGTGATGCTGTCGTGTTTTAATTAGTTCACAGAATGAAATTGCCAAAGAAGGAGACAGATAAACGGAGCTGCTGGAGCGCTGCCAGAGCAGTCCTTTATACCTCATTGTGGAAGATTCAGAGTCAGAGAAAACCAAACCCAAGAGCATGACATTACAGAACATAATGCCCTTTGGTTTAGCAGAAAAGTTATTCTAAAGTGAAGCTTAACAAAAGTTTTAGCCTTTAATCCCAAATCCCATTTTCTTCTGTTTCTGTTTGCAAGAATAATTTGTCCGCCTGTGTGTCTTCTGAGAACAGTCCTTCGCCGACCTGATAAAGTAGTTTATGTTTACATTACTATGAAAGAGCGGCGTGTACAGGACATTTAGTCTGCTGCTTTGATAAAAAACACCAGTTATCCGCTGATTTCCAGCTTTAGCATTATAAAAAGCTCTTAAATGGATTAAGGATGCATCTAAATAATAAGCAGATCTACTTAGAGCCTGACAAGTATAAACTTTCAGCTGCAAATGATTTCTGTGTCTGTTTATTTTGCCATTTCACTGCTATATTTATTGACCAATAATTAATAAGTAATTACATGAACTATAAGGAAAAAGCTCTCTACTAATAACAGACACAATGAAATGTTGCATTAGGTCAAACTGGGTGATGTAGAAACTCACATGTTAAACCTCCGTCCACACCCTCTCGAACCAGGAAGAGACTGAAATAACCAACAAGGTCATCTGGAAGGTCGAGCTTTGTTGCAACAGCCTGCAGAAAGATGAGAAAGAGAGAAAGGAAGAGATAGAAATGGGGAGAGTCAGAGTGTTAATGTTCACAATCTGATTTTATCATGTCACTCCTTCATCTGATTTTCTTTCAGTGAGATATGAGGGATGAAGATAAGAAATGATTGAAAACAGGGGAGGACACAGCTCGGTATGAAAACAGTGGCATTTTGACTGAAGACTGGAAGACGCGGCACATCAAAAAAAAAAAGGTGTAGAGCAACTATCAGACTTTATCATCTCCACAGTACAAACACTTCTAAAGTTCCAAAGATTTAAAATGAGGAGGACTTGGCAAATAAAGTGCTGCAGTGTTGCACAGTGTTCACATTGGCTCTATCAGCTTTGATTCATGGGATTTGTTTTGACATTTTAACCTGTAATTTTATCTTTGCTTTGTTAAGTTAAATTAAGTATTAGAACAAACATGAACTGACACTTTAAAAAGAAATCACAACATTTTGAATAATAAAACTTAAAATGAGAGACTGAGCTTTTAACTGTTACACTCTTACAGGGGGGGAGGGATTGCTTGCTCCATAACAGCTCTGATATAAAAGTATAATTTCTTCCTTGACCTGATTTTTAACTCCAGTGACAAAACTGCTACAAATGTGATTGCAATTGTTGAATTTGTAAGAAGAAAAAATACAGCAATTATAGTCAAGAAACCAAACACACGCGACACGTGACATCCGCCTACCAACACACCGTGTGAAACTCTGTCGTTGACTGAGATATCTGACACTGTGGCCTGCAGAGGTTATCTGTGGTTAAACTTTGATGAGAGCACTTAAAGAGAGCTCGAACAACCTAGATTTATTGGCAAGGACATCATGATGAAACATCAACGCGTTTACTCTGATGAGTTATTTCAGAGTGCGTGCGGTTGTGGGTTGTGTGTGTTTTTATGGTCAATGTGGAGCAGAGATCAAGTGCACGTACTAAGTGGCGTGATCAAATGTAAAAAAAAAATGTTTAATGTCACCAGTGTTACTCAATATTTTGCTTATTGCTGTGTTATCTAATTTGCTTTTTCGAAGACTTATTCCATTTTGTAAGTCACACATGACCATCAGGCCTTAATCTTATTTTATTTATTTTTTTCCACTTTATTGTGACTTTTTATTGGATGATCCAAGTAGCCATGGCTTCATAAAGCATTAGCATAGTGAAGCCAGTGTATAGACATAAATGCAGCTTCACTTGATTTATGATATGTACTAGTCTACTGATCTTACAGAGGGGTCTACAGCAATATTGCCTGCCTGAAGGAAACCCTGTGTGTCTGTCAGCACTTTTGAACAGCACAGATTAAATGCCTCTAGTTAAATAGACTCTAAAGCTGCAAATGTCCTCGAACAACAGCATATTCAGCAGCACTTGAAAACATGTGAAAATGTGTTTGCTGTCTTTAGCGGAGGACATTTTGACACTTACATCAAGGACATCCTCCGTCTGATCTGAGGTCAGTATGTTGACTGTGACCTTCTGACCGTTGGAGAGGCAGATGTCTAGGGCGACATCTTCTGTGGGAATCTGCTGCGTCTCCTGTGGGAAAGACACAAAACATGACAGGCTTTGCTTTAGCTTCATGGGTGAGCGACGTTGTGTGTGTGTTTTTATTCCCATCAGAGGACGACAGAATCCTACCAGGTCATATGGGCAGAAAAATATGGGCTGTGAGAGTCATGTTGAATTTCCAGTGGTGGTAAAAACAAAGCATACTTTTCTTGAAATAAAATTAAAAATAACTAAACTTTTCCACTTCAATGAGCCTGATCAACACAGAAAACTATGAGCACAGCTGCGTCGTTTCTAGGGTCAACATTGGAATCTGTGGTACCAAGTTCATTCACCGACTGTAAAACAAGACATTTGGCCTGGAAAGGTCAATTTTATTTTAGAAACACACAAACAGTATGTAAAGTTACAAGTCAAATGACACTTAATGAGGAGGATTAACAATTTGATGCCATAAACAAAATGAGGTCTGACAAGGCAGACACTGAAGTCTGATTTAACAACAAAATCCTCAATGCAAAAAAAAGAAAAATACAGTGCAAAAATGTTTTCATGTGAAATGTGAATTAAAGCAGATATCAGTGGAATGTTTTTGTTAATATAAGTCCTAAATAGTCCTATTTTCCGTCAGCAATCACTTACATGAAGTATTTCAGCCTAAACACGAGTCTCTCCGTCACTCTGCTCTGCTGTAACCCGAGGAGAAAATTTTCCTTGTGGGATACAAGTGTTATCCAATGAGGAGAGAGAACGGCATGAAGGGCTGTGTGTGCAGCCAAGGGATGCGCGTGAATGTGGTGACGTAGCACGAGGACCAATTGATGCCTGACAAGGGCGGGGGCTGCTAACTCATGGTGCGTTCAAAGAAACTCGTACTTTGTGTTTTTCCTTCCTGTGAAGTCATACCAGTTCGATCTGGTACGAGTTCACGGGTCGGAAGTTACGAGTGGCCGTTATAGGGAACTTTCACAGACAACAGGATGGTAAAAACACGAGCTACGGGTTACCTGGAACGCTACCAAGTCGTAGTTGTGACTTGAAGCTGTAACTTACGGTTTCAAAAGCCTGCCTTGAACGCAGCATTAGCCGAAACGGCCATGAAGCTGATATCTGCTTTAACTATAAATTCCTGGCTGTCATCTAGTGTTTACTCTGCAATTACAACTCTCATCAATTGTAATCCTTAATGAATCTTCGGTAACACTTTACTTGAAGGTATCGTCATAAGAGTGACATGACACAGTCATGAACGTGTCATAAACATTATGTCAATGTCATAACGTTGTCATTAAGTGTCATTTGGTTTTTGTAGGGTTAGGGTTAACCGAATGACACTTAATGACAACGTTATGACATTGACATAATGTTTATGACACGTTCATGACTGTGTCATGTCAGTCTTATGACGATACCTTCAAGTAAAGTGTTACCGAATCTTCTATATGGTGTCAAAAAGATGATATTCCTGATTCCCAAATGAATGCCTTGTTTTGTCCAAAATCCCAAAGAGATTCACAGACAGATACTGTAGATCCATTCATAGATAAATCATAGAAGAATAAGGAGACCAATAAATATTCACCAGGAACCAGTTATCACTTATCAGAACAGCTGCATTTATTTTCTGGAAATACACTAATTGTTGCAGCTTTAAGGTTGCCCTCCATTTATTTTAGTGCCGTCAGCTTAGACAGAAATAAAGGAAGTTATATTCATTATTACTGTTGAGTTTGTGCTCTTCTTCATGTCAGACGATGGAACAAAAATCCACAAAAATCAATGATTACAAGTGAAGGAAATAAAGTAAACTGCATAAACCTATGAATATTTCAGAACCCTAAATAGCAGCTTCTGATCTGATGATACCAAATATGAAATCTTAATCTGGCAAACCCCGGTCTCTCCTGTCCTGAGGCAGTATCTCACCACCACCGCTAAATTATCTCTCATCTTTGTTGTTTCCTTTACAGGGAGCCTCCAAGTACACCCTTGCCACTATAGGTGCAGATGAAATGACAACAGCGGGTGGTAACTCATCTCCTATTCTGCACCTGCTGTCCTCGCAGCACGAAACTGTAAGGAGCTGGATGAAGGTGGGGGGCGGGGAGGGGGAAAGAGAGAGAGAGAGACACAGTCTAACAGTCTAATGAGAGAGGAAGACGACGGAGAAGCAGAAGCAGAATGGGTGTGATGTTGCTGCAGACAAATGAATCTGTCCGTGAAGGTTATTGGATTTACAGGCCTCCTGGCGATACAGGTCACAGCTTGAGTGATGACGAATCAACCTGCTACTTGGTCTGAATGTGAAGATGACACATTGTTTTGTGTTTTTTTCCAATCAAGCAGCATCAAACATTCAGTGAGTTTGTGTTGTAACAGCACCGCCGACTTCAGCTAAGAATTTCCTTGCATTTTCAGTACTGCAGAAAGATCTCTTTGGCTAGTCTAATGGGGATGAATCATTAGGTTGGCTCTTATGTTTTTGAACGATATAGTATATGTTCAAAGGGATCCCCACCTACGCAAGATGCAACTGTAATGCTGTATCTGTCTGGCAAAGGGTTGCTTCCCCCCCCTCAGCTGCTGTCATTTCTTCACCCAAACAAAAAACCCAATCCTATAGGACGAGTCGTTTAAAAGTGGAGATGACACAATCCAAGATTAGGGCGTGTGCTGCCACTGACTGCGACGCACAGCAAGAATACAGCCACCTCACTTACCTCACTCCACCACAATGTCAGAAGTAATGACTAGCCGGGCAGAAATGACTGCATCAGCCTTTTGGTTCGAGGAGCACACCCCGCCTCCTCACAGGCCTGTTGACCAACAGCTAACAGCCTAATGCAGGTAGGAGGAGGAGGAATTAAAAAAAAAAGAAAAGAAACATCCACCAACCTGCTGTGCTTTCCTTAAGAAGCTGTTGAACATCTCACTGGCTCCGAGCAAAGGATCCTGACGCACTGTAAACAAAATAAGCATTAGAGAAACAAAATGAGTTCATTGTTCACTGGATGAAGCAGCGGAAGTCAGAAAGAGATATGTTTGCCTTTGAATTGTTAACATCCGCTAAAAGAGTCTCAGCTAATTGCTGGAGTTATGTAAACATAAACCTCCTTAGGCAGAGCCATTTCCAAATTCTTTCTAATTGTCCTCTTATCGTGCGATTTGATTTTCTTTCCTGTGAAATGGGTTCGACCTTTCAAGACATTTGTCAAGGCAATTTAATTTAATGTGCCAAAAAAAAAAAAAGTCTTTATGAAGGGAGGTCAGTAAAAAATGAATTAACTTCTTATCTGGCATCAGTTCAATTAGCTCTAAATTATTGCAAACCATTTTAAACATCATGTAGTCACAAATCCTCTTTTGCTTTCGGTTGATGGAGTTTACGGTGGCAGAATATAGTTTATTGTTTATGTAGGAGGCCAGCATGACTACAATATAACCAAGTGTGTGTGTGTCACTATGTACATTATTGTCCTTCTACAAATTGGTCTAACCCTTTGACAAAATGTGAAAGTTCTGTGAGCCATCTGCGTCAGAGCAGATTGTGTTTGTGGCTGTTCATTTTCCATAACTATGTAAAAAGCTATGATGTAACCAAGTGAACTTGTAGCCAAGAACACCCTGTGTGCGTGTGCTCCCAGACTATGAGCAAATACACACTCGAACAACGCTTCCTTGTTCTGCTGTAACTGCCAGTGCTTGAGAGGATTAAAACAAACCCTGCGCATTGCTGCCAGTTCCACATACTCATGTGTGTGTGCAGAGAGTGCACCCTCGACCTGTTTACAAAATTTGGAATATGTTGAAAAAAAAAAAGAAAAACTCTACAACAGGGAAACGAAACTGTAGTTTGGGACTTTAGACAAAAGTTGATCTTCCCTGGAGGAAAAGGGGGAGATCATCACTACAGGATCCAAACCTATAAACTTTTAAAACCCTCCCAGGTCTGAAATACTGAGTGGGGATTTTTTTTTTCAGGTGTGTCAGCATAACTCTGTCTAGCGAGGCTTTGGCTCAGTGTCCCAGCTGACTGTGCTCTGATCGTCAGCTCTTCACTAAAACACTTTTTGGTTTGTTGTTTTTTTTTTTTTTTTGCTTTTCTATGTCATGAAAAGCCCAGTGTATGGCCGAACTCCCTGCAGACACACAGCCAAGTCATTCTTGTGAACAAACATTTCAAGGAAAACAGTGTTTGTGCACCAAATTGACAGTGTTTCAAAAACAAAAGTCTGTGAAATGCGACCTCTCCCCACCCCCGCCCCTCCCACATACACCGAAAAGGGGAAATAAATTAGCAGGGACATGTGGATTGCAATTCACAGATGACTACTATCTAATTTAAGCACTGACAAAAAAACAACAACAACCTCGATGTAGCTGGAATTAAAATTCTGCCAGGGAGGAAGTGAAATGCCACACAAGCGATGAATAAGAAGTCGGTTTAGTGTGAGCAACTTACCAGCCTGCATGTATTTCTCCAGCTGTTCCCGTCTCTGTTCGACCTCAGCAGGAGTCAGTGTGAAGATCTTCTTTGGAGGGAAGGCAGGCACCACATTGCTGCCATATTCTTTCTTTATCTGTTGGTGCGAAAACACAAGTTGGGAACTTCAACAAAGAGGATGCAGGATTGGAGTCTATACAACCTGTGTTTTTCTGCTTCTGACAGTGAATATTTGAACAGAGTCGAGGAGCACAGTTTTTTTTTTTTCAAATATAAAATGTACAACATCTGTGCGAGCAGATATGTGGGTTTATGCGATTTAACTCATTAAGTTCGGCACAGAGTGGCCGTCCCTTGAATTAGTTAGGGATTCATTTTTCAAGGAGGTATGTTCATGCTGTTCGAGATGAATCACAGGTTTATTTTGAGCCCTGTTTCAACGACTAGCTGGTGGAGTTTCCGTGCATAGCACACACACGCATGCAAACACACACACACACAGACACAGACACATCTGGCACCCTGCAAGTCTAGTCATTCCAAGTTTACTTTGTCTTCCAGCTTCTTGACTCATTTCTTCCCCTTTTGTGTCATATAAAGGCTGGGAGCTTTGAACCGTGGAGGTCTTAAACTAAGACCTCACGAATCTAGTCTCACACATCAAATGTGGTTTAATTTTAACCTGTATGTCGCTGCGGGCTAAAGCTGTGCATCACACTCATTAGGAATTCATGAACACTTTTTTTCCCCCTCGTTATAAAGTCCTCAGGTCCTGCACATATGGTGTGATGAAAGCAGACCACAGAGGAAGAGAGGTGATTTTCACCTCAACATACTGCCCTTTGGTATTTTCAGTCCGCCAGAGGCAGCACTGGTTACACATACAAATCAGCTCACTGAGGAGACACCGAGCACAGGTTACAGATTCATCGGTCCCCTAAATCTGAAACAAATCCCAGCTCATTTCAAGTCTTTACAGAGGAGAAAACAAGAGGAGTAGTTAACACTCAAACTTTTCACAGCAATAAATGAGCAGGAGCGCCGCAATCGCCACATAATATTCTGGGTTCACGCAAACACCACAGAAAGCCCTTTGGGGTTGATGCTTATAGATTCGAGTGTGTCTTCCTCACACCCTGTTGCCAGGCAACGGCAACTGTCAGACTGGTTAATACGGACTTGAGAAAGAAGACAGCAAAGTTTGGGCCTTCCATGCTTGTTTATTAATGTGCGAAAACAGGAAATGGGACATTTCTCTCAACAACACGGGTGCATTGTTGATGAAGATCCTATGGCACACAGAGCTCACAGGAAGTCAACCAGACAATCAACAATAAAACCATCTTTTGCAAACAATGCATGCACCTCCTAAACATAAGCCACTTTCAGGACTGTGTTTATTTTCAACCGCAGTGCTACAAAAAAAAACAAGTACATGCTGAAGACACTAATTGCCCAATAACACAGTTCTAACAAATAGCTGTGGCTCTGTGTAAAGTTTAACTGAGGCAAAGACCAAAAAAATCATCGAGACCAGGCAACTCTACACTTTCCAACAACATTGCTTTTTCAGATTAAGTTCCTTTTCCCAGCAGGTGAAGTGAAAGAAAGGCCAAGAACATTCCTTCCATGTCACCCACCCCCTCCATCCTCCTCCACAATGCTGCCCATTTACATGCAATGGTCTGAACTCTAGGTGGGACAGCAGCGGCACAAGGCTTCAAGCCATCGCAGGCGTGATTGAAAGTGACTGGATGCTGGCGTATTGACCGTATGACACAAAGACGAGTGAAAGGTCACGCTGGGTGGACGTGGTGGCATTTGAACAGGTTTCAGTGTGCCACACATGCAGGACCGGTCACTTCTGGTCTAAACCACACTGACAGCGAAGGGTATATTATGACAGCTCAAGCCTTACCTGTTCATGGAGGCCAAGAAGTTGACTGTAGCGTACCCGACAGTGCAGGACACCGTTAACGTGGATGTTGTATGCCTGTTGGAAAGAGAGGGGACAAAGGTGAGGATATATTGCAGAAAGGCTAAACTTCAAACCTGTGTAGTGATCTCTTTTCTATAAAAACACACTTAATAGTGGAAACACAGGTGTGAAAATATCAGAATGAACTAAAGGGATGACTCTCAAATAACAAAATCCCTTCTTGAACTGCAAATCTCATTAAATAAAATGCATCAGTCCAAAGTTGATGGTAATTCCTTCAAATGCATTCCCCCAGACGCCACATTATAAATTCAGAGCACAGGTAAAACCACAGTGGGTGACAGACAACAGCAAAGCAACAGCAATTCATCCCTCAGAGCATTCAACTCATCCCAACTTATTTCAACTTCTCTCACCGCCGAGTGTCTCCTCACTCTTTGTTTTCATTAGGAAGACCAAACCGATGAAGTGTGAATGTGGATTCAATCAAACCCTGCTGATTTCCACAGGGGAAAACAGAACCTGCTGCATATTTTCCAATCAAACCAGCTGTGCATTGCATTATACTGTGGCAAACAAATACAGAAAGCAAAAAACAAAACAAAAAAAAAACCACAGGAAGAATCATTAATTGTTTCTCCGAGACTCCCCTTTTTTGTTCTGATGGGAGATATCAGTGGATACTCCTCCAAAAAAACACCATTTGGAAAAAGCTATCTGCTGTAAAGTCATACTTTTCACATCAGATGCCTCATTAAGTGTTGGGAATGACACTAGACCACATAAATAACAAAGTGAAGAGGGGGGGAAACAACTCTTAAGTTTACCCATATACAGACTCCTGCACGAAAAAACAGCACCCTTGAACTGTAAAAAGAAGCCAGTGTTTTTCACAAGGTGCCACAAGCCTGTATAACCACCAGTCGATCTTGCTGCTCTAAATAATAAAACTGCCCTCGTTTTTCTTTTAGAGAAAACAGCTAAAAGATATGAGGCTGTAACTTTTCCACAACAGACTCTACTGGTGAAAACTCAAAAGCTGCTAAAGGTTCGGCTAATGTTGCGATGAAAGCAATCTGTAGCTACCACCACTACCATCAACTCCTAGGATATTACCACTACCTTTCCTTACTCCAGCTTGGTACCTAAGTGTCTTGGTACCTAAGACACTTAACTCATGATATGACTAAGCTGTTTTGTTATCGGCAACAATATTTGCTCCTTCCTTTGTTAAGTAATGTAACCGTGCACCTGGCTGTGTCCAGCTCTGGCCAAGAATGAGAGGAAGTGTAACCTTGAGGACATTTCCCATTTGGGTGTCAAAGCACAAACCTATCAGTGCTTTAATCTCCTTCTCCGTCCGTCTCAATGAATATTTATAGTCAACATCATGGTGGGTCATCGGTCGAAACAAAAGGACTCCTGACCACATTGTTGCATGCGGTTGCACATGCCATGACTGATCTACTGTGCTGATCAATAGGAAAACAGGAAAGACACAAATTAAAACTTCAGGAGAGAAAGAGGAAGGCAAAAAACAAAAAAAAAGTTGGAGGAAAGCCAGTGAATGGACTGAAAAATGTGCATGTAGGCAGTATCCAGGCAGGAAGGAAGAATGAGTATGCAGAATGTCTTGGCTGTGTTTGATAACGCAAAAAAAAGAATTACCCAAATTTTTCAGTGAATTGCAAACACTTTGACAGGATTCATGACTTCCAATATAACCACTATAATCTACTGCTCTAACTCCAAACCAAAACATATTTAAATCCTACAATTCTTGATCCCAATCAGACCCTTAATCAGGTGAAAACAAAAACAAAAAACATTTCAAATATTTGACATTTAAATGTTTCTGATGTGGTTAAAAAAGAAGATAAGATGAAGATAAGATTATAAAATGTTTTTGTCATGAAGAGGACATAATCAGAATCGAAACACTACCTACATGTTTTTCATCTGACAAGGATCCGACTACGAATCACAGGTTTTGTTTTGGAGCCAGTGTTCAGGTGCCGTTCTTTCAGTCTCCTGCAGCCCTGCACCAACCTTCTTGTTTCCACACAACGTGATGCACGGGTGGGTTGAAATCAGTTTCGGTCCTGAGATGAGTCCTTATTTGAGCACATTTTTAAAAAAAAACTGTCTGGCTCCCTTCGTTTGTATTGTACATATTTCTCTCTGCCAGATGTGGGCTGATGAAGGCATGCTGCTGAGCACGACTACCACGGCTTGCAACACCATGAAGAGAAACAGACTTACTTGCTCATTTCGAAGTCCTAACCTGCTTCTTTCCCAAAGTAAATGAGTCACCATCACCTACAGTAGCACCAAAGATGATCTCTCTCTCTCCTTATACACACCCACAACAGGCAGAAACATATACAGCAAAAACCATGTGAACCAGATGCAGAAGATACAGTCACTCTACTAGATAACAGGAAGCATGAGCGCTCAAAAATAAAGATTCATCTGTGTTTTCACAGCTCCATATTTAAAAAACTGCAGCCCTTGTTATTCTAAAAAGCCCTGTGCAAACTCTGCAGATTCTGTGGCCTGCTGGTTCCAAGGTACACAACACATCTCTCAGCATTATAATCAAGCAAAGTCCCTTCCTGTGGGCCGGTTACAGGAAGGTCACAATGACAGTCATAGGACTGCCAGACGAGAGGTGAAAAGCCGTCGCTTTTACAGCTCCCACTGCAGCAGCACGGGCTAAAAATTCACTCTGGCAGGTAGAAAGGAGCCAGATATGGCACCTGAAATTCTCAGTTTAGAAACACACCGATTATCTGCGGCAGGATTAGGTGTTTGAAGAACAATACGGAGGAAAAGTGACTGACTGACTAAATTCCTGTACAATAAAATACTATGTCAACTTCTCCAGGGGAAGGATCTCCATTTAGAGCCAGAGCTAATTCTGAACATGTTTGTGCAGCAGTGACACTGAACCCACAAATATTAACAAGCTGATTCCAAGATTATTTTTTTCCCCCTTTTTGAAGCACATGGAGTTGAGATGCGAAAGCAGCATACTCAAGTTATGTGGCATTGAGAGCAGCCAGTGTGGCATCACATGGAAATCAGATGTTGCAGATGTTATTTCAAAGCATCTGGTGGATATGAGAGTAGCTGCATTCTTTTATAAAGCATCTGATACAAAAACTCTCCCCTTTAAACAAAAACAATGGCCCTAATATCCTACGCCTGTTTGTTGTTGTAGTGTTACTTCATATCATATTCATTAGGAACAAGAAATAAACTTGAACCCAGCCGTTCCCTAGCAACATAATGACTTTTGCTCAGGGGTACATCTTTTTTTATAGGCATGATAAAAAGACAAGCATTCACACCAGAGCGGCTGTCTAAATGTTTTCTAAATCATCACGGAAAAATGATTTTGAGTTGACACTAATTATTCAGAACAATACTCCCTCTGTCGCACATTAGCGCTGACTGTGTGTGTGTGTGTGTGTGTGTGTGTGTGTGTGTGTGTGTGTGTGTGTGTGTGTGTGTGTGTGTGTGTGTGTGTGTGTGTGTGTGTGTGTGTGTGTGTGTGACTGACGTTCATGCTATATGAGGAAAACAGTGCTATACTACCTTAAAATCTTAAAATGGTTCATGTCTATGATGCTTCACCCTGGCTGTCCTTGACCAACCCCCATGAATTATACCCCTCACAACAACAACAACAACAGCCAACGACTGCCAATGTGTCAAGGCAACACAAGGCGTAGCACCTTTCAAACACCACTGTGATTCAAAGTGTGTTAGACAGGCTAGAAAACAGCATTTAAAAGACAACGGGGGAACACAAGAGAGCAAAAGAAAACAAACACACACGGCCAACAGGAGCCAACTGTTAAGTAATGTTGGCTGTATTTTTCTCTCTAATTAACAAGTGGGACTGTCAGTGTCACCGTGATGATGGCAAAACTGAAATGCTGACTCAAATCTGTACAACAAAAGGGACTCTGTCGTAGCCCGGGGTGAGACAACACACTCAAGTTTCCTCTGATGTCAGTAAATCAGCCTCAGACAGATGGGTGAAACACAACACAAATGTTAGACAAAGTTCACTGTCAAATAAATTGTTAACTCATGGTAGCCTAAAGGCCAGGGGCTCCTTTCTTGTTGACCACTTTCACTTCACTTCCTCACGTTTTCATCATTTTCTATGTCAAAGTTAATTTATGGTATCTATCTAGACTTGATCTTCATGAAACAAATGAAGTGGACGTGGCACAAATTGGCCAAGTGTGGTCTGGTCTCACAGAAGCCACAGCTGATTTTTTTTTATTATTGAATTAGGCAGTTGTTTATCTTGTGCTGACACATCTCTGCTCCTGCTATTAGATCATTTAGGCTACAGCAATAAATACAGAAACTTGTGCTGCCTCTAGCTGCCTTGACCACTACTTTGCCTACAGTGGAAACAGGTACAGACAAAAAAACACAACAACAACAAAAACACAAATTATAATGCTCTGCTCACCACATAGGTTGATCCATTTTCTCCTGAGCGGACCTCCGTCTCGGGGATGGAAAAATGCATTTTAACCCCCTGAAGGCAGCACTGTAGTCTCTCCTGGTGCCAGACGACAAGTCCTTAAACGCCTCCTCCACCACCACCACCACCAGAAGGAGAATAAGAAGAAGAAGACACCACAGTTTTCCCACAAAGTCCACTGCAGTGACTGTCGGCGGTGACTGCTGCTGAGAAGGAGGAGGAGGAGGAGGAGGAGGAGGAGGAGGCTCTCTCACGGTTCATCCACTGGTTTGGGAGTCCGGGGAGAAAGCGGTGGTGCCAGGCTGGAGCAGCAGACACCGACCGCTGACGACTTTTGATATCAACACAACAAACTCATGTAGCAGCAGCAGCAGCAGCAGCAGCTCAGCTAAACCTAGGACTGCTCACATCAAAACTTCTCCCCACGTCCGTCCGTGTGTATGTGTGTGTGTTAAACTTTTCTCACTGCCGTCCCCGGAGCAGCAGCAGCAGCAGCAGCCATGTTGCAAGTGTTAAGTAATTACACCTTTTTACTCTGTTGGTGCTGAAAAATATATCGTTTTCGCCCACGCACTTCGGAGTAAATTCGTGATAACTTAACAAAAGCTACTCACAGCTCACAAGTCACGGGTGATTCAGCTCATTAGCGCAGCCGGGTGAAGTTTTATGAGACATAAAAAAAGGTGCAGCTGGTTCCTCCTGCAATAAGCCCCACACACCGTCGCAGAGCCGTCGGTAAAAACGTTTCGGAGTATAAAGAGGGGACAGTTGCACTTGTTGTGGTGTTTGCTTGTTTTTTCCCCGCCTCCTACATCTGCTGAAGAAGAGTGAGTTCGGCGGAGGAGTATGTGCATAGAGAAAACGTGACAGAAACCGCAAGAAAAACAGGCAGATGTACGGTACCATTAGCGTCAAGCCATCCTCTGTTCTGTGTATCTAGTGGCCCATCAAGAGGCATTGCAACAATCCTTCAGGGCCGAACCATTTCATGCTCAGCCGGGAGGGGGGTTCAAGTTATTACGGGTGATAAAAAACCAAGACAACTGGCATTATTTCCGTCACTTGTTTTACACTTGAGGATATTAATGTAATATATACGTTTTTTAATATACTACATGTACGCTTTCAGATGTACTTTGGATATTTTATAATCAGGTAACTCGTGGGACCCACTTTATTTGGTACAATCCAAAGGGACAGTGAAAGCGCAGTCAAAATTCATTAGTCAGAAAAAAATGCGTCTAAATTTTGTCAAAACAAAAACTAAAAAATCTAATTAAATACAGCTGTTAATGTTACAGCCGTGGGATTTTCCTCATTAGCTAATTTATTATCAGAGTCATAATGATTATATATTTTTTTTTCTAATGTTTTACATGTTTGCTACAGCATTAAATTCAGAGCAAAGGTACTTCTAGGTGTAGAATTAAGTATTTCAACATTGTATCACAATTTCTGCACAAATAAACAACAACATTGCTTGCTTAAGTCTTAACTCCCTACAGTTGTCTATTCTCGATGGCCCCTGATAATATTACATTTAATCTTCACAAATTCGTTGTATGCGTTTTTGCAGCGCAAAATTCAATTGGACTTCTGGTTGTGTAGTGTAGGAGCAGCTTCCTGTCACATGTCCGCTACAGTAGGATCATATGACTCCAGTCGATGAAAATGAAAGCTGGACACAGCCAGCTGAAACCTGTGGTGCTTATTTTGATCTTTAATTTATGTTTTAACGCGAGTTATCAGCTGACTGAGCTGCAGGTAAGACTGGGATTTATCTACAGCTGTGGTCTTTAACGGGGAGAAATAAACGACGCAGTACACGGTCATAACGCGAATAAACTCAATGTTTTGGTATCCGTAGTAGCATTATAAGCGCGAGATGGCTGGAAATGTTGTTGTTTACAATCTTATTAATATATATATTCTGTGTAATCTCAGGTATGTAAGCTCTGCAGCGGCTCCGTGTTAAATGGCACCGCTGTGGGAGAGTTTTGCTCCGACTCCGCGGGACGGGTAGACGGACGCTGCTGCTTGAGAAACGACAATACAACTGACCCTGAACACATCATCGGGTAGGACCTCAGTGTTGCCTTCAGGGTGTTTTAGTTTTACGTTAAAAATGGCCTGTGGTTAACTAGTTATAATAAAGTTAATACATGCTGTATGAAGTAATAATATACATATGGATAGACAACTTACAGAAACATAAATAACTATACCAAGTGGGAAAATGCAAGTTATTATAAAATAATAATTCAATAATTACTTATTTCATTATTTATTTTTCTGTTTTTTAAATCCTATTTTTCAGTGTGTGTGTGTGTGTGTGTGCTTGTATTTGTCTTTCTTACAAAATACAAAATTAAAACTTTTGCAGTCCTTTTATTTTACTATATCACTATTATGTTGATATTACACTTTGACATAGTGCATGTGGTTTGGTCTTCATAAGGCCCCGATGTCTTTTCTTTTATAATAAGGTTAGTAGAGTCTGGGTCAGTGGAAATGAAACAATGTGTTTGGGTTGAGAAAACTTTTTTCTGCTTTGTCATCAGTTTTTGTATGACTTCCCTGTTACTCTGTTGCCAGTGCCAGCGTTGTTGCAGCCGCTGTCCCTGTTTGACTCCAGTTACAACACAGGCTTTTGCAACTTCAGTCAGATCTTTACAGTGTGTGTTTGTGTGTGTGTCTGTGTGTTTGTGTGTGTTAGGTTGGATCTATCCAACTGTTCGCTAACTCACATTGAGGATCTTCAGGAGGCATCAACAGCGTTAATGATGTACGTACAGTTAATAATACAATTTCATTCTAATTTACACATCATTCAGCACAGTGGGCACACACACACACACAAAATGAGCACCCAGCCTGGATTCATCCTCTGTGGCTCTGACATTATTTTTAAAGCAAATAATGAGCTGCACTCATCACTAGTGAACATGTTGAGTCAGAGTCTGCATCATCAGACGGACCTGGATCGCATTAAGTTGTTGTAGACCTTATATGGAACCATTTGTCTTTGCCTTTCCAAAAGTATTTTACTTAATAAACCTTTGTTTTTCAGGGACCTCTCAAATAATCCCATTGTCAACATGAGTGACACGGCATTTCAAGGATTCGTCGAGTTAAATATTATGTAAGTACATAGTTATAATGTTTGTCTAAGGTGCTCATGAGTATAAAGTTAGTTGTACTCCATTATAACTTAAATTGTGTGTCTTTAGGATTGTACCAGGAGACATAGCTTGTCCTGGAGGTAACGCATCCTGGTCAAAGGTGGAGGTCAGAGATGGAAATCGTATTTGTGAAGGCCAGAAAAATGTGTGCAACCAGACTGGACAGCTGTGTAAGTTCCCATCCGATCATTTTCCACTGCGACAAAAGAAAAAAATCTCAAACTGCAGTAGCTCTCTGGTTATGTGTGACATCTGTTCATCCCATAATAACTGACTATCCTCAGCCATGACCTGCCCGGAGAACTCCCTCTGCGCCCCCTACGGCCCTGGCTTGTTCGAGTGCAGCTGTGCTGACAAGTACCATGGATACAAGTGTCTTCGGGAGGTCGGTCCTGCACACAACTTCATCCGAGTCGTTCACATTATCACCAAGTTTAACACCACTGCACTTAACTCTCATGATTATAATGCATTCTGTAATGTTAATGTTATAGGGGCAGTTCCCAGTGCTCCAGGTGTTTGGGCCTCTCGGAGCGTCTACGGTCGTGCTCTCTGTCCTGCTGTGGGTCACACAGAGACGAAAGGTCAAACCCCTCTGAGCCTGAACTGTGCAGCGGTCTGGTTTTTGTTTTTATCTTTACCTGCAATGGATCTACTGAGCTGAAACTGACTATTCTGAAAGGGAAATATGCTGACACAAAGTCTGAGGTCACCCCAGGCTGCTTTTAGACATTTTTATTTAATTTTTAAATATTTCTGGGCGCAGCTGTTTTACTTAAGGGGATTCCTAAATCTGACATTTGACTGTTTTATTACTGAATCCTTAATGCAAATATAGAGAGAGGATTCATCCTCCTCAAAACTTTTAACTACGATTTGTAAATTATTGTCAAAAATGACCACTGTAATTAAGTGTAATTACATGTAACTGACACTGCTTATTAACAAAGATGTTGTGTTGAAACTGAACATTTGCTCACTGTAAGCCATACCAAATATGTACTGAATGAGTTTATACAATGGAACCAAACATCCTGAAGCATGTATGAGGGGATTTGGCCCGTTTGACTGCATGTTGAAAACCAGGTTCATAACATGATTCATCATGTAAGCCATTAAAACCTGAGTTTATCTACTACAGTGTAATTAGGCATCACTTGCTGTGACCACATCTGGCATGTTTCAATGTTGTGTACCTATTGTTGAGCTACACTCCACTCACTATCTGATGAAATGTGTGAATTATAAAAACATGTAGTAACTTGGAAAATGTGTTGATGTTGATTGATGGTTGAGTCGGTTCGGTGCTTCTACCTAATCAGGGTTCCAAATAAACTTCTCAAAACAGTACATGTACTACTTTTCTTGAGCTGACACCAATAACTTCAGCATATATATATATATACCAAAGTGAATATTCAATAGTGTTTTTATACAGTGAATGTTGAATCTACTCAAAATGATCCTGTAAACTTTACATTTAGTAATTGAATAGCCCTGCTGTAAAGAATCAAGCACTGTGCAGGAAATGCTGCTTTATAATCTTTGACTTTGTGTTGGACTAAAATGTGTTCCTGTATGAAAGTTGAAGCACGTGAATATCATACAACAATAAACCAGTTGAGTTGAGTTCCTTTGCCAAAACCAGGTTTATCTTCTTCCCTCTTATCCTGTTCTGTTGATGAAGTCATTAAAAACTAGTCTGGAGAATAGCAGCCATAAAACTCCTCTGAGATATCGCAGATCCAACTGTAATTAAAGAACCATTTATGGCTAGTTTAAAATTGCATGCTGTGGTTGACAACCAGAGCATGTTGTGAAGCACAAGGGAATTGTTCTGCTCTAAATACTGGCAATTAAATGTTCTGTTGTGAAGAAACAGTTTGTAACAGGGATCTCGGCTTTTCCCCGGCGTTAGAAGAGACACGACTCGTGCTCTCATCCTATCAGCCATGCTAACAGAAAACACACACATGGACTCGGTTTAAAAAGCTTATGCCATTTCAGATATATATTTATTGCATGCTAAAAGCACGATATTTTGTGTTGTGTGCAAGCATCTGTGCACACAAACTCCCCCGCCCCCATCAAACAAACAGAGAAACAGCCTCTGGGCTCAGACTGAAGTGAGATGGAGGTTGTTCACTGGTCTATGTTTTTGACTCGCAGCACCACAGGGACCGAGGTGCACGGGATCATCCCCAGGTCTGTGATGACCAGGTCCACGAAATCAGGCGGCGTCACGTCGTACACCAGGTTGAGCAGGCCCAGAGAGTCCACTTGCTGCCAGTCCTCCAGCTGAGTCTTTCCCTTACGGGTCACGATGAGGTCATCGGGGTCGTCTGGAAAATGACACAAGCGTTGAGTGCGACAGCCCCGAGCGAAGTTACAAAAGCAGAATTTGCAGCGGGAACGACGAAAAGTCAAAAGAATTTACCGAGTTCATTGGACACGAAGGAATCCGTCTGCACCCTCTCACAAAACTTGTAGGTCTCACAACACACCAGCACAGGCACGTTAAAGGCTTTGGCCACCAGAGCTATCTGTGACGTCCCCACACGAGACATGACGTAGCCGTTAGCCAGCAGAGCGTGAGCGCCAAGGAACACCTTGGACACCTACAACAGGAGAATGAAGAAACTTAATGAGCTTTGACAAATGGAGCAATAAACTGCTTTAACAGAACAATGTCGGTGATTCGCTCGGTCTGCTTCACCTCTGGAAGGATGTAGGAGACAGCAGAGATAAGGACGTAGGTGCAGCTGATGCCTTTCTGGACCAGGCGCCTCAGGGCCTCTCTGCCTTCCAGCCGAGGCCGACTGTCCACCACGATCACGCGGAACTGCCGGCCTTTCTCGAAGGCCTCGCACAAGATGTGGTTGACCAGCGACGAGCTGAGCCGCGGGGAGGCGAGAGCAGACGTGAAAAATGGAGATGTGGTTGAGTCAGACGAAGATGTGGAGGGGAAGGGTTGGGTGGTTTGAGCGTTATTAAAACAGGGAAGAGAAAGCGTTACGAGTCGTTTAAAAAAGGGTTGGTGTCTGGAGACGTAAGTGTTACATTTCTTCATCATGACAAACTATTGGGCAACACTAAGTAACGAGGAACCAGCAGTTTAACGACTAAAAATAAGCAGTCAAAGTCATGGCAACAAGAGTTTTTTTTTTCTCCCTGCAAATCATCTTTAAAAAGGCTCACCATCCGTAAACTAGGATGACGTCTCCATCACTGATCTTCTCTATGGAGTACTTGGCAATAGCTTTAGCAGCGAGAACGATCTTCTCATCAATGTAGCATTGGATACAGTTAATCAGTTTCTTCTTTGCCTACACACAGAGAGAGAGAGAGAGAGAGAGAGAGAACAAGAGGAGAGGAGGTGGAGAATGAAAATCTGTAATGTTAAGTTTAGTCAATGGAAAATGATATGCAACACATTCGCTGGTTCAATTATGAGAAAATACAAATGTGACAATAACCTCCTCTTCTTTGCATTGACTGGGAATATTAGAGATCTCCTTCTTGATGTATTTGATTGCGTTACCCATGCTGGCTGACAGAGGGCGACATTGATTTAAAAAACTGTAAGAAAAAAAGAGGAAAATTACAAAAAATTTAGGTAAATATGCAGAAACATGAACGATGAATAGTTCCACTAAATGTCTCCAACTTCATGTTTTTACCTGATATACGGTTTCAGCTTGTTTACCAAGTCTCTAGAGAGCTCCTCATTTGGAGGTGTAGTATAGTCCCTTATTACCTGAGGATACAAACAGTACAGTAAACAAAGATTTTGACTTCCTTTACCTTCATGTTGTATTGTAACAAAAGAAGAAGTGAACTGAAAACAATTATCTCAGTTGGTAAAGTTATGTGGAAATTTAACACAGCTAATTTTGTTTGTAAAAACATTTCTGGCCTTGAGAAGTGTTTATAATATATTTTTACATGTTTTGCCAAATACAACAAGAAAATAGAGCGAGTACACTGATACAGATGAATGTTTTGTTGCTGGATGAATGGTGTGTGTCATGTGGGGCTGTACCTGTTTGAAGGCATGCAGCAGAGCTACAGAGCGAGCGTTGGATCCTGCTACAATGCCCTGTGAATACTGGAGACCCAGTCGAACAATAGCAGGGTGAATGACCGTGGAGGGAATGCTGCAGCGGGAAAACCACAGAGTCAACTGTGAGTTTATTTAATACATCTTAACTGAAACACACACACTCATCGAACTTCTCTCAAACAAAGCTGCTGCGTCCAGTCAGTTTACCTGAGTTGCTGTGTTAGAGGGGCTTTGCGACTGTACTGGTGAAGGTGAGAGAACAGACTGACTTTGTAGCCGTAGTCTGACCGGAAAGGGATCTGAAATCACACATCCAGCAGTTCAGGGGGTTACAAAACACAGATCATTAGGGTTGACACACAGTCACAGCACAGACTCAACACAGTTCAATACACAGATAAGTCTGTGGACCACACAGCAAAACTAAATGGACTACTGAGGCAAAAAATCAAACGGCTACAATCAAGTTGTGCTGTGAGAGGCTTTTTCATGTTTAACTTCCATTATGTATGATTTTGTTGTAAACACAACACTCTGAACACAATCAGTGCAGCTGTATGGATTAAACCCAAAGAGCTGCACAGCAAACAGCTCGGCCTCGCAGGTGAACACAAAAGAAAAAAAGGAAACAATGAAAAACACAACTAAAAACTACTGAAACAAACACAACCGACGAGTCGCACACATCACCTCCGTCAAAACAGAGCAAACAGAGAAGTCTGCATCTCTAACTTCCCAACAAATGAGTGGCGTCAGACATCAACAACAGTTAAAGGTTAGCAAACATAAAAAAAAGAGACAAATGTCAGTGGCACACAGTCAAGAAAGTCAGACCTTAACCTTTGTAGCAGCATTGTACTCTGGCGTCTGAAAGAAATGTTACGTACAATCACATGCATTTATAGTTATGTGGAGTTGCAGTGAGTAACAAAAAATGATGAAAACATTATTTTAGAGGTGTTGGTTGGATGCTCAGGAGTGTGACGGTGACCTTTATCTTAAGTGTGAATGGAAATGGCAGAGAGCTTTCTGTTTATTCCTAATTAGGCATCATATTGTGACTCACACCTTTAATGTGTCTGACAGTGTAGTGTGTGAGCCACACTACACAAAGACCAAGTGTCTGCCTTTCTACAAATCACACATTATGTGGTATATTATTCTCTATAGATGCCTGGTTAAATCACCCAACATCCAGGCAGTTCACACTTTTTAAGTCATAAAGACTCATTAACATGCAGTTCAATATCAGATTGTGCTTTACAGATTCTAGGTATTAACAGGGGATGCATGGGGGGTGTCCAAAAAATGTGTGCCTGACAGTTTATTGCTGATGTCAAGATGTCTTGAATCAGGCAAAGCATGCTTCACCGATAAAATGTTTTTAGAAATAACATTTAAAGTGACAAACCTGTTGTCTTTCCAACTTCTTGGCCAATTTCTTTAAAACATCTGGGTTGTCGGCTTGGATGTGCTCCGGGAGCCTCTTTACCACTGAAAAGACACATGAAGAGTGTGACTTTCTCCTCAGTTTATAACACACATGTTCAGTTTGTCTGGATTATTGTCTTCACTTCTGGCTACCGTACCTGGCTGCAGCTCGCTGGGCGGTGCTTTGGCTTTGGCCAAGGAAGACTGCTGACCCACCTCTCCCTTCTTGCCCTGTTTGGACGCCCTCTCTGCCTCTTGCCGAACTCGCCTCTCAGCTTTCAGCTCTGCTTTGCTCTTAGCGGGCTTGTCGGCCGGGGCAGGAGCCTCTGAGGCGGGCACGGGGACCGCTGCAGGGACAGGCACTGCTGAAGGAGCTGGACGACACACAGGCGGATGTGGAGCGTTAAGATTAGAAGTGCAATACGGATCAGAAATAGAGGGACAATTTTCTTTACTGAAAGAATAAAGGTGATTTGACAATGTCACAGTAAGCAAAAACAATACGAGCATGGCTTATTTCACACAGCTGTGGCCAGAAGTTGCTGTACCCTGTGAACATCATCCGTACCTTTCTGTGTTGTGGGTTGTGTCGGAGGTTGGGAAGCTGGAGCGGCTGCACTCTGAGACTTCTTCTCTTTCTCACTTTCCTGTGAAGCCTTCTCATCTTTCTTCTCTTTGTTTTTCTTCTGCTGTTTCTTCTCCTTCCTCATCCGCTGCTTCTCCTCCTTGGTCAGCTCTCTGCCTTCATTCTGTCACAGACAACTTTACCATTAGGACACAGAGCTAAAAATGAAACTAGAGCAAGGAACTAGAGCAAAAAGAAACAAACACAAACCTTTGTTCGTTCAATATCCTCCTTTTTTACAGGTCCATCTGTGAAATGGTTGCATATGTCATATGGTTACATCAGTTTGTAACACACTTCATTATTAACAGGCAGTGGTGTCAGGACCAGCCCTCTGTCCTGGTGACGCTGTTGGCTGCTTGCATGGCACCGAGCTGAACCGGGCTGAACCGGGCTAACGACACCAGTAACCAAACTGGTTCATGAACACCGGCTTCACGACAGCGTTGCAACTTAAACAAGTCGTGTTTTAGTTGTGCAGTCCATTTAAAAACGACTTGGAAAGATGATGCAATAACATTAGGATGCCTGACGTTGAACTGCAACAGTCTGGCGTGCGGCGCTAACGTTAGCACAGCTAGCTTTTGGAAAGTCTGCTCCGCTACGGGGCCAAAGACAAACACCGCAAAACAACAATTACAAGCGCGACACATTTTGTCTCCGCGCCCACTGTAAAAATAACCAAAACACGTGAACACAGATATAAAGTCCAGATGTTAGTCGCTCCCAAACTCACCTGTCACTCCACTGTCAGCCATGTTTACGCTGCCGCTTCGCTTCCTCTGCTCCTGCACGAACTACAGCGGCGAGAAACCACAGCGCCCCCTGGCGGAGACCAATAGCTGCCACAGCGGCTTTCACTGAACTCAGGGCTGTCGCACTCATTTTTAGTGCAGGGGCCACATACAGTAGAATAAGCATAGTAGCCCAGAAATAATCAGAACTAAATGTTTCCCTTTTGTTTTAGTGCAAAAGAAAAAGTACATTACTCCCCTATCCTTACTATCCTTTTACAAAACAAACTGTATTATGAATAACCTGAAATTTCCTGAGTCATTTTCACACTTTGCAAATGTATTGCAAAGTTATTCTTACCCCTGACTTAACTGCTTGCTTGATGATCCATTATCTTGTAAAAAAATATATATATATATTGTATCTAACATTTAATCTGGAATTAATTACTTTGATACCTATGAATAACATATTTATCCAAATGTTTATTCATTTATCAGTAAACATGGCATTGTAGCAATATAACTTAGCTATGATAAATCATACTTTAACCCTTTAAAGAAGGAAACAGTTTGAAACTGCTTTAAAAGAGCTGTCGATATGTGATCAGTTTGTGGTGCTGTTAAATTGTACAGTGCTATGGCTACGTTTACCTAACCTGCTGTACATCCAGCTCTTCAGCATATATTGAGATTGCAACCTTCAATCCTTTTCATAGATCAAGGATCCATGCAAGCTATGAATATGCTGTTAATATCATGATAACAATTTCAAAACTGTTCTAACACACACACTGGGTCTCATTCATGAAACGTGAGTAAATCTGTGTGTAGATTTGCACATAAAAGCTCACTCTACTAAAACTCTACTCCGGATTCATGAACGGTGCGGGAAACTCAGATTTGATCGTAAACACGTGTGTAACTTCATGAATGCCAACCCATCGTAAACTAACAACACGCCCCCGGTGATCAGCAATTAGCATAGATCTCCATACATGAATAGCCATATAAGGAGATCCTGACCACCATATTAGGAGGTAGGTGCATCCTGCTCACCTGCAGCCATGACGCAAACGAGGAAAGAGGGAGAGAGAGAAAAAGAGAGAGATCACGGATCAAAGTCATTTTGGGTGAAGTGGAGTCCAGAAAAAATATTTAATTCTCTTCTGTTAGTAGTGGTGTGACTGGGACAGGTCAAAGGCTGGAGGGAAGTAACAGATTTAGTGAATTAAGTAGGCCTATCCTTGGTCGATTAAAGAACCATTTAAGAAGTAAAGCCAGAATAGTTCGATATGAAACATGAAAAAAAAAAAAAAAAAAAATACACACAACTCCAGAGCTACAGCAGCGACGGGAGGAGGAGGCTCTTCACAGCCTCAGCTGTAGAGGAGCATGGTTGTATCAACACATGAAGTTATATAGGCAGGTTATATTGTTACAGAAGCACCAGCCGTCTGTCACAGCTCCATCCAAACCGGTGCCGACTGCGCTGCTGTGCAGGGTGAAGTGTGCGCCCACCGAGCGTGTAGCAACACAAAACATTTTTTTCCGGTTTTATATCAGATTATTATCATCATAAGATGGAGCCTTGACGTGTTTGTGCGTGTCCGATCCCTAAAACGTCTCTCTCTCCAAATATTTCTAATTGTTTGTCATGTTTAAATTACGTGTTTCAAAGGCGTCGGCGTATTTTGAACATGAGAGAGAGTAATACGGATTAAAATTGTAATTTTCAACAGTGACAAGCAGTATTTATTTGCATTCCTACATTTACAAAAGCGCTACACACAGTCCGGAGCAGGTGTAGATTTTGTGAGTAGCTACGAAAAAATCAGCACTACTAAAAGATTGATGAATGCGGAAATCCACGTAAATTTGCGCTGCTCAGGGTTTACACACAAATCCGTGCTGCTCACGTTTCATGAATGAGACCCATTGCACAGTTTGTTTTATCAAACAAGTAACTCTGGGAAGTCATATAATGTCTCATAATTAAAAGAGTCTCCTCTATTTATTTCCATACTTAGATTTTCAACTCACTACATTATGCATGAGTGGAGAGGTTCACTGCATTTTTCAAGGACACACAGATGGGCGATGAAAATGAGTGTGTGATGTGGGAATTAAAGCTGGGACTTTTAAAGCTGCAGGACAGTTTCTTTGTACCGGCGTCCTCCTGCTGTGAGTTACTGGCAAAAACACAAAAGACCACTCAACGTAATTATCGTTACAGTGAGAATCATGGGTGCTGTCCATGGTTCTGAAGTTTCTGGACTGGACTTAGTGTTCAGAGTCATATACTCCAGGTTAATATGACTAATAATTAGATTAATAAACAAACAATAATATAGTATTTCAAGGGAATCTTGATATTCAGTTAAATGTGTGGCACAGCAACAATGACAACACAAAATAAATCACACTTTTGATGCTTGTTTGTTGCTCATTATAGTCTTAACCCTACTTATGTATCATATTGCAGCTTTTATCGGAACAAACATTTCTGAATGAATGTTTTTCTCTAAAGTGTACTAGTTAGATAACACAAACCTGTTTTTCACAAGCGATATCTAATAATTATGCATGTCATTAAATACACTAACCTAACCTTTTCTTTGAACAATTAAATGATTAAAAAATATATATACTGTATATAACACTTAACAGTCACTAAATCACCCATCAAACAGGCAAGAAAAAAGTATTTTAAGGCACATGAGTTTTTTGCTGAGAAGGTTATGTGTATTTCACCTATTTGAATGCCATTATGAACTGGAGTCATACCTGTATACGTAAATCAAGCCAATTACATATTTTGTAGCATTCTATGACTAATCAATAACATAAAAATCCAAACATATGAGGACATTTCACTCTCAAATATTGCAAATGTCTGAAATTTGACACCTCAGTCTGTTGTCAGTAATCCTTTATTTTCTTTTTCAAACACACAAGCCTCACACAGGAAACAACCAACACTGAACCAACTGAAGGAAAATACACAATCTACTGTCTTTGACCACCAGCTCCCAGAGTGTGCAGCGCTGGCTGCACCCCAACGCCCTCTGTCTCTGTCTTTGAGTCCACGCTGGTGTCTGCTGACTGAATTCACGACGCAGTAGCTGGTTGAAGGGGACCAAACCTCACAGAAACACCTGACTTGGTTCCGTTTGACCAGCCACAGCAAGGCGTGTTGCTTCAGCTGAGCCAGAGAGAGCAGGAGGAGGAGGAGGAGGAGGAGGAAGAAGGGGGAGAAGGAAAGTTACAGGGGGAGAGGGCAAAGAAAAAGGGAACTAGATAGGGAAAAAGAGAGGGAACAGAAGGTGGGCATCTTCAGGCCGACGTGTCCTCTTCAGCCTTACCTGGACACAGAGAGAGAAAAACAGATGTGAGACTTGATATCACCAACAAACACGGTCACAGCGTATAAACAAATGCCTCCATGTTACCGAGCAGAAAGTTCCTATTTAGAGGTTTGAAACCCTGACAGCCGGTGACATCGCTACTGTTTCCTTCCAAACCCGGCCTACAGGAGCGGAAACCTTCACCCCCATGATGACAGCGCCACATCCCATGCCCTCCCTTCCTCTCTCTGCCTTTTTTGAGAGTCCTTCTTGGTTGCTATAATGGGTGACAGCTGTGGTCTGTCAATCCGCCTTGACTGTCAGCAGTTGGGGCAGGGCAGGAATTTTTCAAGAAGTCCCTGAGACCCGATCAGCGGCCCTGGGAGTAATGCTAACTGTACACGTGCCTGAGCTGAAGGAGAGGGAACAGGCCTTTCACCTGTTGCCTTGCCCCGCACACACACACACACACACACACACACACACACACACACACACACACACACACACACACACACACACACACACACACACACACACACACACACACACACACACTGATTAACCCCCCCACCCCCCAACACACAAAACAGACAAAGGCGCGCTCAGACAATTGCACTAAATCTAGCTCCATCCTATACAACTTGTCATTCTCTGAAAAAAAAAAAAAAAAAACACTAAACAAAAAAAAAAAAACCCAAACCAAATAAACATGAAGAAAAAACTATTCAGTCAGAAATGTGTCGTCTTCTTGCGGCGGGTTGGCGTTCATGACCCCTTGAAACCACACACTTCCTTACATTCCATAAGTGGTGTATTAATATGGGGATATAAGGAAGCATGTCCTCACAAGGGGCAACAACTGGATTCACCGCTCCCCGGACACAAAGCACCCTTTCATAGTCACAGATGCAGAGTAGCGGGAAACAACCGGCTTAACAATGGTTAACTGTGACAGAAAGAGGGAAGAGGGACTGAGGGAACACATTGATGGCGGCTTCACTCACATGAAATTTAGAAATATAACAAGTTGTGTTGGATGGACAGCGGGAAATTTCAAGTGGAATATTTCCCCAGTGTGTCTTATTTTCCTACATTTGTCTAAATGTATAGAGGAAAGAAAAAAAAAACATGTCTTCCAAGTCCTAAAAGAAAAACATGACCCTGACAATGAGCATGAGGAGATTTAACATTAAAACTGGCAAATACCAGCTCTCTGATGCCAGCATGGTGATGATGATGAACTGTGTTTGAATAACTCTGGAGGGCGAGGCGAATACTAACTTCCAGCAAAGGTCACAATCTGTGTTATTCCCTTAACATCATGCCATGCCAAGTCATGTTGATCCCATCCACTGTGTAGAAATGTCACTTGTGAAACCGCTTTAAGGTCACAACTCATGAACATTATTGTTAAAAAAGACAAAAACAAAAGACACATGTTTACAATAAAACATGAGTTTGAATACTTTACTCACCTTCCATGAGCTTGTTGCGTCTCCTCTTGGTGGTTGTCTGGTGTTGGAGCAGAGCTGGAGGCCACAGTGCAGAGTTCAGGCAGCCTCTCCTACACAGTCACTGTCTATCTAGTGGCGAATCCCTTGATAAATCTGACCGCTGTTGTGTCAAACCAAATGGTCATTAGGACGCTCCCCCGTCCACTCCCCTCCAATCAAGTCACCCAAACTCCCTGATTCTTTCCTGTGTCACACCTCAGCTTCCCCCTCACCTGACAGAGGTGTCGCGCTGTCATAAAAAATAAAAAAAACTGGCCGAGAGGCAACATCTAACAACTGGTTTGACGCCTGGCTTTGCTCACACGGAGCTGCAAATCAAGGAAACTATGAGCCTGAAGGAAGCGCAGAGACGTAAATCCTGCCAAATCTCAGCCTACATAAAACACTAGAGAACAGTTTGAAGATCTAAATAAAGACTATGACTGATGTCTCTCACTCTCTGTCCTCAAGGAACAAACACACACACACAAACACACAACACACGCACACAAACCTTCCTCCTTTTCCCTGGAGCCCAAACTCATCTCAAACTATCCCTCCACTTCCTGAGATCCACCCTGTTCCTCTCCTCTCCTCTCTTCACCTCAGCTCTCCTGCAATCAACCATCCTCCTCCGTATCTGCCCAGTGGATTGTGCCCACAACAGGCCTTGCAGACCGGCCTTTTCTATCCCGCCAGGAGCGCCCCCCTCCAAAGCGGCCTCCCACCTGTTGGTGTCCTTTAGAAGCCCGGGCCTCTCCTGCGCCTCCTGTCCGGCCCAATCAGGGCCCTGACAGGGGGGAGCCAGCCTGTGAAATCACACCTCTCAGCTGTTCACACTGGGCTCAAGACACCCTACACCCCTGCCGTTCCTCTGTTCAACCCCCCCCACCCCCCCCAAACTAACTCCTCAACCCCACCCCTGCCTCTATTTTACACCGAATGTCAATGGCTCCTTTTTGGAGGAAAAAAAAATAAAAAGAAGAGGGAGAAAGAGAGGGATACAGAGAAACAAGGAAGCAACTGCATGATGGGCGTGTTTTATTGGGGTTTGGGGGGCTACGGTCAGAACAGCAGTTACAGGCGACCATGAGTCACAGCTGAAGCCAAGGTTGAATTTCATCCCAGTTTGGTTTCTGGGCTTCACTTTAGTTTCACTGTGTCATTTACAGTTTAGGAGAAGAAGAAAAAAATCAACACTGGCTGTTGTCAAAATCATTTACCGGCCTCTGAACACCATTTTAAAGCCACTTCGATACGCGACATGACACTCTGACTTCTTGAGATGATGAGATGTTGTGTGTGTGGGAGCTGCTTCACCGTCTTCCAAATGTGGTAAACACAGTAATGAGATGAAATTTAAACCTATTTTACTCAAGCACAGCTAACGACATGTGAGGAGTGTGAATAGGATAATGGTGTTTATTCTCAAACAGACACAAGGTGACCATGTTGCTGCCATGACACTTCACTGGGTGAATTAGAAGCTACTTTGGTTGAGTGGAAAAACTCAGAAGAAAATGTTCAACAAGGACAAAATCGATCGGCTAAAGGAGTCAAAGTCAAAAGTGTTAGTAATTTATCCATCAGACATCTCACCAGTGAGAATATGACTTTTTCTTTCATTGTATTAACTGTTAACATCTTCTAAGTGATCATATACAATGCATATATCCGTATATGAGTGTTTTGAAGCTTTTACACAGTGATCACCAACTCTGTAGAGGCAAATGGGCCGAGCTCAGGGGTTCATTTTCCTCTGCAGCAAGCACAAGCCGCTCCACTAAGGTCAACACCTGTGTTCTAAAATCAGCTCTGGGGTTGGGTGTGATAGGAACCCGGGCCTCATTCACAGAAAGCTCGAGCTCAGAGAGGGGGGCTTACACTGAAACCTAATGCTCTCGCTATTTTCGAGGCACTCGCCGTCCACAAATAGCAACCCCATCGCATCTTTGTAGCTCCCGTTTTTCTCCGCCACAGGATGTTGTCTAAATTCGACAGTTGTTCAATATTTCCCATGGCCCCGGGCCCGGGGAGTATCACAAATGCAACATTTCCACTAATGTCAGCTATGCGCCAAGGCCTTGCCAGATATATCTGGGTGCTAGGAATATCAGATGACTTTTGTTGTTGAGTGGATTCTTTGTGGCTCGCACCGGACACAATGGTTATAAGACACAAATCATAATCCTGCCGTTCCTCTTAACAGGGGGACGGACAGCTGATTGCTGTCACACACTGGCTCACGGGCCGAGGATGTGCCAACACAATGATCGGGCCAAAGTGCTTCATCAAATCATCTGTTTCTCTTTCATCATGTGTCATGCATCATGCGACAGATCTCATCTTACCCTGTGATTTTTTTTTATCTGTCAACCCCTCTTCTCTTTGAGCTCCGTTAATCAGTCTGGCGATCATCATTACAGTTTAAATGGACCTTTAAAAAAAACCTTTAAAAGTCCATTTTAAATGCCTATTGCAGTTTGGTTCAGTGCAGGATTTCACTCCTTCCTAAATCCACTTGGACAATTTTTTTTAAAGAACAATTAATCCAGAATATGAGAATGACAGCACAGAAGCTCAGCAGTCCAGTTGCATATTATCTACAAACTGGGTCAACAAGGTTATTTTTAACTCGCGTTCACATACTGGGCCCCCCGTTTGCTAATCACTTTGTTCCCCTCTGTCATACCCATCTGCCCCATTGCCAATGTCACAACAAACTTTTCTTGGCCGAAGGAAATAATTTCCCTCGGGACAGCAGGTAGGACTTGGACTGACTAACCCCAGAGCAGTTTCTTCAAAAGAGGATAGCACGGATAGCATCGATTGGTATAAATAAACTGGCAGCAGCTGACACCAGACCAGGTCCTGCACATGCACAGGATGGGACAACCTCGCAGATTAACCTCTGTACTTTGGAGGAAACCCTGCAGGAGGTGGAGAGTTAACCTATAGAGATCTCTTTAAACATGGTGTATTTTCATTTTTTATGACCTTAAAGATGTGTTTTTTCCAAATTGCTTCTTATGGGTCTCCAAGTTTTAACAATGAAATGAGAAAAAGCATGCAGCACAGAGACAACAAAAATGACAATGTGATGAAAATAAAAGCGCAGATGATTTCAAAGAGGGAACGATTACTGATGCTTTAACAACAAACCAAGAAGGAGAAGTGAGCTGCTCGTGTCCAACAAAGACAAAACGGATCTTTGTAGCTTGTTGCTGACTCATTATGTGGTCTGACTTTAATGCCACTCTCTGTCCTTCCCTGGGCACACCAGTTGCCAGGACTGAGGTTGACACAGCTGTTGCAAGGAGCCTGGTCCCGTGTGGTGAAGCAATGGAGCGGAAAGGTCAAAGGTCACCAGCATTTAGGGCTAAAATGGAGAACAGGTGATGGAGAGGTGAAGGCAGCTCGCTCCCGTGATTCACCGAGGGGACAGACAGAGGGGTTTAGATGGATGCTTTGAATTCAGTAGAGAGCAGAAGTGCAGAGAGTATAAAGATGTGAGTAACAAAGCATTTGCTGTTTTTAACAAGTGATAATGTGAAATTTCAAAATAAAAGAATCCCATTGAGTCATACCATGACTGAAGGATATGTAATTAAACAAAAGGTGGTCACTTCTGATAATATAATGTTCCTCTTATTTAGCTCTGATCCGTTACTAAAGGCGCAAAAGGTGTTAAAACAGGAAACACGTCCCCATCTTTTCTCACCCATCAAACAATTAAGACATAAAAGGCTTGCGGGTGTTACGCCGGGGCCCCGTGTTCCCCCTAAATGGCCCTGCTGTAATGATCAGGCGGCCTCTGAGTGACCGGGTGACAGGTGAGCTGCAATGTGGTGGATCAGCACACAGCAGAGGACGCAGGTCAAAGCTGACTGTAGATTTTTCTCCATATGTTCGAAGACGCATCGTGAGCCAACGAGAGAGAGAGAGAGAGAGAGATTGTTCCAAGTGTCGTAATTAATCAAGTTTATTTACATGAGGTCCTGATTATAATAACATTCTCACAGGACTTCACAGGAGCACATTAGACAGGAAACAAGGACAAGTGTCTGTATTTGCATAAAATGTTCATTTCAAAATCCAGGTTAGAGTAAGAGTGTTTTCTTTACAATACTGGCAGCTGGTTCGTAATTCCTTGCATCGCATTAGCATAATTAACTCTGTTGTCACTAATAATAAGAACAAAAAAGTGTCTCGCATAACCAACCAAGCTATAGAAAGATAATAAAGAAAGTTGAATAAGTGGATAGTTACATACAGGTAGAAAGGATGAAATCTAACTCACAGCACACGTACACCTGTGTAACCAAATACATCATCAGTGCAGTAATGTCAGTATACATTATATATACAGTACAAATGATTCATTACTGGTGTCTATACTGATCAAATACACTGCTGAGGACTGTTTGTGGTAAACTGGGCAAAGTGGGTCGTCCAACAAGCAGAGGGTTGGAGGTTGGAAACCTGCTCCATCCCAGTCACTGTTGTTGTGTCCTTGGGCAGGACACCTTACCCAACTTGCCTCATGTGAATGTATATGAATGTGTGTGAATGTGTATGAATGTGTATGAATGTCTGGTCAGAGGGGCTGTTTGGCGCACACTGGCAGCCACGCTTCTGTCAGTCTGCCCCAGGACAGCTGTGGTTACAGACGTAGCTTACCACCACCAGTGTGAATGTGTATGAATGAATAATGGTTTCTGTAAAGTGCTTTGGTTGCTATGAAAAGTGCTACATAAATCAAAGCCATTATTATTAATAGTATTATTAAACTGGAAATGTTTCACTGTATCAGATCGTACTATGCTTCACTTCTCAAGTTTGTCATTTCCTTATTAGTTTTTTATTCGTTTTTCTAGTATTGAACAAAGCAATTTGGTGATTTTGAGTTTTGACTTAAGATCATTTACGTATATAAGTAAAAGCAGTAATAACACAATAATAACCAGCAACAGGTAGGTCCTGCAGTCAAAATGATGAAAAAATGTATTGAAATATAATCAGAAAGTTGTTCTTCAAGGATTAAAGTAAAAGTTAGTTATGAAGTTGTTATTTTATGACATATTATATAAGAGCTATTAGTATTATGGCTGACTTTAACAACTGTTTGCAAGTTTAAGTTGAATAAATGGATCAGATTTTATAATCTTGAACATCTTTATTTGACATGTGGTGGCAGCAGCTGACAAATGTAGTGGAGTAAAAAATACAAAAATAGACATATAAAGTAGCTTAATAGAGATGTAGCCTACTAAAGTAAAGCATAATTGGGTCAAACACAGTATAGAGGTCGAGCAAATGTAGTCAGTTACATTCCACCACTGGTCGGGTTTATAACCAGTTGTTGCCTTGAGGGGGAGTTTCCTTGAAAGAGCAGCTGCATTTATTTAAACCCAAGTAAATATTCAACAATAATTATTCATATATTAATTGAAACTTTATTTTTCTGCAGACTAATTCAAGTTGATTACTACGAAATAAAGTCTTGTGTTCATGGCTACATTGCTACTGTATGTTGTAGTCTCCAGATCGTCATACAGTTGTATGTGTGTAACACTCACACAACAACACACTATACAATATTAACTTCAACATGGACTTTACTCTCAAATGCAACAGTTTGTCTGCCATCATCTTAATTTTTTTTTCCATGGTGCTCTGTGACTTTTCACTTACTGTGGCTCCTGGTGGAGGAATGAGTGGGGAGCAGCCTGTGGACACCCAAGAGCCTGTGGGGGTGGTCAGTCACTCAGCTGCCGCCCGACTCCCACCAAAAGGGAATGACAACTGCAGGAGAGCCAGCAGCAACAGCAGCAGCAGTCAGCAGCAGCGGTGACACCGAGATAAAACAGAGATGGGGTTTATGGTGGGCAGAGAGCTGGGCGGGGGGTGGGTGAGCTGAATCAGCCGCCCAGCTGAGGATGTTTAAAGAAAGAGTCAGCGGTGTTCAGCTTTTGTCTCTGGTCTTAAACCTCTTTTTGTGTGTGTGGAAATATAACATGTTGAAAATAGAGACATATTAAAATGTCTCTAATCTATATGGATGAACTTTTTCACACACCATCCTCGGTCCTCCTCTCTATTTCCTGTCAGATCTTGCTTGTGTGCTGTGGCGAGGGGCCAAAAGGTCCCCGTCTCTGGTCTTATTCATCAGGACCCTGGACAATAACTGTACTGTCAGGCTCATTTTGAAGATGAACCATGGTGCCATCTGCCATTTAAACTAACAGGACTGGATGCCTGTGTAATTAGGATCAGGCTTGATTAGTGTAGGCTACATCTTCTCATTGGTCTACCTCTGTCTATATAACAGTGCTCAGTGTGTGTGGGCTCAGACGAAACACTGGGCAGCTGCATAAAGCAGATACTGCAGTAACTGTAGTCTCATAGAGGAATAGCAGGTTAGTTTAAGATCTAATTATAATATATTTATGCACATTTGATACATTTTTTCTATTCTAAACACCCTCATTCCCTCGTACGTCGTCCTGCCTGTGACATTTAATAATTGTGTAATAACTGTAAAGTGAATAAAAGCACAAGAGTTTTATATAAGATTTTTTAAGCTATATTCTCAAAATGTGTCAGATTGACCCCCACACCCACCCAACACCTCCTCTCGTCCTCTCCATCCCCCTCATGGGAGGTAACAGCTGTGGTGTCACCCGGAGTCACATGACATGGGCAGGTGGGAGAAACCTATGTGGGACATCCATCCCCCCTTTCTTCCCTCCTATTCTCTCTCTCTCTCTCTCTCTGAATGTCAAACCTCACACACACGCACACACACACGTGCACAAACACACAATCTCCTCTTTTCAAGGGTGTGGCCATTTTGTGTTGCAGGAATGTGCTCCGTGTTTGTAACTCATACTGTATGTCTGATCTCCCACATTGATGAAATTCCACAGACAAAAATCTCCCTCGCTCCAGTCGCTGCTTGTAGCGGCTACGTCGCTGCTTCTCCCCAGAGACCCGCAGCTACCGGAGGGAGCATCTATTCAGGAATGGCTCACCCATAATCTCTGACCTTTCAGCTCTATCACTCTTCTGCTCTGGGAATTTTCTATTTGCCCCAATGTACTGTACATCATTTGTAACAATGATAAAAACCTGTTATTCACATGTTCTGCCGTTGAACTTCAGTGAACGTTCTTCTAAAAAATCACAAGGTTTGATGCACAAAGCCACAAACATGGATCCATGGTTGATTTAAAACTAATCCTAATCCAGCGGTGATGAGCAGCAGGACAACTCTCAAAGGAGAAATATCTATTTTATATAACATGAAACTCATAATAACTTTCACATTCAAACACCAGTCTGTGGCAAAACATCATAGTGGAACAACTAACTGCATAAAATAGCCTATGCAATGCCAAACATAGAAACATACACAGGTGGATGAAAACAAACAAACAAACTTGTATTTGCAGATACTTCTGTGTACTGGAAGCAGAGGTTTTACAAATGTATTAAATTCCAGTGAGTTTATATAATTGGAATGATTTCGTTTAGTGGATAAATGATTTCATAGCAGTAGCTATATAAGTAGTTAGAGGCAGAGAGGAGAATTTCAAAACCACGAGATAATAATATTTGCTTTGAAAGATAAACTTAATAGCAATTTTTCATTTATTGTGACTGTGAGTTGTTTTGTTTTGTCAGTCTTAATTTAATCTGCATCCAACTGAAGCAGCTTTTCCTCTGAAATGTCAGTGAGCTTCCTGTTTATGATGATTGCATTTAAAAAAAAGAAGGAATAAAGCTGTGATGCACTTTGAAGCATAAACGACATATCACAATAACAGTTTTCATTCATTTCATTTCATTATTGTCAAACTTAGCTGGGCAGTTTATTTTTTGATAATAGGATAGCCTATACTTCAAAAAACTGAAGAAATAAATGTGAAAACATAACGATGGTGTACCCTACATCAAGGGAGTTAGGGGGATAGGGAACAGGGTTAGGGGACATAGTGAAGAACAACAACACACAGAGCAGTGCTATTTCACTGCACTGAAACTATAGGCTACTAGGGGTTTAGTGTAAACTACCCTGCTGAATCCCTCTAATGATCCTTTGCTGCTGCTTTGTGATTACCTTTTCCTTGCTGTGAGAGGACAACAGAACTTATATTCACCAATAAAGCAGTATTAATTGAAGTTTTCTTAATTTCTCTTAAGCAATAAATTTATAATATGTTTCGTGTTACACACAGCTTCTGTAGCTGTTTTATTTTAGCGTCACTCTCTCAGGGGGAACGTGATGTGCGGGCTGTTTCCGGGGACAGTATTTACAGACGGACTGCCTCCGTGCTGTAAGGGTTTATCAGGCAATAATCACACTGCACCGTTATGTTAAATTCATTATCACGTTTCCACAAGTTAGAAATGACTTGTACTCAAGTTAAGGGTTAAATTATGAGTAAAGTAGTGAGTGTATATTTAGTTTAATGGAGACGTCGTGTGTCGCTGCGATTTCCCTCCGCTAGCTGACCATTATTCTGGAAACCAGAACCAACAGAGGTCGGTATCAGTCACTGACTCGTTAGCCTACTGAATATTCATGAGCTGCACTGTTTAATATTTCAGGTGTAGCTGGAGGTAAAGGTAAAACCACCGCTGCCTTGTGTTTAATATACTTGTGTTAGGTTAGAGCTTCCTGTTTGCTCCACTGCTGCATCACTGACAGTGTGAATGTCTGTCCCCTCTGCAGACCATGAGACTCACAGCTGTCCGCATGTCCAAAGTGCTGCAGCTCACCCTGGCGGTCATCAAACCGGACGCTGTGGCTCATCCTCTGATGTTAGAGGTCAGCTCTCTTTGTTCATGTTTCTGTCACTGTCACTCAGCCTGTGGTCCTCCAGACTGAGCAAACACACCGGACAGTCCACTGAATATCATTTGATTCATATTGACCAGTTATTTAACTCACACACTAAAGTACAGGGTGACTAATAAGTAGAGGCTCTGTGTGCACCTTGTTTAGAAATGCCATAATTTAGTCTGTGGTGTCTTGTATTTCTATTCATTCACACATTCAGTAAAGGTGGGAATCATAATCGGACATCATAACGATACTGTACATATTGTGATTTCCTAAGTATTACAATAACACATGTAATACATTGTGTATTGTTTGTTTGTTTTTAACCTTTTTGCTACTGCAAATTATGCCCTGAAAGGAAAACTTGTATCAACATCTGTTTTATCTAAAAAGATCAAGTTCTCACTTACATCGTTTTCATTCTCACAAAGCAGACACAATAACCTAGTACTAAAAACAAAAATTTGTATTTGCAATTTACATAATAACAGATTGATTGATACCTGGCAACTGTGTATCTACGTATATAATATTACTACACAATGTCGCTGTACTATGCTGTATCGATTGTTTTTTGTTTAGTATGATAATAATATCAGAATGCTGCCCCCTTTTCTTATTTCTTCTTCTTCTTTTCAGCTCTGTACACATTACCCTGCATGTAGCTGTGATCCAAACATATTTAGATAAAGCCATTTACACAACAAAGTTAACAACTATTTTATTTTATTCCCCTCAGGCTCTTCACCAAAGAATCCTTGAGAACAACTTTGTCATCGTCAGATGTAAAGACCTGGTGTGGAGGAGACAGGACTCTGAGAGTTTTTACGCCGAACACTCAGGTGAGAATAAACCCGCTCTGTGTTTACTGAAATTACCAGTTAGCATTTGTTCTTCCACAGAGTTTCCATCCGAGTAAACAAATGAGTCGACAGCCTGTTTTAGCAGATATGTGAAGATAGAACAAGTGATTCATCCATCATTGTACTACAGAGAGAAAACAGCCTCTTGTTGCATCACTGAAAGTCTTTCTGGTGATGACTGTCATGATAATTCGTCATAATCCAACTTGTTTTGTTTCTCAGGCCGATTCTTCTATCAAAGACTTGTTGAGTTCATGTCAAGGTGAGTCTTGCTTCACACTCACATCATGAATGTATAAATCCTGACTCATGACAGAGGTGGTAGAAACCACTCTTGCTTTTGTGCCTTTGGATGGATGTCGATTTCTGTCTGATGTACTTGAAATGGAATAACAAGGAAATTTCCATATGCCCATAACCCACGGGGCCGGCACACAAAAAGCTCTCCTCAGTTGACGGGCGCTCCTATTTCATGCTCAGCAGGTCACCAATAAATCATTCTCTGAAACTTCACAGCAGGAGTTTCAATCATCAGTGGACTGCCAAGTTTAGCACAAACACTCCTGGGGCAATTGTCTGAAAATTACCACGTCGCCTGCTCACAATAGCTCCGCATGAAGCATGAACACCCGCCGGACCGCTAAAGGTGCTTGTAATCACGTTGTCATGTTTGTCTTGTCAGAGCGGTGAATCAGTAGTTGCCACAGCAACCTTTCTCTGAGTGAAACACAAGAAGCATCTTCGACATAGCAAGCTCCAGTTATTGTATTTCATTGTTTTTGCTAAAACTGATAACTATCGATCTGTGAGACCTCTAGGGTGACTGGATTTATAGGGAAAGCCTTTTTCTTTTTTTAGCTTCCTGTTAAAGGGACAGTTTGTAGGATTTAGGAGGACCTAATAGAAGAAATGGAATATAATCATCATAATTATGTTTCCAATAGCATTTAAACACTTGAAACTCAGAATTGTTGTGTTTTCATTCGCTTAGAACGAGTCCTTTGTATCTACACAGGGAGCAGTTTGTCTCATGTTGCACCACCGTGTTTCTATAGTCGCCCAAAACAGAGGAATCAAACTCTGACTTTAGAGAGTTGTTTAAATGTTTATGCAAATCTATGTCCATTTTTGGAAAGGATGGGGTATTCAGTTGGTTGTAGTCTGCAGTCTTACCACTAGATGGCACTAAAAAAGCTCTGTGTGTAACAGACCCACACACAGTTTTGACCATACAACATTTAAACTTGTATTGACTATACAAACTGATGTCGAACTCTTTTCCCCAGCGGCCCAATGCGTGCGTACGTTCTAGCCCGAGACGACGCCATTCGTCACTGGAGGGAACTGATGGGACCGACCAAAGTCTTCAGAGCCAGATACACCTCCCCTGCATCCATCAGGGCCCAGTTTGGACTCACAGACACACGAAACACCACTCATGGTTCAGGTTAATATGCTCAAGACCCCACACACCGCACTGTCAGATCACACTGCAAGTTCATCAGGTTTACTCTGGCATAAAATCTCTACATGATCATATGAAAAGAGCAGAAATACAAGTAGTGTAAATTTAAACATTCAAGGTAAGTTGCATCCCAAAAACACACAAATAATGTTTTTTCTTGGGGAACCACAAAAGTGCATCATAAATCCTGTCTTAATATCTTCACAAAGCTATAAATCATCAGGCTCAAAGGTCTCAAGGGTCCTATTATTATAGTTCATTGAAGTCTTAAGATTACAAACCATGTCTTGCCAATAATACATTTTCTGCTTTTTCTATCCCTGGACATTTCTAAAATTTTTTTTTTTTTTTTAACCATTTCTCCAGATTCTCTTGAGTCGGCAAAAAGAGAAATCAGTTTCTTCTTCCCAGACTTCCGTGTGGACGAGTGGATGGAGAAAGAGGAACCATTGTTCAGGGCGGGACAAATCCAGTTCGACCATCAAAAACAGATCCACACGCTTTCAGCACAAAGCTGACCTCAGAGCTGCTGCTACAGTCACTGAACAACAAATCACTGTCAGGTCAAAGACTCAGGCAGAACGATTCAGCTGCTGTTTTATTTTTTATCCTTTGTTCACTGAAACCTGCCGCACTTTGTGTTTCACCTCAGATCCTCAAAGTGCCAATGTGCGCAACCCATGTCTGTGCTATTAAAGCCGTTTCTCCTTCCCTGCCATGTGTTAAAGTTTAAAATAGGGGCCATCTATATGTCTTTCTTTTATTTATTGTCATTTTAGAAAACACAAATGACTAGATAAGAAAATCAGACACTGTATTGTACAAAACAACACCATGTAGTCGGACAGTTTTACATTATCATCACAAACGCCATTCGTAACGATCGGTTTCAGTTTCCTGAGCCATTCAGATTGTAGCACAGCAGCAACTACCTGTTTGTCAATAACAAAACAATAAAACATTTATTCTTTGTGAATATTCAGTACTGTCAAATAACACTGTAATTATAACCTTTACACATACATTTATTCTAAAAAGCATATTAAAACAAGATTCGACTTAACGTAAGAATTTTGAAGTGTGTCAAACACTGGTCCAAACAGGCTGTCTGTTGCAAATTATGAATTCTTCATTTAGTTTTGGTCTGATACTCTATTATGCTCTGAAATGTCATATTTCGTATTTTCTGTTATCAAACTAATGAACAGTGAAACATTGTCGTAACAGGCACCATCGAGATACATTAAACAGAATTCAATATAATATGGCTGAGTCAAAAATGAGAAAACGAGCCAGGTTGAAATTTATGCCTATTTAAATTTTAGTGTTGAGAGTCTCTGGCAAAGTCACACATCCCATAACGACCCATTAAGTCTTCTCCGCAAAAAAATAATGTAGTTCATCTAGTTCACAGTCATCGTTTTTTTCTTTGGCTTCCTCCACTTTCCCCTGCTCTCAAGTGTTTTGTGCTGACACCTGTTTCAGAGTTTCCACAGGCTTCATGACCTCGTAGGTGGTGAGCGACTTCTTCACCTTCCCGTTCTTGTCCACCTGATGGATGCTCTGTGTCACCGTGATGGTCACCTGCTTGGTTGACATGCGATTGTCCTGCCATTTTGTCTGTTAACGGTGAAGAACGACGTATCAGGCATAGTAAATAAAAGATATCAGCACTCTTAAAATGCAAAGTGTGGCATGAAAAACAAGCATTGAAAATATGTGTGTTGTCTTTGTTTTCTTTGTTTGTTGAAATGTGAAAAAAAGTGGAAAATGCATGTTTTCATTTCCCACAGACCATGTTGATTTTTTCAGATGTTTTGTTTTGTCAAGCCAACAGATATAAACCCAAAGTTTCCATTTACTGTTATGTACGACCAAAAAAATAAATAAAAAAAAGCAAGAAAATTGTCACATCTAAGAAGCTGGAAACAAGAAATGTTTAAAGTTTTGATTAAAAAAATGAATAAAACTAATATTTGATCATCAGAATGTTTGTATATTGTATTTATGTTCACATTTCAGCCATTAATATAACACATGAGCAGGAATAAGAACAAAAAAAAGTCAGTCTTTTACTCCCAAATCATTGATTTTACTCAACAAATTAAGAGATTAAAGCAGAAGTAAGTGATATATTTGTGTTAATATAAGTCTTAAATAGTTATATCTTCCGACAGCAATCACTTACATAGAGTGTTTGGACCGAAACACGGGTCTGTCAGTCCCTCTGCTCTGCTCTGAGCCGAAGAGAAAACATTTATCGTATCCTACAGTTTTTATCCAATGAGGAGAGAGAACGGCATGCAGGGCTGTGTGTGCAGCCAAGGGACGCCGTGAATGTGGTGACGTAGGGACGAGGACTGTTATGGTGCGTTCAAGGAAACTCGTAACTCGTGACCTGTGAAGTCGTACCAGTTCGATCTGGTACGAGTTCACGGGTCAGAAGTTACGAGTGGCCGTTATAGTGACTTTCACAGGTAAAACAGGTCGGAGAAACACGAGTGGGTTGCCTGGAACGCTACAAAGTCGTAAGTTGTGACTTGAAGCTGTAATTTACAGTTTCAAAAGCCTGCCTGGAACGCAGCATTAGCCAAAACGACCGGATCGCTTACTTCTGCTTTAAGTCAGAAAAGAAGAAAATAAAAATAAAATGTGCTTTGACAGTGGCAGCGTTTACAAAGACAGGGAGAGACTCACAATCTCTTCAGTGTGTAGGACGCTTCGGCGCTGCACTGTGGTGCCAGACAACGGCAGCGCCTCCTCTTTGGGCGGCGAGGCCAGGATGGCAGGAGGGCTGCTGGGCTTCACGTCATCCAGACTGGCCTCAGACACGGCCGAGCAGACCTTCAGGTACGCCTGCGCAGGAGGAGGGAGGCCGTCCTCGAAGAAGTCTGGAACTGAAACAAGATCTGTGTTTACTGACCGAAAAGCAAAAGCTCGTCTCTTCAAACACACACAAGGTTAACAAGGCTCCATCACACTCTGGTGTACAAGGTTTTTAGGTTGAAGAACATCTCAGGAACGTCTGGAGGAGTTTCTTCAAATTTGGTTCAAACTCTCACTTGGACTCAAGGATGAACTGAAAGTAGTCAAATGCCAATATTACTGTGACCTCACAATACATCTTTTTGGCCACAATAATTAATATGCTAATTATGACACTAATCTAGTATAGAATATGTAAATTGTAATATGTAAATCCGATACAAAAAAAGACCCTAACCCTAGCCCTAACCTCAGTTTGACAATAATAAAGCAAAATTCAGATTCAAGAGGCTAAAGACCAATAAATAACAATACATGAAAATGAATTGTAATCAATTATCATGTAGGAGATGAATAAAATATTCAGGAAACAGCTGAAAGAAGACACATTATGATATTTACCAACAATATCTTAAGAGATGAATCATGTGGCATTAACAAAGATAAAGTAATAAGATCTGGTTGGTTATTATCTAGAAGATCATCAAGGTCTGACCTTCAAACAAATCCAACAGCATATGGAACAGCATTATTAGTCATGTATTCCCTGAGCTTTGGGAGACTGTGACTGTGTACTGACCTTTTGTTCGTTACTGTGGTTTCCTTGAGTTTGTTTCTTTCATTAGTCACAGGACAGAGTAAATAGTCCATTACTGCTGCTGCTGAACTCATCTGACCACAGTGTGATGAATTACGGAAAAACACTTTGAAAGTAGGCTACTACCTTATAAGCACAACATGAACAACAACATACATAAATAGTATGTAGGTAGTACTTGATTTAATCTTTGCAGTTACCAGTTCAGACAGACCTGGACCTGTTTCATGTCTTCTGAGGGAGCTCAACTGATTTTGCCTTCACAATCACATCAAGGCTCCTCTGCCTTCGTTCATTCACTCCTCGCTGTATCTGTTGCCATGAGAGCCAAGTCCTGTTTGAGCACACTGGCTTTTGATGTAACCTATTATGCCCATTTACTGATTCATCCTGTAATGGCTTCAAAGAAAACGGCACGCAAGAGGCAAAATTAACATACAACAAAAGGATTGTTGTGACTTCATTCTGTTTCTGAGCTGGATGCACGGGAGAAATGAACTACCACAAGGACAAAGGTTTCCATCTCCTTTCAGTTTCTTCCTCTCTCTTTCTTTTCGAATGCGTCACACACTTACAACCTCCAGAGGTGTTGGATGTGCAAAGGGAAACTGTTACACCTACAGGATTTTTTCCTGCAGGGTAAAGCAGATAGACGCCAACGGCATAGGTGATACCTTTCACTTTGATGTTCAGCGTGAAGCAACGACCACTCGCTGCTAATCCAATATGACTCTGAGCCTGAACTCTCGCTGCCCGCTGTGGATCACAGCCAATATTAAAACAGCCTGATCATAAAAACCTCTGTGCAATAACATATTAGTGAACATAGAGTAGTCATTTACTCTACATATTTAACCAGAAAAATAGTAAAATACCCATTTGAGGGTGTGAGATGAAAGCGGTCATATGATATAGTCATTTAATAGCAGTAAAAAGAAGACTGTAATTGCAGTGGGAATCAATTAAGTGCCAATTTATGCAACCATGAATGTATTATGTTAGACTGTTAGGCTGATCCAGTTAGCAGATCAATTAAATATTCACTGACCCATCCACTAGAGCCATAATTCATTCTTCTTACCAGGGCTGATTGTTTTCTCAGAACTGGAGCCGGCCTCCGAGTTCTCCGAGGGGATGCTGTGGATGGACGACAGAGGGATGTCTGTGTCTGTGCTGGTCAGCCATGTCGACTCCGTCTCTTTAGTCCAGCTCTCCAGGTAGCGAGGCTCCAGGGCGTCGGTCCTGCTGCCCCCACAGCCCATAGTGCTGCCTGGGGCCGGCTTCACTCCCAAGGTGGACTTTTCTTCAGAGCAGGGAAACAGGGCCCGTATTCCTAAAGATTCTAAGAATCCTCTCAGAGAGCTCCTAACTTAACCTAAAGATTCCTAGCAAGGAGTTTTAGCTTAGGAGTGATTCCAGAACACTCTCAGAGAACTCTGAGCAAGGAATGGACAGAAACTCCTATCTTAGTGAGGAGGTGTGGTTGACCCCTGAGTCATCATTTCAAACGCTGTGATTGGTTGATCCTAAAAGTTAGATAAAGGGGTGGTGTTTAGCTCAGTTGGTAGAGCAGCCGCCCCATGTGTTGAAGCTATAGTCCTCGCTGCAGGTGACCCGGATCGAATCCCGTGTCGAGCAGTCCTATCCTGCATGTCATTCCCCCTCTTTCTGCTTCCTCTCTCTCTCTCAATTGTTCTGTCAATTAAAGACCAAAAAGCCCCAAAAACTTAAAATATACTTTTGGTGATAATGTGCAAAGGATGGACCCTCAAATCGATAAATTTAACCATAGAATCCAATCTTATGAAGACTGTGTAATTGTAAAAAATATTTCACATAAAACAAAATATCCGTTAAATGAATAGTAAGCTATACTTTAAAATGATCCTACAAAATGTGTGAAAACTTGCACAGTATTGACATAGTGAAATTTATATTTATTTGCTTATATTAATTACCATGCTAGTAATTTTTGCACTTTCAACTTTCAACAGTTCAACTCAATTTGGTATTAACGAAGATAAAATGGCTCAGCTTTCATCAGTGTCTGTGATTGCTGACTTGCCTATAAGAAGCAGTGTTGGTTGGCTTTGAAATCTACCACAAACCAGTGAACAGCAATGGAGAAGAAAAGAACAAGGAAACCCAACTGGTCAGAGGAACAGGAACAATCTGTAGCGTTTCATTAATTCACTGTCATCCAGTGTGTGGAGAATATCTCTCCTGCCTGCACCATTTTGTCCTCTGCTTAGGGAACTCCTAAGCCACTTAAAAGTCCTCTTCCCTGCTCTTAACAGATCCCACCTTAGGAGCTCTCTTAAGAGCTAGGATTCTTTAGGAATAGCTTTTATCTTTACTAGGATCTACTCTTAAAGCAGAAGTAAGTGATATATTTGTGTTAATATAAGTCTTAAATAGTTGTATCTTCCGACAGCAATCACTCACATAGAGTGTTTGGTCTGAAACACGGGTCTGTCAGTCACTCTGCTCTGCTCTGAGCCGAGGAGAAAACATTTATCGTATCCTACAGTTTTTATCCAATGAGGAGAGAGAACGGCATGCAGGGCTGTGTGTGCAGCCAAGGGACGCCGTGAATGTGGCGACGCAGGGACGAGGGCTGTTATGGTGCGTTCATGGCAACTCGTAACTCGTGTTTTTCCGACCTGTGAAGTGGTACCAGTTCGATCTGGTACGAGTTCACGGGTCGGAAGTTACGAGTGGCCGTTATAGTGACTTTCACAGGTAAAACAGGTCGGAAAAACACGAGTGGGTTGCCTGGAACGCTACAAAGTCGTAAGTTGTGACTTGAAGCTGTAATTTACGATTTCAAAAGCCTGCCTGGAACGCAGCATTAGCCAAAACGACCGGATCGCTTACTTCTGCTTTAACTTTTAGGAGAAATTCTAAGAAAACATCATGATTCTAAGAATTTTCTTAGAATTTGGCCACTAGGAGCAACTCTTTGCACTAAGAATCTTTAGGAATACGGCCCCAGGTTTACACTGGATTTCAGTTGGATTACTTTGAGCAGTGACACTGACTGAGAGATTGACAGTTTAATCAATACATATTGATGATATGATTAATGGCAGATACCTCCTCAGACAATATCTAAATGTGACAACATGTCGACATGAAAACAAAATGGTCAAAACAATAAAATAAACTACACTAGTCATTAACATCATCCTAATGAACATTCGGTCATCAGTTTTCTTCTCTTCTTACTCATTTGCATTAATTTGACCTATAATGGGGCAAAAAATGGATTAACAGAAACATGTTTAAGAATCATCAGGTTAATAGTTAAGGTCATTTTTGAAGGAATCAAACAGTATCTTCTATGTCAAAACTCTCAGGTGAGAGAATCTACTGCTTCTCTTGATGTGTCTTATGCAATAATGTTTTTTTTTTTTTTTTTTAAACAAGCTGTTGGGAACCTGTGATTCAAATGCTTTTTTTCCCCTCTTTTTTTTTTTTTAACCATTTTGTGACATTTTACAGACTAATACTACTAATTAACAGACAGCGAAAACAATATTCAATCGCAACTTTGGCTAAACCCCTTCAGACTGTTGACCTGATATTTTCTCAAACGACATAAACAGTAGGTTACTCACAGCACAGCACACAGCTGTGGGACACGCCGGGTGCCCTCATATGATTGATAATGAGACTGCGTGGGTCGAGTGGTCCCTCACAGTCACGTTTACATTTCTTCAGCAGCATTTAGAGGCAACATCTTCTAATCATCAATCAGGTCAAGGAGGGCGGCCTGCTGATCATCAAAACATGTGATCACCTGTAGGGAAACAAGAGAGGGAGGGAGAGAGAGAAGAGAGAGAAGAGAAAGAAGTGAAGAAGTAAAGAAAAGACATCCTTTTATCTTCTTATTGACATCTAGAGACCTTCTAGCACTGAGAATCAATACATGTTGTAAAATCATTAAGGCACAGACTTTATCTACAGGCTAAGCAGCCTTTAATCACTATAGTGGACCACTGAGCCTTTTCAACTGGGCTTTCTCTAAATGAGATGAGGTCTGATTTTTTACTGACACTGACTAAGCTGCTCCCAATCAGGCCTCCTATGGATCATTATACTGTATCGCCTGGTTTACTCATTCACTTGTATGAGAAAATCCTAAAGAGCAGCAGTGCAGCATGTTGGGTAAAAAAAAAAAAAAAAACGATGGCTAAAAACGCAGTAAACGCAGTAATCGACCTGTCAGACACAGGCCGAGAGGAAAATAACCAATAACAGCGATTGATAATTAAAAACCAAGCAAAAAAGGGTTGAGGGTGTTTGGCACAACATCGTCGTGGTTTAACGCAGTTGATGTATAGAGATGAAGGTGGAGGCTTACTGGTGGTGCTGGTGTCGCCGCTCCGCTGCTCCGCGTCCTCCGCCTCACGGACCCTGAACATGCCGTCAACAAGCACCGAGCTCCGGACGGTTACAGACCGCGCGTCCGTCCGTCCGCTCCGACGTCCATCCTCCTCCTCCTCTTCCTCCTCCTTTCCTCTCCCTCCTCCACTACCACAACAAAGCTGATCGAGGACCAGTGAGTATTAAGTCGTTCAGCCCGTTGTCATGAAGATGAGGAGGCAGGTAGACGCTGCTCCGCATCTCTGAATTAAAGTAAAAATGGGATGAACTCGTCAGCTGTTGCCAGGTAAACTTGAAAATAACACCTGCAGGTTTTCTGTGGTTCTTGTGGGCACTGCCACCAACACATTAGTTTCCTGGGAGGACACTGCATCTAATTAACACTTGCCTTATAATGTAGAGATTAAACACTTATAAGTAAACAAAAAATGTTGGATTCACAATTAGGAAGGCTACCTCTTCCCTTTTTAGAGATATTTGTACAAAAAAAACCTTGTTCCCTAGCCTAGAATAATACTTGCTTCATATTTCAAATTTATAGCTGAGCTCTTATCTGAGATGGCTGTAAAACAAAACAAACAAACAAACAAGTGCACAAAGTAGAGCCACATTTGCAGGCCTATAGTGCCACAGCATTGATAACCTCCTGGCCCAACAACTCACCTGTGCCCCTGTAGCACCAGTCAGATGTTCACTACTCTGACCACAAGGGGACAGTCACACCCCACCCCTACATCCCAGATATGTGTCAGTGGTTTCCCTGTTCTTCATTAAATAGGTTTTATTTAAATAGGTTGTGGTGTCGACAGCTACTACTCGCTGCCTCAAGTTAAGAAGTCGCTGGATCCAGTTAAATGAGAAGAATTAAAAGCATCTGCTCACTTCAGCCCAGTGCAGCCATCCGCTTTATTGTCTGTGCTCTCAGTCACACAGACCTTTATCAGAGCTGGCTTATCTTGAAACCTCAAACAAATGTGAATCCAGGAATTTTAACATGAATGCAGAGCCAAGATAAACAGCTCCATGCCAAAAAAAAAAGAAAAACAGTTCATTAAATGTGCAAAAGGGGAGAAAATGGTGCTGAATATCTGTAGCTGAAACCAAAACATAAAAATAACTGGCAATGAAGATTTTTGTTCCATATCATCTTATATTAATTACAATTAACACCATTATATCAGATCAGACATATTCCTTATCCATTTGTTTTTTAATTAATTAGTGTGATATATATCATTTTGACAGCAGGACGTAAAAGGAGAGAACAGTGTGGTTCTGTGCTCTCTGCAATGTAATCCACCAAAAGTTCTTTATTTTCCCCCGTCAGCTGTATTATATGTGTGGTAAGATGCAGGAGAAGAAGCTGAACTGTTACAAAAAACAGATGGAGTTCTGCCACTGTGTGGAAATATTCATTTTACCCCAGAGTTATTTCTTTTGCTAAAACTGCAGCTCATCGATTGCCTGTAAAAACTTGGCAGCAAAGTGCACATTCATCATCACACTTCTCCTCCGTGGTCAGTCTGGATTCGTTTTTTTTTTTTTGATTTCCACAATGAGCTGAAGGAATAATAAACAGCACCTCTCATTCCTTCTGCTTTACTCAAGCATCAACCGAGTTTGAAAAATATGAGAGCTCCGCTTGTGGAAATGGAGCTCATTTATTTCTGATGCATCAGCTGCCAATAAACCACATTATGAGAAACAGACAAAGAATGGAGCTTCAACTGTAAGATCAATTCACTAATGGGGAAGTTCGCCACTTGCTCCTGTCACACAGCAGTCCGATGTGCAACGGTATACGGTGTGTGCCCTGGTCAATTAGAGTCGCCTGACCGCCACCACCGTTTATGGGACGTCTTTCAAACTGTCAGCTCCTAATGTACAAAACACTTAAAAACACAGGTGTAAATACAGGATTTACAAATGGTCCGGCCTCAGGAAGGTCCCGTGATGCTTTGTCCACTGTATTACATCATTCTTCACTAATGGACAGTCTGTAATGGAGAGGATGACTGTGACAGGATGACAGAGGAGCACAGTGATTCCTAAGCCATGAACCCCCCCGCCCCCCTGTATATACAGCGCAGAGTAGAAACACAGATGTTTCATCTTGTGGATTCTTCATCACAGTGGGGGAACTATACCAAAAATGTCCACGCTGCCAATCGACATCTAAATGCATAATTCAACCATTACTCCGCAGACGTCTGTGAGGATGTGAGATGAAATCAAAACCCTGTGCCTTCCTGCGCTCCGTCCTCGCCTCCCACCCCCCCTCCTCCCAAGCTAATGAATCTCGCATCCTGTGGACAGTCAGGTCAATATGAGGCTGGGCAGCTTTGATTTGTATGTCCTGCCCCTCTGTCCTATTGGACTGGTGGTCAATAGGCCTGTCTTCCCATTAACCTGGCTATTAATGTGGCTCGCTGCCAAACGCTACACTGTCACGAGATCGCAGCGGTCTCAGTCCCAAACAAGGAGGCGTGCTGCTGAATTATGTTGAAAATGTGCTTTACATCTGGTGTATTGCATGCAACAGACTTCCTCTCACTGTGAGCCAGTCAATGATACTCTTAGAGGGGTTTCTCTTCTCTCCTCTGGCGCAAGTCCAACTAGTCACAAATCTTCACATGCGAAGTCTGAGTTGATATAAAACCTGTGTGTTTCAAAATGTTGACTATTCAATCACAGAGCTTTTAAACTGTATGGAGTAACAAGTTGTGATTTTTTTTAACATAGCCGAGGGAAAGCTACTGTAAGTTGGTTTAAAGATTTAAAGCTGCGCTATTTGCTTTGTTTATATGAATAATGGATCAAAAGAACGACTGAAATAAAGACAGTAGTCAGCGTTTTAGCATCTTTCAGCTCATTGTTTTATTATTTCAAGCCAAACTTAAGTGTCTAGGGTCACTCTAAGCAGTTCAGTTCAGTTTATTTAGAGTGTAAAATCACCATGGTAGCTACATGGTCTCAATACACTTTACAGTAATCAATTACAATAAAATCAATCAAGGGAAAGTAGACAGGCCAATACGCAAAAGAACACACAAAAATGCACCAAAATATTGAGTAGAAAGGTAGTGGAAAGTGGAAGTGGATTCTTTAATATGTAACAGGAGGCTACTCCATAAGTAGGGAGCGTGTTAGGAGAAGGCCCTGGCTGCAACCAATTGATTATTTATTGGCCGAGGGAATGACCAGAAGGTGTGAGTTCAGGGAGCAAAGAGGACGAGGCGGAATATAAGGTGTGAGTAATTTGGATCGGTAAGATGAGGCAAGGCCATTTAATGCCTGATAAGTTAAAAGAAGAATCTTAAAATCTGCTGTTAATAAATCTCCTCTTAATAAATCACCAGTGTTTTTTTCCACCAACAGCGGACAGTCAAAGTCAGCAACCACTGCAACTCGTGACCAAAGTTTTAAGCTGTATTACCTCATTTAAGTGCCCAGACTCCATCTATAATAAATCAGACAGTTATAAACTCAGCAGGTAGTTTTCTTTTAAACAACAGATATTTGACTTGTTATAGCAGTAAAAGCACAGATGTTGCTAACAACATCAACAATGACTCTGTTGTATTCCAGTGTTTCAACAGCTTGAGTTTAATTTAAGTTTAAGTTGATTTAATTCACCCATATTTTATTTTATTTTATTTACACCTGTGCTTTTCTTACAGAGGCATTTATCTACACATTCATTCAGAGCGTATATACAATAGTACATAGAGCAGTTTGCTATATTTTCATTTGTGCTCAATATAAGAAGCATATTTCGCTTCCTCCATAAATTCATCGGCAGTGTGTGTGTGTGTGTGTATGTTGGTGTGTTGAACCAAACTCAGTGCTCCAGTTGGCCTCGGCACTCCTTACATTCCCCCGCCGCTTCATTTTTAACAGCTGGACAAGTTTGATAGCGGATAAATGCACTCTCCAGTGATTTGCAAAGTTTTGCGGGAGGGAAAAAGAAACTCTTTTCTGGCAAATTGTGTGAGGAGTGGAGAGTGAATGAACCAGAATGTGCAGCAGCAAAGCAGCCAAATCCAAACGTTTGCTGGGATTTCAGTGAGACAGCCAGTGAGTTACAGCGCTGGAAAACTAATTAGGATGATATGGCCTGGGAAAGGGGAGAGGTTGTCACAAATGATCACTGGTTTTGTTATTCATTTCTTATCTGTCAAAAAAATATGTAATAATTATTTATGTTACAGGACAAACTACAAAAAACACAAATTATATGTGCAGTACAGACACCGAGCATCTCAGAAACACTGAAACACTCTGTAAACGATACTGAGATCCGATCCCATCAGCAAATTGTTGATATTGGAGCTGCCAGTGGTAAAACGAGCAGCTTATCCAGATTGAGCTTTGCCTGGAGGTTGCGGTTCAGCGGCATCAATCACATCTCTGGGCCTTTTTTCTGGCAGAGACGCGCCCCTGCTCTTCAGACTGGCGGTGACAATCTCCCCCTCTCATGCGGAGCTGTGCCAGATATCTCTCCAGAGGTTGTGTTCTTTCAATCCATCATGGTCTGAGCTAACATGACACCTTTTCATTAGTGCAGAGTGTTTCAGAGAAAAGGCAAAACTACTGCCCCAAAATAAGCAAGCAGGTTGAGGATAAAGTGAAAGTGTTAATGAGGTGAGCATAGGTTTAATGCTCTCAGGTTTATTTATCTTGGGGGAACAAAGAGAGCTGCTCAGAAGTGTTCAGCAGCCGTTCACTGGATATAAAGATTTTTACTTTTTATTCTAATGTTTTCTTCTTTTTTTTCAGAGTCCACTTTGAAAAAGCTTTTATGGTATGTTTCATAGAAATTAATTAAACAATTAAACAAATCTGCTTGAGGCTTTATATTTCTGGCATGTCCTCTGGATTCATCTAATGAAAGCTGGAAGAAAAACTGCACAGCCCAGCATCGTTAAGTATATATATATACTTTCATTTCACTGAAAGAGCCTTAATTTTAGAACATAAAAATTAATAAATTTCATCATATCTTGATGAAACAGCCTTTTATTTAATCTAATTACATAAAGGAGGCTGTAAAAAAAGAAAAAAATGTGACTGTGAAAGCCAAGTCTCTGTCAAAACTTGAACAGCACTTAAAGTTGTGTTTGACCTAAAAATTATTAATATTACCTCTATAACAAAGTCATTCTCCATGACTGATTTATGTAATTTTCTTTCTGTCATCTGTGCAAGTGCAAAAATCGATCTTTAGCCACTCCTCTGGCCTCAATTGATATTTCCGCCTTTTAAATTCTGGTGAAGGCCGGCCTGTAAATGCAGCCTTTGCACTTTATGTGCTTCATTCGTTTTATCCAGCTAAACACATACTCTAATCCTATCAAAGGCAAAGAATATTCCAGAAAGGGCATTAGCGGGGGGCTTATGAAGCGAGAGAGTGGGACATTAGTATTCATGGAATTTCTTGGGATGGACTCTTGGTTTTAGCGAAATTGTCTTGGGAAACTCTGGTGGAGCTCAAATAAACATTCAGCTACGAGCTAACATAAAGAGTCATGGTGGATGCTGAAGATGTTGGACTGGAGACTTCAGAACTGCGGTAAAAGATGCTCCGCTATGAGATCTGTAATGATTTACCTTCCTTGTATTGCTTATCACCTCCGCTGTTTCTACTAAAGACATTTTAGTTGTAGTTTCTAAAACAGAATTTTCCTGATTAAAATCATGAAAAGTTATGCTGACTTGGAGCGACTTGGATGACTTGTATTGATGATTTGATAAAACCTGGAAATTCTCAGAGAGCAGAAGTCTCTCCTCTCCAAACATGAAAGCTGTTTGGAGTTTGGAAAAAAAAGACTCAGACTGTGAAACTGTGAGAAAAAAGATTCTCTGGTCTGATGAAACCAAGATCGAAGAGTCTAATCTCAATTCCAAATGTCATGTCTGCTCATTGCCTGCTCGAATGGTGATGCATGGTGGTGGCAGCATCGTGCTGTGGGGGTGTTTTTGAGAGACTGAGAGGATCTCAGGCCGGATTAAACATTTGCCTTCTAACAGGACAATGACCCTTTGCACACGGCACTACAGGAGTAGTTTAGGGACAACTCTGTGAACGCCATCGAGTCCTCAAGCCAGAGCCCTGACCCGAACTCAATCAAATAGCTACCTCTGGAGAGACCTGAAAATGGCCGCCCACTGACAGTCCCCATCCATCCTGACAGAGCCTGTGAGAATCTGCAGAGGAGGACAGCAGAATATCCCCAAATCCAGGTGTGCAAAGCTTGTTACATCACACAAAAAAGACTTAAGGCTGTAATTGCTGCCAAAGTTGCATCAAGTAATCCTGAGTAAAGGCCCTGAATACTTATCTTATCTTAGTGATACTTCACTTTGTCATTATGGGGTAGTGAGTTTAGGCTGATTGGTGGAAAAAATAATTGTAATCACTTTAGCACAAGGCTGCATAAGAATTTAATAGAGTAGATAGAATAAAAACTATGAAGAGGTGAAAATACTTTTTGAATGCACTTTATCTACGCCCAAATTACCTGGTCAGTTATGACACTTCTCTTAGTTGGATGTCAACAACCATGGAGTGAGATTACATGAGTTCTCTGGCATTTTCTGGAAGTGCCAAAATGTATTTCACAGTTTTTTCCGGCTCCCTGACATGCATGACCTGGTCCCTTTGTTAAGTGCAAAAATAAGCTCTTAAACTGCAAAATACATCATAACATGTTATTTTGTCACGCAGGGATATGACTCCAGCTTCACTAACTGGAGCCATTGGTGCAGTGAGAACATGAGTGAGTGCATTTGGTTTTCTTATTTAGTGCCAATGCCTGAGGGAAAATGTTGTAAAATTTAAATTCTAGTATGTGTTTTTGAAGTATTGATGCATAAACATTCAGAAGCACTACATGTTTTACCAGAGTTTTTATATGTGAAGTGAAGGCTAGGTCAGTTTTCCTGCATTTGCTCAAACTGACTAAAGTTAAAGGTTATGAGAGGCGCTCTTCAGTGTGTGGAGTTAGTGCAGCGTTGAAGGCTGCGCATGCGTGATATGCTGGTTTTGAGGCTGAAATATAATGACTATATGCTGGTTTTGAGGCTGAAATATAACGACTATCTTGCGGCTTGACACAAAACGATGAACAAAACCACCTAAATTAACGGGACTTTTCCACTTATCAATATGATTTTGGTGTTAGTTAAATGATTACATTTGAGAACATATAACTGAGCTATGAGTGGCACTCAACTTGTGTAGTGGTTTAATAAGACAAAAGTCCTTTGGGGAACGTGATTTATTTGGTAAATATCATTTCACTTTGATCTGTGAAGGCTTCGGATGGCAAAAAAGAAATGGTCAAGAGGTCACCTGAATCTGTTGTTTATTTTTTCAATTTCTATCATATACTTCACTGTGTGAAGCTGCAGGAAGCTGATCGAGTGTGCTTCGTTGGTGATGCAGATGAAACAGGCTGAACATCTTGGTTTACTGCTTTGATGGAGCGTCTTCGATAGATGTAGCCAGTCAGGGCTTCATGGCTTCAAGTGCAACAGTTAAACAAATGCACAGACATGAATGTGTAGGTGAAGGTCTGAGATCATCACTAGCTGTGATGGACAGTGAGGTAAACACTGCGCCGCATTCATCAGCTTTACGCTCCGCTAACATGGATTGCCACATAATCCATACACTACAGAGTAATCATTTAAAAACAACATTGTTAAGTTGTCTATGTGTATCTAATAGATTTCAAAATTAACTCTACAGAGCTATTTGTTGTGCGGTTATTGTATTGGAATAGTAGCACAATGTAGTATAATGTAGACACATTGTGAAACAAATGCTGATCATTATACACAAACTGTCTGAACAAAATTAGTTTTTATAGAATTTTCTCAGATTGTTCGGTCACATTTTTTCCCCCCACATCACGAGTGACATCTTGACAGTATAATTTCTACGTTGGTAGAAAAGTGCCTTAGCCAGAGTAAACCGCCATCACAAGCTAATGAGCCGATGAGATAATGTGGGTAATTAGTCGCTCTGTACTCTTTGAGGAATGATCATGTTCTCCCACGGGGAGCAGTGGCACATTTATAAAGTCAATAGGATCAATCAAACAGCTAATTTAGATTCATTCATTTTTGCTTTTATCAGAAAGGCATAAAATGAGCTGTGGGTCCTCAAACAGCACGAGCAAATTTAATTTGAATTCATTTGTTTAATATGTGCATTAGAGATATAATCGTTCAAAAACATGTGACACTGGTGCCACAGAATATTTTATCTTGTGGACAGACTTGAATTTCCAATTAATATATTTTCAAATTCTTTTTTCATTTATGTAGCTACAAATAAATAAAAAGCATAATTTGTTTGGTGAATATAACAGCAGCTGGGTTTAACCCTCCATTTTTCCCATGTGTCACTGGCCGAGTAAACATAAACATTTCATGACACAATTCATATACTACAGGAAGATGACATGAGCGTGATGAAGGAGATTAGTAGCTAGTCAGTCTAATTAAACTACGAGTGGTGTTGCTAGGTTACAGTGGTGATGTCAGAGGACCATCCCGACACACTTGTGTGCGTGTCAAGTCATCTCAGGGTCTTATTGTTTATTCCATCCAAACCCTGTGCTGGCATTGCAACACCCGCTCATTTTCAGATAATAGTTTTTACCAGCGTGGTCTTTGCGTACGGATCCACTTAAACTCGGTCCAAAAACACTTCCTGCTCTCCCTCCTGAGATGTAACTGCCAACCCCACCCCATCTCATACAGAATCAATACAGTACATACCAAAATGGATCCATATTACAGGAGCAGAAGTGTGTAGAACAATAAAAATGTGCAGGCGGTGCAGCAGATGGGATTGTTTCATACACTGCTGATTCACTGTAATGAGAACAGGGAACATCCACAGCTTAAAGCCTGATGTATGCTTCCTACAACTCAAAACGACAGGACAGGTAGGGTCCTGCAAGTGAAGCTAATTCACTGAAAATAAAGCCAAATCTACTATTACCATCTCTTATAGATCGGCTGTTTTCCATTTACGAACCTGTAACAAAAATAAGACACGGTAATAACAAACTCATTTCCAGCACCAGTCTATGACCTCAATTGTACTTCTTTTGTGCACAAAGAGAAGGGAAAGAAAGGAAAGTGAGTGAGGGAAGAAGGGAAGGAGGGAGGCTGTGGACACGTTTGTCAGGAAAGAATGAGTCTGAGCTCATGTCCCCTCTAATCATGAAACTGTCAGAGATGATTTAAAGAGCAGCTGTTCATACGTCTGACTGTACGCTATATCACCACCGCTGAGGTGAACCATAAATGCATGACAAAATGACACTTTGTGTTGTGTGTGTGTGTTGGCAGGTGCAGAAAATGTGTATTTCTGGTGAAGTGGGACACGTGGAAGCTGCTAAATATTCACTGAACACAGATGGTACCTGTGAGATTTTGAGTTCTTCAGAATCATAAATACAAATAGATATAAATGTGTGTATTAGCATATGTATCGCATCCTCTTACAGGTACATTTCAAGAGCAATTGACTCAGGATGGAAGCAAAAGCAGCACACGCCAGGACATATTTTGAATTTCAAAAGCACCTGTGTCTGATTTAAAAGGCTTTCACACTTATTACTTAGTAGAACATGTGAATCTACATCAGCATGGTCTTGTGTGGAGGTGTGAAAACACCACAAAATAAAGACAGATTACTGCACATCCTGGGCACCACATTCCTCTAGTGTGTTGCCCGGCCTCTGGTTGAGCTGGGCTCTCCCTAAGGCTGTTCACACTCGACATTTATGTGATATGGCGTAAGTGTCAACCTTCAGCAGCTATCGCCCTGTTATTGAGTGACTTTGTCAGTCATTTTGGCAGCCACTACTGCTGATTCATGTCTCTCTCCACAGAGCAGTTTGCACCTGCTGACAAAATCAAGTTTCACACACTGGTTCAATGTCAGCTACCACTGCCTTGAGTCTTCATTTTAATGATGATCCTAATTGCAGGCGATGATGATAATTGACTTGATGGTAACACGTAGTTAGTCAGCTGTGATGAACTGCACATCAGGTGGAAAAATAACGATATTATTATTATGTTGGGGAATTATCACTTTTGAACTGTTTTCTTATTGATGAATATGAATAACTGCTCACAGATTTACAAGCTCACAACAAATCAAAAAATGAAATCTAGACATAAAAAACACCACAAGAGCGGAGCCACGTGCATGTCTATCCATAGCCATGCTTGCTAGCTAAGACGCAAAACAGTAGCGCTTTGAGCTAAACGCTAACTTACTGTAAGCATGCTAATAATGCTCATGTTACAATAATTACAAGGTCCACCATCAGTTAGCATGATATTAGCACTTAAGACAAGGTTGAGCTGAGACTGTTGGGATTGTCATAAGTGTTTAGGTATAGGTACAAAATAGGGACAAAATTTGTTGAGACATTTATCATAAAACCAAAACAACATGGTGACACCACAAGAAAGTCAAAGGCATCATGATCAACCATCTGTGCCAGATTTCATCCATCCAACACATTAAAGGGGGACTATGCAACTCCAGTCGCTTTTCCGCTGTTTTGCTAACCCTCCTCCTGGCCATGTGCACTTGTTCACAGCAAAACCGGCAAGAAATCAGTCAATAGAGTGGTACATAATGCTATATATCATATGTTACGACGTGTATATCTGTGTAGTCATACAGTATCATATCTTAAAAAGAGATTACGGATTACGTAAGAGAGAGAGACAAGAACTGGGACACCGAGGTGGTGGTGCTGATCTTGCAAGGTTGTTCTTCAGCCAAAAGACGCTACCCAGAGGCAGAGAGCCTCCATTCTCCCTCGTAACAAGTTACATGTCATTTATTAAACCATCACAACAACTCCAAAGTTAATTAAGGTAAAACATTTAGCAAATTTAATCAATCCTGCATAAATCCTCTTCAAGATACTTCATTCTGAATCATACCAGTAGATCAACTGACACCAAGATCTCCATCCCTCACCCATCTCCATTACCTAAAATTACCAACTTTCAATAAGTAATTCCACTGTTTACTTATATAATTTTATAAAGCAGAACTATATTTTGCAGTCATGGTAGCAAATCATAATTCCAGTGCTATAAACTCATATGTGTGATGATCAAAATCTATTTCAATATCCTCAGTGTCTGTAGCAAGTACTGTTCATGAAATGTCTGGCCAATTAATGATGGCAAATATTTACCTCCTCTAAGAGTTGTGAGATGTATCTGGGAAACAGCGGACACAAAGGGATTACTCACGAAAATAATATTTACAAGGGTCTGAAAATAACTGGCTTCAAAAAAAATTAAATAAGAAGATGAGTCAATGATGCAACAGCAGGAAATGTGAATGTCACCTCACTTCCCACTACAGTTAAGCCAGTGATGTAACGTCTCAAACTTCACTTCTTGGTCTTATGTCTGTCTCTTAAGCTTGGCATGACTTGACAAATTTTTACTGCACCTCAGGCATCACAATGAGGGAACACAGACGGGACACGTTGAGTGCAATTGAAATAGTAATTCGAGGATGCCACATTAAGCAGGGACCTTACAATCTAGGTGAGACAGTAGAGACAGAGCTCTACTCCGTGTGTCAGTAAAACAGATGTTGAATGTGGCCCAGCAGTGTGTTAATGCTGATTAGAGAGGCAGCGTGCACTGCAATCTGCAGCATTAATCACATTCGGTCACGGTGAGTCTTTCTTCGGCGTCTTTGAAAAGGACTTTTCAAAGATGCTGTTTCCCCGTGAGCGCTGAAGAATTGCACAAGGACTACATGACCTGTTGCAGTTCCACCTTGTGGTTTAGCATAGGTGTTTGGAGTCTGTTCAATGCAGGAAGAATATTGATCCCTGAAGCAACATGTCCCTTAACAGAAGCACAAGCTCAGTGGCTCATCACCGCGGATGCGTGACGCAGTTTCCATATCTTAACGGAGGTCATGACCTCTCGCCCCCTATGAGGGCTAACGAAGACGAGCACGTGGAGGAACGAATGCAGCATGGGATGAGGGAGATAGATGATCTGTCAAGGCTGAGGATGTGATTAGTGTGAGCAGGGGGAACACAAGAGGGAAGTAACGGTGAAGACAACCTTCAAACCTCACCCCAAACTCAGCTGTCCATCACACGCCTAAAACCATGGAAACGGTTCAGTGAGAGGTCATCGGGCGGCCAAAGGCACCACGCTGTTTGTCTCCTGTGAAGAAACCTGTCCGCCTTAATTCAGCTTCTGGAGCATGAGTAATAAATACATTTAAAAGCTGAATCAATTGGTTGATTGACAGAAAAATAATAAGGGGAGAGCTCCTGTGTCGAGCTTCTCAAATATCACAATTTTATAGGAAATAGTCAACCTATTAACCATTATAAAATAATCGATAATTGTAGCCATAGCCATTTTTTTTTAGCTTGCGTAGTGTAACCTTTTAGAAGTAAATGTATTAAACCCTCAGAGAACTTGGGTTCAGTTCAGCAATGTTCAATGTTTTTATAATAACAATGTATCAAAGGACAAAGTGAATCTGCAGCTGCTCTCTGCAGTTTGAGCCAATTTCAGCTCGATGTTTAGTGCAGTGACCTACAACGTAACTGACTGCTCTCATGGCGTTGTTGTCAACGCAGCAAGCAGCTGTTGTAAGTGAAAAAAACAACAACAACAAAAAACACTGTACACTGACCAAGCTCAGCACTAAACAGCCAGGTGGACACAGTTAGTAACAAAGTAAAACTGTTAAAAGTGAAGAGATATTGGATGTATATGTTCAGCAGGTGGTGAGAAACACTGTTGTTTTGTAATCGCTGGATGTATATGAGCAACTGTTTACCACCAAAGGTCGCCATATCAGTTTAACACAGTGGGTCAGAGCTGTATGATATTTCACTACCTGTTTCTGCTGCCCCAGCATATGATAGACGTGTATCAAGTGGAAGCTATACATTTGATTGCACTTTCCTGAGAGTGGCTAAGCTCGGATGAACCTTTGTTTTCTGTTGTGCTACGTTACCTCTCTCTGACAAGGCAGTCAGAAGCTGAAAGTCTGACCACATGTTTGCCTTTAAAGCCTTGAGATACTATTTCTGACACACTGGGATTGTGGGTTGTCTGTTATTATGACCTCAGAAATGTGAAGTTTCACGAGTAAACCCATAAAAATTCAGACTCCAGGAGAGATTTCAGCTGGCAGCCTGCTCAATCTCCTCCACCATTGTCTTTCTGTACAAGTTTTGACAAATCATGTACAGTATTTTTCAAGGCCACTTGGTGGCAACAGTGTCTCATCTTGTTAAAAGTTGACTTTAATACAAATTGAATTAAATAGAAGTAACCCACTGAGACGGCACAGATTAGCTGAGTGTACTTCCTGCCAAAAAAACAAATGTTACTACTGAGGCTGGCTTCAATTGTAAAGCCACAGCACCAGACACACTCATATTGACATGTTGGTTTAAAGATTGATGCACCACATATGACTCTCACCATGGACAACAGGCACAGGAACACTATAAGGCAGCAACAGTACAAAAAAAAAAAGTTTTTTTTTTAAAGGTTTGCTGTGACTCAGAAATAGGTTGTGTGTGCAGTTTGGCCAGACATCACACTCCTTCCCCGGCTTTTCCTGAGGTCAGCGTATAACTTCTGTTACTGCAGTGTGCTGAAAGGCTCTGAAATGAAAGAGCACATTATTTTTTTGTGGTGATTGGTCACACTTTGGAACGTTTTCCCATTTCAGTTTCCTGTGTTGGTTTTCAAAGCGGGTTTGGGACCAGTTAGCCTTCATAAATAAATACTCTGGTAATGGCACTGGCTTCTACAATAGTTTTGGTTTCTTTGTTGCTTATTCCCAATGCTGGAATGAGGACAGTATTGATTTGTTGAATTTTTCATAAAGTCTGGTGGCTTTGAGTTGTGATTGTTATGTTGAAAATTTGTGTCATGATTAGCACACTCTGATCTTTTAGGACTGAAACTAGCCAGGGCGGATACAGGACATCAGAGTTGTAAAGTAAACACAGTCAAAGGCTGAAGTTTGTAAAAGTGGGGCAAAGGCTGATGAAAAGGCCAGAAAAAGCAGAATACTTGCTTCGCCACAGAGAACACAGAGTCTCTCAGTTGAATTTCTGAACATTTTGAGCATCTTCCAAAAAGAAGCATGAGCTCATTTTATGATCTTTCCTTAACCCTTTTCTAACACTGAGAATAACATCAAGCTAATAATAGTGCACACAAGCAGAGCAGGCTTTTAGGAAGTGAGCAATTAACTGCCTGTGCATGAAAATAATTCAGTTATTCAGTGTTTGACTCTTTCCCTGCTTTAACCTCTCTTTCTCAATTTCCAGGAACATCACTGTCTGTTCTTTTTGCCAAATCAAATGTCAGTTCATGGCATTTCTTTACTCTGACAGCCAGATTCTGTACATGGTCTCAGTTTAATGTCACAATCTCCACTATTCACCCCTCTCACCTCTTCTAGTTCTTTTCCATCATTTGTCTCTTTTCACTTTGTTCCCTCTTTTTATTCCATCCTGTTGATTTCCATCTTCCTGGATGTCTGGCATTTTGACTTACAATTATACCGCTCTGTCAAAATCCTCAAAAGGCGCCAAAAATACTGTTTGGCTTGTGTTTAAGCAACTGTGGAACAGTGGGGTGTGATCACTGTCATAGTTTTTTGTCAATTCTTGTGATGAACCAATAACCCTTGTATTCATAATTTACTTACAGTAACCACTAGCCTGAGCCTTAGATCTCTGATTTCAGCCAGAAACAGACAGCATTAAAATAAATATGTTCAACAGTGGTTGGCAATACAGAGGGTAAATGCTATGTTTATAATAACTTAGCATTTTGGGACACTTTACTAGGGTTTCATGTCTTATATCATCAACCAAGGAAAAAAGGGTCTCCCGCACACTGTCCAGTCACTTGCAAAAGACTTTAATAAAACAGACAACGTTTCGGTCCACAGGACCTTTTTCAAGCAGAGATTTTTTAAAAAATAATTAAAAAATAAAAAATAAATAAAATCTCTGCTTGATAAAGGTCCTGTGGACCGAAACGTTGTCTGTTTTATTAAAGTCTATTGCAAGTGATTGGACAGTGTGCGGGAGATCCTTTTTTCCTTTGTTGACTCCTATCCTATGCTCCAACGGACCTGTTTTTTCAAGATTTTCTAGGTTTGCATCAGCCTCTACACCACGCATCGGAGACATCAACTCTATAACATCTATACAACAGGTGCATTTTGCCACCTATGGGCGCAGCAAGGGTAGCCGTTTCCATTCTTATTGCTAAAGTCAAGCTAACCAGTTGACACCTTACCTTGATGGGAAGTTACAGTATGAGAGTGCAATCTAATATCTATATATATAAATCAATTTTCCAACATGAGATATTCCTTTAAGGAAGAACCAAATGCTGTTGGAATAACATCATGTTCTCCTTAGGCATGTTTACCTTCTTTATGAACCTTATTCATTTTTCTGGTCCAGATATTTTTCACACTACAAAAATAAAAATCTATTGTATTTGACAACATCAGCACAGCTAATGAAACAGAGCATTGCATTATTCACTCCATACACTCCCATGTGGCTAGCTCATAATTAGAGTGGAGTTATTTTTCAATTGTGTTTTGATTTCACCACAAGAGCATATTGTACAGTGAGTAGAGGGAGAGGATGTGGGAGGGTGGGTATGATAAAGGAGAGGGTGACACCAGGCAATTCAGCCAACTTATTAAACAACATCCAGATCTATTTCAATCAACCAACTTGGCCCCAGTCTCAGCCACCTCATATCTATAAACCATCTACTGAAGATAGTTTCTTGGCATTTATCAACGCAAATTCAGGGATATCACTGCACACTGTGGAAAACTTGTGATAGGGCTGCAGCTCTGTGTCTGCAGAGGCTTTTTGAACCCTCCTTTCAGCAGTTCTTGCACATCAGCGCAAGAACCGTGTGAAGAGCGAAGTAGATGAGACTTGAAAACAAGAGCAGCTGATTACAAAATAGCCTGACACTTGTTAAAGTTCACTTGTCTCACCAGAGATTATAACTTCTAAAAGTTGCGCACATGAATGAGGGGAAATGCCTCTAGTTTATTCTAACCTTGTTGCGAGATTCCCCTATTCAGTAAGCTCTATTGATTTGAACTTAAATGAGGCAGGAAGGTCCTAATCATTTTGAGTGGGATGTCAAAGGTGAGACTCGCACTCAAAAGAAGAATGGCAATCTAGTCACGACACAGGGTGGAAGTGTTAGTAGAAGTATTCACAGCCTTTATTTTAATAAAAGTAGCAATCCATTAAAATAGAAATACTTCACTACAAGTAAAAGGCCTGCCTCCAGTAATATATTCAAAGTAACACCAGTGAAAGTAGTCATGGTGCAGAAAAATAATGCACTTTAATAGCAACTTTTTTTATTACAGTAGCCAGTTAAGGTGCCATTACTTTTATCTATTTCAGATGCAGTTAATTCTAGTGTTTCACAAATAAAATACATTTTTTGAGGTTATGAGATAATGAGTGGATGAAAAGCTTCTGTTTTTATGTAGCATTTTAATCTGAAAAGTAACTAGGATATTTGTCAGATACAGTAAAAACACGATATGTACAGTATTGGTGTAAAAAGTTTGCTTCTGACATGTGGTGTGGTGTAAACAGAAATACTAAAAGTAAGTAAAGCATTTACATGTGTGCATGGTTATGAAAGAAAACTAGACACAGACAAATATCTTCAATCTACAGTAAACTTATAATTTCACTAATTTAAATATTAATCATTCTGTGCCATGTTTGTCTTGGAGACAGTTTGGTTGGATGTTTTTTGCTGCTTGTATCTTGTATTAGTTACTAAAGATGCATTGTCCATATTCATAATACAGTATATACGATTTTATTATTTCTGTATGGATTCATGGCTGCACAGACACTTGACAACCACTACAAAGTGTTCCCCCAAGTTTGTGAGATACAATTGCAATGAATCGATTGGAATTTCTCATACGGGCTCCTATCTAATTTGCATTGACTGGAGACAGAGGCTGCAATCGACAAACATCATCTCATCATACTGGCAGGAATAACTTACAGATAATTACAGAATTATAAAACAGCACAGAAATATTCCTAAATGAAAGAACGGGCAGATTTGGGACGTGGTGGGAGGAATTTTAAACCATGCTAATTACTCCAGAGAGTAATAAATGTTTTATTTCTCCTTTAAGATCTGTCTGATGTCAGAGACATGTTCCTTTCATGGTTTAATGAGGCTGCTTTAGTTGACTACTATTGACTCTAATAGGGATGAACTGTATCCCAGACATGTTAGACTGTGTTTTTCTGTCATGGCTGTCAGCAGAGAACAGACACACACTGGAGCAGCAGTGTTTACAGCCATGTGCACCTCCTGTGCTAACGTGACTTAAATCATTCATGTCAAATCTAAAATAATCTGCCTAAAAAAACATTGTTATTCATTTCAAAGGCCAATTAGTGGAGAAAATGTCACTTTGAATTCTAGTTGCAAAAGTTGATCTAAAGCATTTGTAAATCTTGCACACTATAATGATTCAAGCTGATTTGGAGAAATTGGTTTTCTTTAAACACGATAAAGAACTCTGAACCTGAAACTGAGAAGAAATGTCAAAGCCATTAGTGAATGCACTTTAGAAAATTACTTTTTGTCTTAAGATTTACCTGCAAACCAATGTCAAAACATGTTGGTTTTAATGGTTTAAAAAAACAAAAACAAAAAACGTGACTTTCTGTGCTATTATACTTAAATCTGAAGATGTTTTTCAACCGAGCCCTGAACCATGAACTCTGGGTTCATCTCTACATGGTTTCTCTATGTTTGAGACATATTAAATCTCATACCCTAACATGTTTGATAAAACTAATTGTCTGTCCTTCCTGAGGACAAAGCCTTTTAAAATGTCACAAAGAATTTTAATTAAGGGCGACATAATTACACTATGAAATCATCAGTAGCAGTGCCTTGAAGTTCTTTCATGAAAAAGGTGAATTAAAGCACAGAAACACCTTGGACTCCTCTTTGCCATATTTTACTTTTCTGAGCTCTTTTCCAACTAGCAGTGCACCAGTCGCCCTGCTGAATGTATCATCTTTAAATAGCCATGAAAAAAAGGAAAAACAAGTTAGTCATACGGCAGACAGAGGATGTTCACACTAACCATATTAAAGATTTCAAGGTCCAAATGGCGCTGCTTTGACTTAAAGGCAGGTTTGAAAAAAACAAAACATTTCCTGTATTATTTTGTTTAACTAAACATAGAGACACGAAATAAAAATACAAAAAGGTATGTATTACACCTAAAACAAATCTGTAATTCTATTCGAAGCAGCTACTGTACTAGTCAATATATCCTATTAAAATTTATCAGGTGACTCATATGAAATTAAAAGTTATAATAAATATTCTAAGTCTCAGAGCACTGAAAAAGAAAAAGTTCAACACTACATATAATATATACTCCATAATGGGAAATGCTGCCATACTCTCTGGTCCAAGCCTACTGTGTATATGTGAAAGTGATCCCTTTGGTATTATTACAATATAGTCTATATATATGATAATACTTATGTTCATTTCCTCTCATTAATTGCATCAATTATGGTTTTCACTTCAAAAACAAGAAGGTACGCAACTGAAAATTTCATTTGTTTCCACTTTGATCACAAAAAGTTAAATAAAAGGCCCAAAACACACCACAGTAGTTAAAAGCTTCTTTTAACTACTTCTGCACTTATTGCAGAAGAAAATTCTGACTTATATCACTAATGTACTTAAGGTAAATTCCCCCCTGACTCTCCCTCAGTGAGAGTGTATAAACATAAGTGGATGTCATGGACATGTAATATTGATTGATGACGTTTATCCAGCTGTATCTGGTCATAGATTATGACTACAGCCCATTTCATGGCACATTTTTCTGTGTCAGTGTTGTAATATATAATCTTACCAATCTGTGGCCAAGGGCCCGTGTGCCTGCCTTCAGCTGTGAATTATACACTCATTAAAATCACATGATCCTGGTGGTTGAATATTCACCGTCTAGGCTGTCACTTTAGAAGGAAAAGATTCATATGATTAATATGTGTGTTTACACCCCAGAATGATATTACTAAGTATCAGGAAAATCACACCACCCGGTTATACTGTGGACATCAGTGACCAGTGAGCTGGGTCACACTCCCGGAGATGTGGACCAACAGGGAAGTTTATAACCAACAGTCACTGATCTTTTTTCCCTCAGTCTGGATGAAATTACTCTGAGCTCACCATGAAATACTGAGTTATGAAATCCACTATGTTTAGAAGAACTCAGTTGAAAACACAATCAATCCGTGGATTTACCTTATACAGTAACTTTGAGTTTCCAACAAGGGGAAAAAAAAATCTACAGTGGGTCAAACTAAATATCTCTATATTTACAAAAGGCGAAGATAACCCATCATCTTTGAAGTCATCTGAAGAAATCATGGCAATTTCAACCAGTATTCTGTTTGCAAGTAATGGGTTGCTGGCAACAAACAAAACAAACAAACGCACACACGCACACACACACAAAAGAACTGACTGAAAATAAACTAGATGAAAATACAATACAATAGAAAAATGGAGAAGCCAACTTTTCCGTCTGCTTAGGATAAACTAAATATTAAGGAAAATATATACACCCCTCCCCTCTCATTGATATGCCATTGACCTTTCCTAAGGATTATACAGCAGGCTTTAGCACAGACCAATTTCACTTTTGGTAGGAGAATCCACATTATAGAAAGGTCAAAAGGATATATAACTCTAGGACAGAGAGAGACAGAGACTTTGGTTATTCTTTGATATGAATTATAAAACACTGAGCTTGTTTTTTTTTAGTATACAATTTTTGGGGCCAAAACAACAACAACTTTCCTGCAGAGAATAAGTTCCTGCTGCTACTTCCATGAAACAGCAACTGCCAGATTAAATAAATAAATAAACAAAACAAACAAAACTTTGTTCGCTGTGGCAGCAGAGACATTTGCTTTCTCTTCAGTTTGAACAATTTGTGGTTATCGTTTCCTAAACACAACAGGCCAGGGAACATACTGTGTTCGTGCTACAGTGGCTCTCATGAGGAGTCTGTAGACTTGAACGTTCGCTCGGCCAAACACACAACCCTCTGTGGAAAAGAGGAGCTTTCAGACCAGAAGCAGACTGCTGCTCTCGCACACTGTGCAGAGAAAGTGACCTAAACTGAACCTCAGAGAAATAAAACTAGAGAAAATTGGAGAAACTAGAGTCCTAAAAGAATGGGTTTGACTGCAGACATTTTTTAACACTCCTAAAATAAAGATTATTATCAAAGATATGATATTAATGATGAGTAATCTGGCTATAACTGTTGCAAGTGACTTTTTAATCTTCAATGTAATATTCATGAATGTTAAATTAACAACACATATGTCCAGTCCAATTTTATTCCATTGTTCAGACAGGTGCAGGGTCACGCATTACCAGAGGAGGTCGAGGTTGAGGACGAGGTGAAGAGCTCCCTGAAGAAATGGGTTTTCATGCTTACAACAGGGAATTATAAGTGACGGCAGATCGGAGGTCATTTCATCTCCAGTGAGCCAGAAGAAAGAGAAGTCAAGTCTGAGTGTTAACAGTGGCCATGTTAAAACTCGGCCCCCCGAGCAGGAGTGTGTACTGTAGAGAGTAGACGGGACAAAGGCTGTGATGTGGGGATACATTTCGTCTTACAGCTGCTTTGTACTGTAGGTCTGGTTAAGACTTGTCTGCCAGCAGCAAGGGCTTTTTAGAAAGGATATGAGCCGGACAAGCCGCAGAGAGTTTCAGGACAGTGGTGGAGAGAATTTAGTGAGGCTGTGTGTTGAATCTGTTTGTGCCAGTTTTAGGGGAAAGGTTTTCTTTGCAAGAAGCAGTAATTTGTTGGAGTCTGATTCTGTATAACCCTTGCCTGGCTCTCGCCAGACCCTTGTAGTTCCGCAAAGCTCCACCAGAGGCGCTACGCTCAGCTTCACACAAGGGTCTGGACTCGAGGCCAATGCAAACTTCTTCCCCGGAGCAAAAAATAATGAACCAATCAGGATCGCCGGGCGGGACTTTCTGAGGTGTGACGTAGCGCTGAAGCGACTGTTTGAGTCAAACAACAATGGCGGCTCGCAGTGAGGAGTCGTGCGTTGGCATTGATTCTGCTATTTCAACGGTTTTGTCGAATCTATCGAATATTAATTCTTTGAAAGATGAACAGAGAACGGTTTTGAAGGCATTTATTGGTGGCAAGGACGTTTTCGCTCTTCTTCCGACCGGGTTTGGCAAGAGCTTGAGCACGTCATTCAAGATAACGGACAAGTGGTTTATCCAATCACATACAAGATTTTTTTACAAGGCCCCGCCTTCTGAAATGAATCGCCTATGGAGCAGTCCCAGACCCTTGTGTGGAGCTCAGCGTACTGTAGCTTTGCGGAACTACAAGGGTCTGGCGAGAGTCAGGCTAGTATAACCCCCCATGAAACAGTAATATATGGTGTTTATGGACCAGTATTTAAATGGATTAAACAAACAAGGCATCATATTTAAAAAGTCAGACTTGGAAGCATTGGGATTTGGATTTTGTCATTTTTAGACAAGCGTAAGCTTAGCATCTCCCTGTTTTCCATCTCTGTGCTATAAACTAAACTAACCAGCTTCTGTCCGTGGTCTTGTATTTAATGGGCACATATATATGGGAATGGTATTCATATTTTCATCAAACTTAAATGAAACTGAAGTTACAAAACAGTGTCAAGCTGTGTCAAAATCTTACATTCTGTTGACCCATCCAATCACACTACTTCCTTGACTGAGTCACAACTACAGCAGATAGAGTTTTCTGTCATTTTCTACATGAACAGATGCAGGAGGGCTCAATAATGATCTAATTATTAACGATGAGCACATAATGATTTTCCTTTTAGAGCGATATGACTTCCAGTGGAGAGAGATGAGTGACTTTCTGTACTCAGGCCCTACTCATGACACCTACATAACAAGAGCTTTATCTGTTTCCCACACAATATTTCCACCATCTTATTGTAGGCTCTTTGTGATGAATCCCTGAAGCACTGGCCAGGGAGAAAAGGCCACACTTAGTCTTTAAACCTGGAATGAAAGCACTTGAGTGTGCATAAATAAATTCAACTCGTCTGGCTGGCGGATTGGTGTGGTACAAAAGCCAAGAGTGGCCGTTTTCAGTAATGAACAAAGGTGCGGCAGAAGCAAAGCTCCCCCCTCACTTGTGCCAAGATGTGTCGGCACATTTGTTGCCGCTCTAATGGCACTACTTAAAATAAATGCAGAGTCATTTCAGACAGTCGACTCTAATATTAGCACATGGAATCTATAGAAAGAGAAAATGCTTCATACATCATAAATCTGAGGACATGACCTAAAAAACACTTCAAATACCTCTTGTCAGAAAAAGCATGATGTGCTAGTATTGATAACAGACTGTCTCATTTAAAAAATGAACTGGAAATGTAATGTCTGACACTCATGAGGAGTGAAAACTGAATTTTCTGATTTACTGTAAAAAAAAAAAAAAAAAAAAAAAAAAAAAACTAAGTTTGGAATTAAAGAAGCAGAGAGAAACCACAAACGTACACTCAGTGAAGAAGTTCTCAAAGCATCAAACAGTACAGAATGAATAGTTAGAAATTACTGGATAGGAGATCTATTATGTATAAAACTCCCATTTTATTCAGCTTTGATGTGTCAAGAGGACAAATAATCGACCTCAGATCATTCCCTCCTGTCCTCTTCTTTTTGGTCTCATTTTACTCTTGCAATCGTTCTCTTTTCATTCTGTTGAACATTATCAGAGCATCAGGGCTTTGAACCTTGGACTTGTTGTAAATGGCAGCTCATTGGTTGAGATTTGTTTCTAAGTTTGGTCATTTAAGCTTATTCTTCTATTCCTTCTTCAAGACTTCAGAGTAAAATGTAAAGGCTAGCTGTTTTAAATTATTCACAGTGTCTAACAGTCATAAATCATTAGTGTCTATCCACGATTCCAAGATTTTTTTTAAACTGTATTTTTTTCATTTTGTTACAAAACAAATAAGTATTGAACTAATCATTTCCCAGTCCTCCTCTGTGACATTTTATAGACTTCGCACACACCCTGGTTCAAAGTTATCATCTCAGTTAGTCATTACACAGGGGCATAATCAATATGAAGCAAGTCGATTCCTTTAGTTTGAAATGCCATGTGTCAAACGGCCTGTGAATTCCTCACTGCAGCCTGAGCATCGAGTGATTTTCCATGAACCTCTTTATGTAATTTGCGAGGTGGTGCTCATTTTGTAGGGCATGTACTCTGTCTGTGGTGCCACCATGTTTAAACGGTCCCTTGTGGAATATAAAACAATGCCCTCATCTTGTCCCCATTATAGACTGGTAAGTGGTTTAATTGCTTGTAACAGAGAATAGCAGGTGAAACAGTGGCTGACACAATTACAAATGGATTGGTCCTATTTACATATATATATATTAAAAATATATAATATATAAAAAAGGTCAATATCCAAACAGCCTTCATTCACTTGAAATGTAATGTTTTATAGGTGTGAAACATCCAATTGAGACATTTGAAATGCTAGAGCTGAGAATAATGGTTAGTATTCATTGAATTGTTCTCTGCTTCCACTTCAAAGGCTTGAAAAAGCTGCGTGTGATCGCCTCATCTCCACTCAAGTGTCACACAGAAAATATGTTGAAACCTGCTCTATAAAACCCTCCGGGCGCATGCTTAATAAACGCGAAATGATTGAATGAAAGAGAGGATAAAGATTGTCACTTCAGTGGTTAACTATCCCACAGTTACAATGTTCTATAAAAAACAGGGATCATCTACCTGTGACACGAATGCTCTTATAAAGTTGCCACGTGACCGTGAAATACGACCCATTTACGTGCACGTCTGAGAAGAGCCATTGGTTTGTGTGGTTCAATTAACCTACGTGAGGTGGGAAATGGGCCAGGGGGAGATGTGCAAAGGGCACAACAAGATGGGGTTCAATTAACCACACATGTCTGCGCCGGAGAGAGCAGTTGCCTTGGTATCCACATAATCTATTACACGAGCACTGATCTATCTTTATCTTCGTAAGGGTAACTTGTTATTGGGCACATAGGGTCAACGATTGGCGTCCAGTGTTTTAAACGTAAGCGGTCTTTCTAACCAACTCTCAAGGTAAAGCAGCATCATTTCTGACCAGGGCGCATTAATCAACGAGCGCAGCGCACAACAGCTATTTATTTGTTCCTATATGGAGCGCAGAGACAGTGTAGTGTGCTCACCGAGCAGAAACACTTCATCATAACTCACAGAGGCTTGTGTGAGGCTGAATACAAGACATGTCATTAGTACAAGTGTGATGTTTGAAGCATTTCAATATCAGTGTGATGCAGGAGTTTTACACCAATTCTGTACACAGAGCAAGTTGTTCTTTCGGTTTGGATAAGTTACAGGATCCTGTTGAAGCATCATCATATAAGGAGAAATAGACTGTCAGCCCTGAAATATACAGTGGTAAGAAAACAGGTAAAAAAAACAAAAACAAAACTATTTTTCTCTCATGAACGGGATGAGAAAGGATTAAAAGTATTTATAATAAAAGGCAATAAAATGTTTGGATAGTTGTATTTTTTTGCTACAGTTGATAATAAATAACTATAGGTCACAGGAACACCGCTGACGTACTGGGTTTTCTTTTTACCTAATTTACTTTCCTTAAGCAATGGTTCTATTTTCTATATTAAGCCATTAAACAAAAACCTACATCCAAAACTCAACAACAACACAACACAACACAACACAACATTTAAATAGTTCACATGGAGGGGGGAAAAAATGTATCACTGCTCCTTTAGATCAGCAGGTAGGATTAGGAAAATACTGCCATCTGACACTCAAATCTCTGAACGTCTCTCAGTCAATAATGCTGCAGGTGCTCTACCTCTGACAGCACTGCATAATGCATCCCCTATAGAGTTACCTGGAGCGACATAATGTAAGAGGCATGTCTGGAGTCAAGTCACAGATATCAGGACGCCACATGACTTGCAGTGAACCACACATCACTGCTACATTTCAGAGGGCTACTTCACTATTTCATAGCTCTTGAATACAATAACTCAAGGCTTGTTTCAGTATTTACTAACTAATATATTATGGATGTATACAGTAAATGACTTATCGGAAATTTGACCCCATCAAAGTATTATTTTTCAGGTCAGATTCAGGTCATGTTCTTGTGCTTATTTCCACACGTCATTTCAAAATGTAATGCAATGAGAAACATTTCTTTCTGTTTCTAATTGTGCTTATCATATTTGTCTGTGCATGTTGTACTGCAGGTGGACGAGCTGGAGTCGTGAGGTTATAGACAGTGCAGTGCATTAGCTTGGTGAACTAATAGCCGGTAATGGATAAAATAAAGCAAAAACGTCGCCCTGTCTGGGATCAGGGGTTTGGTTCTCAAATGACTCATACAACATGGTTATTTATTTGGCATTTGCTTTTTTTTTTGTATTTATTTCAAATGGTACATGCTTGACTGAGCCAGTCAAATCAGAGCAGGCAATGCTCACCAACGTCTGTCTTAAAAATGATATGAACTTGGGTTTAAGCACTGACCTTATGGAAATTAGAGCTACATTCATTGATTTTTAATAATAAATATGTAATGAATAGTTATAATTTATTTAATCACATGTGGCACTGGACTTGAGGTGCGAGTCCACTGGGCATTTACGCATAATGGAAAAGTAATAGGAAAAGTAATACTTGTTCACATTTAATATATAGAAAAAGACCTTGTAGATCTTATACCATAATATGCTATATACCAGTTGGAGTATTAGTATTATAGATCAACCATTGATGTGAGTGTGAATACATCCCATCGCATCAAGAGAGCATAAGAGAGCGTTTTAGCAGAGCATAATCTGTGCTTCTTTTATAAGCATAGTTTTTGCACTCTGAAGGTTCTGTTGATTTTTGTGATAACCTACATAATCATTCACCATTGTCTCAGGTTTCTTGAGCCTTGTAGCTGTAGCGTTTCATAATGAATCAACGTAATACCCTGGCTTCTGAGACCAAAGAGAGTTGTAACTGCTAATGATAAATAATTAATAGCACTCATATCTGAAGATAATCAAAAACCTAATTTAAAGTTTAATAATTTAAGATGGGCTCCCAACAGGTGCTTCATACTGCATGCTGATTTCTCAAATCATGGCATTTAACTTGAGGTATTACCTGGAGCATTTTGAAATTATAGAATGTCACTCAATCTCATATTCATATGACTGAGTACGTCTTTATTATTTCAGGATGTTGGTAAACTGAATTGCAGCTTTTCATAATGTAAGGCGTACTTTTATAAGGAGGCATTTAATGATGTCTCATGAGTCTTAGCCTATAGACATCTACAGGCTTAGAAGGGGTCAAGGTCTCCACAGGAGAAGTGCAGTCCCTCGTTTTCATTAACTCCTGCAGTCCAGTCTTATCTTCTACAGCACAAATGTCCCTGAATGGCTGGATAATTAACTTTCATCATGTGAACTGGCAGCTCCACGGTTTGACCATTATGCTGAACGGTGACATCAATCATATTCATCATGAGTTTTGGTTCTCAACACTGACAAATGGACACAACTGAGAGATGGCCCACATGGATGCTGCCAAAGTCAAACTGTGGTGAAACATTTTTCATTTTACCACTAAAACGTAAAGAATATTATGTATGTATCAAATGTACATGTCAGATACACAGTTGACAGATCCTTTCAAAAAATACAAAGCTTAAAAAACGACTTAAAAAAATTAAGGATGGAATAACACAGGTCAAGCAGGGTCGCTTCGACAAGTTAAGTGTTCAGGAAATTTGGTTTCGTCATTGAATGGCCATAAATTGAATCTGCCCCTTGTATTTATTGTCAGACAATTTGAATGACTGTAACAATGTGGCGGACAATGCCATTTCACTGTGGAAATGAATGTGGACACTTCAAGGGCAGTTCGTCTGACAAGGTTTTAAACATATAATTGCTTGGGTGGAAGACTCAGTATCTACCATATCACCCATCAGGGTTGTTGCATAGTGTATAAACTAAGCCTCTGCATCATTGAGCATCGTACAGATACATCACATAGTCTGTTATAAATTGCATCCACCCCCACAACATCATCAACAACAACAACAAGCGTTATTTGCTGCTTTTATCACCCCATAATCCCCATTGTGGGGAGGAGGACTCCATTCAATGCTGCCGCTTATTTTAAAAAGATTTAACTCTCGGAAACAGGCAGTTTTATTTCTGAGAAAAGAATGACATCTAATTCCCTTCAATTGCCCAGTGGGGGCAATCTAAAGCTGCTTTGAAAGGGCACTGATCTAAAGAGCCTCTCTGATAAACATGCTCCAGCTTATTTTCTGGTTTTGATCTATCTATTGGTCACAGTGGGTCTCTGTGAAGGATTTGTACATTGTTGGAGTTGACTGACCAAGCGTTCTGCCCTCTGGGTATTGCAGCATGCTGTGCTGGAGAAAATCTGCCATTTTCTCCTTGACTTCTCTGAAATAAAACTATAGAATTTAAAGTTTTTGCAATGCTGTCTTTTCTCATATTTATATGTCCAATAATTCTGCAAAACTTTAGATAGATTTCCTGACAGGGTCTCTTTACGCCAGCACTATGAATCAGTCTCATGCTGAACTCATCATCGCATCCTCCAGACCAAATCACATCAACACTGATGCATTGGCAGCAGGTACTGTACAGTAAAAGCTATAAAACTGCAATGGTAACACCACCCCTGAGAGATTACCTTCCACATTTGATTATAAGACAAATTTGCTAATTAATAGTAAGTACAGCACTGTGTGATAAATGCCCTCGTGTCCACTCATTCTACAACTTCAAAGTGCTCTATCCAGAGAGACTCTTGTCTGACTTCAATGGCATGTCTGCAGCAGCCTGCTGTAGATATTTCTCAGTTTAGCAGGATACCATGTTTCTGGTACACTAGCTTCATCCAAACAGAGAAGGGGCATTCAAGTTAAAGTAAGTTGCTTAATAGACACTGTGTGTTTGAGAAATATACACTGAGACTGACAATAGGTCCTCTGATACATTTAAAAAAAATAAGCAATCACTGCGTCAAACAGGGTGTGACCAGGAGAATTTGTTGAGAAAGAGTTAAATCATACTAACCCACGAATCATATAACTAAATATTTACTATTATATTTTTTATAGTTCTTCCTTTTTCTTGGAAAAGATCACGATGTTTGTGCTATGTTTAATCGCATAATGTCTGTCAGTCTGGCATTTTGTCCATACTCCACACACTATATGAGACATGTACATGCTTCCTGCCTCTCTGCTTCACTTCCCAGCAGTAGGACCAGGAAAACATGTAGCAGTTCATTGTTAATTAGATTAATGGTTAAAGCTCACTACACATCAATTGCACCATGCTAAGGATAGAGGATGATTGAGTCTGACGGTCTGCAAACCCTTTTGTTTGTGAATTACTTGAAGACAATACGTCATTTTAAATGATCCAATAAAGCGTCTTCATATAGCTTGACAGTGGGTATATGTACCCAGCTGACAGCTGGACAATGTGAGATGGTGCTGGAGTCGTATCAGCTTCTCAAGCACCCTCTACAATCAACCATGGTTGCCTGGAAGAGAAGAGGTTTGACTTCCTTTCACCTGTGACTCCAAAGTCTGTGTTTGCATCAGGGAGGAGCACATTAAAAATCACCATGACTTTGAATGTTTTTTTTCTTCCTGAAACGTGCATGTGCTCATGATGAAATAGGCACAGACGAGGTTTATTAGTTGATTTCTTTTAGAAATGTTGAGCTACTGTTCCTGCAGGACAGGATCAAAGCTGGAGTCTATCAAAGACCAATTAGAGTGTCCAGTGCAAACACTGAGCAGAGATCAAAGACAGGGCTGCATAACATGACAGCCACTGCGATAGAAAGTAACTACATCCCATTATTAGTGTGAGCACATCCACTAATGGGGCTTTGGATAAAACAAGTCATTTTTATTGCAAAGGCGGTGCTGGTGTCTGTTGAGGTGCTGTGGCTAATCTCTCAGATCACTGAAGCAGGTAGCAGCTTTTTATTCTTCCTTTGAAACTTTGTGTCATCATTATTAAACAAAGTGGAGTTGAGATGCATCCTGCTGTACTGTATACCACGAACGGTATTGTGCTTCATTGAAAGTCACAGCAGATACTACAGAAGTAGCCCTTGCAATTTTGCAGTGACGCCGGATGTCCCATCATATCCAGACACACATTATTTGATGGATGTAGGAAAAATGTCTGCAATGCTCTGTATGAGCAAGATATATGACAAGCAGAACAAAATACAAGAAAGTGGATTACAGGCTGTTGTGTGTCCTTGCTACACAAAACGGCATTAATACTGTATAGGCATTAGGCAATGTGAGAAAAGAATGAAATGAAAGTTGATGTTGCACTGTCTCATTTCCTCAGAGGCGGGTGATTTCAGCCAAGGCACAGAAATTACAGCTTGGTGAAATTGAAGCAAATTTACGAAAAATGTAGACGTGAAAATTATATTTCTGTGCATTTCTTCTGTCCATTTCCTTAGATTGTATGTCAATATAACTATATTATCACAGCAATACCAATAGATTCTGCTTGGTTCTGTTGGGGTTGAAAATTGAAGATTCAAATCAATTTCTCAAAACCACGTTTAATGCTGTGTAATTGTTTCTATTCTCCCCTAAACCTATTTGGTTAGAGTGCATTGTAAGTTTCTTATTGACCAATCTGGTTTTCTATGGCAACACCATATGGATTTGTCTAAAAATCGACTACCTACTGGCACGATCCTCAGCAGATGGTAATTACCACTATAGCTGCTGCTCTGCGATACAACTCAGTGGTGCTTTCAAATTAACATCTGGCTCTGTCATTAAGTTGTATACACAAGGGAGAGAAACAATCAACATGAGTCAGCAAAAATGTTAAGTCATGTTCCTTTTCAAAGTTGTATGTTTAACGCTGGGCATCTCCTCTCTGATGACTCACCTCTAATGTGTCCTGTCATGTCAACATGTCAGATGTTGTAGCCACGATGACAAAAACAGATGCAACAGACATACAGGGCAGTTACTCAGGGCAAAACACTCCACATCTAAATTTTGCCCAGTTAAACTTATTAAAGGTTGGGGAGGAGATCTTTTTCTGGAGCATTTTTTTTTTAAAGGTGTACAGAAATGGCCGTTTGTCCTGTTTGTCGCGCCGAGTTGTCCCGAGCTGCAACACGAGTTTACCCGAGTGAGGAAAACGAATCTGATTGGTCGTTATCGAGCGGGCGGGATATTCAAAGCTTGGGGCGAGCCCGAGCTCCGTGTGTGTGTGCGTGTCTCAGACGTTTGAATGACGGATGACGGATCCAATATCAGTGGCTGGTGAATCGTGTACAGGCTGACGTATAATCTGTGCGCCTGCATTATCCAATGCGAAAAAAAAAAATACACACTTTCATCCCGGATTTACTCAAAAATAAAATTTTGCACAAAGTTTGGCCTACAACGTCTGAAAGATGAGTTATCACATTAATTTTATGACCCAAAGTGGGCTCAAATTCAATTTTCTTTTCTGTACACCTTTAACTGTATGGCTTGAAATCCTCTTCTCACCCTGACTGCAACCAAATAATGAAATGCTTTTTCACAAAAATGAAAAATGTCAAGTCACCCGTGGAACGAATAATCCTGTAAAAACACCATCCAATCATTTTGGACTAAACGAACAAATTCATTGGATCGTGATGCGTTTATCAAACTGCCACCTGCCCCTCCCTCCCCCCTCTGCGTACTTATCTTTGTGCACTAATCCCATACGTGCTCGGAGTCATCAACGATTTATGATACAGAAAAGACGACACCTGAGCCAGAGTTTATGCTAGCTTGCTAAATTCAGCGAGATAGTTGCAGCAACGTTATGGCAGAAAAGAACGAGCATGGTGTGTTCCTGCGCTCTGGAGGCGTGGCTTCAGAGAGAAGTCTGAAGAAAGGGGTTTGGACTTTTGAATTGTGTATTTTCAAAATGTTTTTCCAGGATCCCCTACTCTACCTTTAATGCGTTCAAGTGTTAGTTCTGTTCTGTGTATGCTTAAGGTCTACTGTATCAAGCCTCTTTAATACATTCCCTTGAAGCACAGACACACAAACAGCACCTAAATGACAAACATGATCATGTGATTTTTTTCTGTCAGTGCCATTTTAACCCACTTATTGATTAACAAGAATGATTCATGTCAGTCGATTTTTCCCTGAGGATTCTTTTTTTTCCCCAGCAGTGTTGACGATGAATGTACAGAGCTGCAACCTGTTTTTTGTGTGCAGTGGTGGAGGAATAGCTTGACAGTGTTAAATATTTGTATCCTGGTCATATGTGGTGCAATGTTTGCTAATGGTTTGGTAGTACAACCTATAGACATCAGTTCTGTATGCTGTCACACAATGCAATGGTGTTAAAGTGCAACAGAATGTGTTTGTAATATATTAGCTCAGTTTTGACAATGGACAATTTTGTGAAACTCATTTCTTATGTTTTTTCATGACAGCTTTTTCTTTATACTAACTAAAAGACTTTCCATTGGCTTAGATTTCTGCTTCTGTGGTGTCATTACGGCCCATGTGTGTATTTGTTTGTGGCTGTATGTTAGCATCCTTTTATTTAGTACTAGCAACAGTCTAGTCTAGTAACACTGCGCACATTGTACAAAGGGCGAGCTGCTGTGGTTACATTTTGTCATGAATATTAATGAGCCATGTGAAATCTAAGCAGCAATGCTCATAATTCAGCGGTAGTGGGGAAGGCATGTAAGAAGGTTGGGAAAAGATCTTTGGATGAGGGATGTAAAAGGTGGACTCTGGTGAAAAAGTCATACGTTTTGTTCCGCTATAACAACAACATGGTTGAGAGACAACAGCCGTTATTCAGACAGACAGACACAAGCGCTTGTTTGCCGGGGAAAACATGAGCATACCTCATTTTAATTGATTGAACACCAGCAATCCCAACATTTTCCAGGTGACAGTCTAGTATCGAATCACCACCGTGCTTGTTGAGTCCATATATCCTACATATTCGTGTGAGTAGAACATACAGGGATGAAGACATTATGGAGACCAGATCATTAAAATACTCCATGTGCTACACTGAATTGAACTGTCACACGAATCAATTTCATAGATCACATCTATCTGTACCAGAAAATATCAGATTAATAAACGTTTGAACAGTTCTATCATCCTGGGAACTACAGGTATGCATTTCAGACCAGCCACTCCACTAGATGATATCTTCTGCTGTGTTACTGTGAGTTATAATTACAGACTTTGTAGAAAGGATCACGGTCATTTACTTGTGAGCCACAGAGATGAGATGACTTTCAATTAAAAAGCTAATTAATTGGGTATATCACCACAAATGCAACGATGAGCTGCCTAGCCTGTGTACGATTATGGTTTTTGAAGTGGTGCACAAAGTGCGACCTACATTATGCAATCAGAGCAGCTGTCAGAAATTATTTTCACGGTGAGAGGTTGTCCAGCTGTAATTTGTTAGTGCACTAAATACATACAAAATACAAAATCTCCCTTCCCACCTACTGTACCATTGCATCCACCATAGCCACGCCCCCACCTAGTACTTCAAGGAACTGCTCACCCCCCAGACTTCCTCTGTGCTCTGCCACCACCTACAGTTCAACCTCCTCAAACCCCCCCAAGACGAAGCTCTGCACCATGGGGGGGCTGGGCCTTTTGCTCAGCCGCTCCCTCTGTGTGGAAACCTCTCTCTGAACAACTGAGAGAGAGCACCACAGACTGTGGGCTGTTTTAAACGAGGTCTCCAAACCTAGCTCTTTACGAAAGCCTATGGCTAACTATTTTAATTGGTCATGCATTTATATATTTTTTTTATTTTATTGCCGTTTACTCGTGATAACTACTTATGTTTTTGTCTGTTTTCTTGTGATAATGCGTTAATTTGTTTCATTATCTTATTATAACAAAGATAGTTTTCGCATCAGAATGAATTAATTTTGGTTTGTAAAACACAGGAAGTCACATGTGTATGGCTGTACTGTTCAGTTCCAGCATGGGTCAGTAAACGTCAGTCCACTTTACTCGCTAGTGTCATTATTGTCCACTCCAATATTACTTCAGTATTGCTCTTTTTTTCTGTAGAGATTTGCTTTCAAATGTAAGGTGCATTACAGTATCCATAAAATGTATTAACATTATTATTATTATTATTATTACTACTACTACTGAGTAATTGCAATGCTCCCTGAAGTCACAGTGTTTCTGAATACTGTATGAGAGAGTGTGGTGGTGTGAGAGAGAGACAGCTATGAATAATGGTTCTTCTTCAGTGTGTTGGCACAGGTGAGGAGCTCTGTCAGTCCCACTCTGAGCACTTCAACTGGCATGAAACACAACCGGCCACAGTTAACGCACCACGACACCCGCTGCCAGGCAGCCGCCAATCAGTACACGAGGTCACTGGAATCCATGAAATCTGAAGCCGCCCCAAGTTTTTTTCCAGACAGACGATAATTAATAATTAGATCTCAGGGGAAATGGGTCCTTCAATCAACCTCCATTGTTGTGCGCGGTTTGTGAGGGTTTGGCCATCAGTTGAGTGACTGATCATGCAGGTGGTATAATTACCATCAAGGGAAAATGATTGCTTGTTTTGTTTTGTCCACCTTCAAACCTTCAACATCCATAAGAGAACCATTAGTCGCACCTACAGCAATGAATCTACTTTCAGTCATCCCATCTTGTCATCAAAAGACCTGGACAAAAATGAATACATTTTCCTATTAGTTGCAATTTATACACAAATGATCCAATGACAATTCTCAAAATCAAAAATATTTTGCATTTGCACCTTTTCTCTCTAAACACCTACTGAAAATAGGTAGGCAATGGCCACTTGTTGTGGTAGAGTTAAAGCTGTGTGATGTTTAAAACTGTGGATATCAAGTAATTATAAGGGTGGTAAGCTGTTTGCTGCTATTTCAGAGCAGATCTAGACACTGCATCTATGAGTGGCAGTAGCATAGCCTGAAAAACTCTAAATATAAATGTACAGTATCATCTCTTAGCTGTACATTGACCAAAGAAAACAAATAAACAGAAACAGGCTATTAAATTCTGTTATGGGAAAGGTAGGATCAAGTTTTCTGGGGAAACTAGTGTGAATTAAAGAATTCGTGGATATAAATAAAATTGTTAGAACATGGACAACAATGGATTACACTACAGTGTTACTATCGTATTTAGGTAAAATGACAAATTATCAAGAATAAAACTGGCTCTATGTTTGAGAATCATTCGCCTTCTGAAACCTGTACACAGCCTCTTGAAATACAACTGTCCAAACACTGTTGCCAGCAAAGAGAAAAATACAGTTGAACAACAGTTTCAGTGCCTCTATTCACTAAAAATAGCCGCAAAATGGGAATAAGAGTGAATTCTGACTGTAGCTGATCCTTTTGCTACACTTTGATAACCCTGGAGGCCGGGGTGGCTCAGCTGTGCTAGAAAAGTGCTGGATCTAGTTCATCTATTCTTCATTGTACTTGAATCGAGCAATGTCTGAAGCAATCACCTCTCATAAACATACTGTCCATCAAGAGGCGAGTGTGTTCATTTAACCGCAAGTAAAAATGTTGCATCCCAAATTACATTTCAGTTCAAAAGGAGGAGTTGTTGGGCAGCACCTAGAGACATTAAAAGGCACAAGATCAGACTCATTTCATTGTTCATCAGCTTTGCAAACCCGAACATCATCTTTTGCAAGCAGATACCACACTGTGTGGAAACACTATAATCTTAAAACATGCAAACTTTTAATGAAAGGCTTTCAACAGCTGCCCAGTGCAAATGAAAACAAATCTAAGAATTTAATTCCACTATGATTTTTATTATTCGAGTTGATGATTGAGTTTGAGCTGACCACTCGCAAAAGCTGTTCAATTGAAGCCATGAGACCAATTCTGGAAATAATATAACTTCTCCTCAGCTCTAATTGGTACACGTACTTCAGTTAATTGTATATTTATGTTCTGTCTTCGTAAAATATTGCTTGAAACTGTACTGAGTAGCCCGGTCAAATTCATTTCTTTAATACTACAGCACCAGTGTATTTATGAGGGTGCACTCCTTGATTATTTACAGCTAAGCAGGCTTTGCTTTTGCTCTGCAGAACAATTTTAATTCAACAACAGTAAAAGCTATATCATCCTCTGGGTAGCAATCCAATTCAGTTCAGGTAATTTAATTCAAATGGTGTTATTACATAATTCAGGAGAGACACAGGATCACATAATTTGTCCTGGAAAGTGGCACTTTATTCGCTTAACAACTCAGTGGCTTTGAAGTGGGAATAGTAATATTTTCTTCTGAGGCCGTCAACAAATAATTAAGACAAAACTGGGAGCTAACAGTTAAGGACATAATTTCTCCATCCCAATGGCCTCTCAGGAATCTAATTTAATTTTTATGTTCTATGAGTCGTTTTAGTAAATGTATCATCTCACATTTAATGTTTTCTCCTCCACAGAACATTTCCAATATTGAGTCGAACATGAGTTTGAGAAATATTGTGGAAATTAGATTAAGGGTAAAAAATGATACTACTGTGTCATTCTCTGAGAGATCATCTAAGGTGACTCTGCAACACTTTGTTTCATTTATTTCCCTCGAGATAAACTGCAAGACATGAAACCTCATTGCACAGCTCGGCTCACACCTGTTATCATACAGAATCAATCTCGTTCCAGTTTTAACAAATGAATCGGGAGATGATGGAATGAAACATTGTAAAGTCGGCGCCATTAAAGAGTCATTCAGTTGAATGTCATTATTGACCTTCAACACCCATGTATAGGCTTACAACATTCATCAAGTAGCACAGAGATCAATAGATAGATTACCTTCAGAAACACTAAACTGAGTTACACGCTCCAAGGTCACTCTATTTTTACTAGTATGTTGTAAAGGACACACAGGATGAGGCAAAATGAATTTGAGTGTCATATTAGATTATCTATATATGTGTATCTGTGGCCTGCATTGAAGAACCACTTGCCATTCTAACGATGATTATAATCACTGTTGATGTTTTCATTGGATTTTTTTTTACTCTATTTGAATATAAAAAGGAAAACTGGACAAAGGGATGATAGGAGGGTTCATTCTGTGTGGTACAGCAGGTTGGGAAGTTAAGAAATGTCTTCAGAGCAAGCGAGAGAGGGAACAAAATAAGGGTTAGTTCCATCTGTCATCCAATCAGGGGCCTGTGCTATATGAGCGCCAGACCCATTTGCCAGTCGCCAATTCAATCCAAGCATAGCTGCCGCATTCAGAGACAGGCAAGCAGGTTGTCACTTTGAATGTGTTTATTTATTCTCATTTCAGGAAGTCTGCTGGAACGTGAAGACAGCTGGGTCAAATTGATTCCCACGTACAAATAAGTTGGGAAACAGTTGGGAATGAACTGTCAAGAATACGTATGGTGGCTCCATGCACATCCGCTCTCTTTGCTGCTCCTTACAAAATGCAACCCAATGGTGTCAAATAGTGTACATTTTGGGAAGGTTTTCGTTATTATTTTTTACAAAAAAAAAAAGAAAAGTGAATTGGAAAAAAACGATGGCCACATACTTTGAAATATTTGTAAATGGATGTGTTTTCCATACATGATGGTAAAGTCACTGATGTGAGCAAAGTCATTTTGAGAGCATGGTGTACTGACTAACATTGTGTGGATTCATTCCTATGCATACACATTGTATGAGCGACTGCAGCCTCAGTGTGATGCTAAAGACTTCACTCAGCCATATGATCAAATACACAACTGTTGTCTTCCTCCTAAACTACATGCGATTTGTGGATCCGGTCATGTAGTGGTGTCTGGGGAAGCTGAGGTTGCACCAGCGAAGGATTCCCTCGAGGGCATTTCATTTGTGAAACAAGCTTCTCAGTGTAATATGGCAGTCCGCAGTAGCCTGACATCTAAAAACCAGGCCTTTTAGGACGACTAAGATATCATTTTTTGTTAATTAACAACACCAACACTTTATCGTCTCGTTATAAATATGGATCCTGCTGTCAGCACAGACAACTCAGAGGTAGTTTCCTATTTGATATACAGTATCATCATGCATACATAATGACTACAGTTCTGAATAATGTATACTCATTATTAAATAGTAGAAGTAGTGTAATTTGGTCTGTTAGTATCTTGTTTAGTAAAAGAGGTCAAATCTATCATTAATAACTCATCACTGAAAAACAAAATAAGTCCTCAATGCTTCCCTTTTTTGGGAATGATCTTAATGAAATAAGTGCAACAGTTCAAGAATTTGTCATTGTAATCAATTTGACTTTGTAACTTGGCAGCCCTAACAGCCTTCAAGAAAGATTGCCATGTCAAATGACTCAGCATGGTGGCTCCAAGTCTGCATTTGTGTGTGTTGGGCATGGGAGGAAGGGGGGACACACCTATCAGAGTGGGGGCCTATTAGAGTGGAGAGAATGTGCGCCCATAAAGAGAGAGGAAAAACAATAAATCAATGGAAGCTATTGATGTTGGGCCTCGACAAAAGCCCTTCATTTTTATTCAGATGCACTCAGTCTCTAAAGAACCTACTGTAGCTGGAGGCAATCATTGACCGCACTCAGTGGTCAGTGATTGGAAATGACAAACCAGAGCCAGTCGGTGGAGTCGGATCAAAACCACAAGTGTGTGTTTTCAATCGTAACAGAGAAGAGTGGGTTTAGGTCTAAAATAAAGTTGATTAAACAACTTATTTAATTGTTTATCTGTTACAAACTACTATACTGTTCCTGGTGATGTAGTCCAGTTTAATGCTGTGGTGGAAAAGGTTGCAGATAAATTACAGGTGACTTTGATGTTGTAAAAGTATCTAACCTGGAAAACGACATGTTTGATTAGACATGAAGGCAAAACATTGATGTTTTTCCGACATTTGTTGATTCTCTGATTCCAGTTAACTTCATATATCTATCTCAGTCTTGGCCTATTCTTTTCTCCCCATCCACAACTCTCCTAAGAATACTGTACTTCAAGTGACCCACAGATATGCGGAGGGATGAGCTCCACGCTAACGAATGATGACTGGCTGCTGTCAGTGGTACAAGGTTGTTAATTTTTCCTTGTAGACATCCTCCGACACGCAGGCCACAGAACTCCACTTCTGTCACAGTGCTCTCTAAAACCTTGATTATATGGAAACACAAAAGGCAAAACATAGGTTTTTTACTCAAGAAAACAGGTATTTACAAGATGTGTAAGAGAGTGGGTCAGCATCTATTGCAGCCATAACCATTCCTGACACTTCTCTGAATTGTGTGCCGGGATGAAATGTGATGACAGCTTGGTCTTAAATCATGGCCCTTGGCAGAAGCATTATAAGTGTTAGTTGGGGGGGTCTGCTGAAGTGACTCGAGGCTGAGGTCTGACCTTGGGGCTAAGCAGCACTCTTTGTACATATCACCCTGGCACTTTTGAGGCGATGGGTTGTTTGTGTTGTGTGCTGAGACAGGTTGTGACACCTATTTTTCAACACAAAATGCTTTGACCTTTTTCAACCTTCTACTGTATCTAAAAAAGAAGGTATTTTCTGAGGCGAGGTTTGTCTGCTCTGAACTCTATACAGTACTTTCCATGTAAAATGGAAAGATGTGCTACAAACAGTCAAATACACATGCAACAGATTTTAATCTTTAAAAGACATATTTTTTAAATAATAATATATGACATCAAAAATAACTCAGTGGTAGCTCAACAATTCCAGACTTATAAAATATATGGAGCAAACACTTTTCAATCTGGTTGCACAGTATCTGTACAATCACCACAGTTTCAATGCGAACCCTCAAGATTAGTGTCACCAGTTCAATGTACAACCAAATGGGAAATATGGTCACAATCCCCTGCTTCTGCTCCGGAGGGTGTTTTGTGAGGTCAAAGCGATCTTGACTTTTGACCACCACCGAATTCTTATCAGTTCATCGCTGAGCCCAAGTGCACGTTTGTGCCAGATGTAATGAAATCCCTCCAGGCGTTCCTGACATATCACATTCATAAAAATGGGATAGACATGCTGTCACAGTGACCTTGAACTTTGACCAACCAAAATCTAATTAGTTCACTCTTGAGGCGAAGTGAAGGTTTGCGCCAAATTTGAAGAAAAAAAAAATTCCTCCTGAGGTTACATGTCCACGAAAATGGGATGGACAAGCAGATGGACAGTCGAAGGGGTCGACAGACTGACAATCTGAAAACATAAAGCTTCTGACCACTGCTGTTGCTGGTGTAGAAGTATTAAACAGTGGATGTTCAACCCTTTGTGGTGCTCAAGTTAATAGGATTGTTTATCTGTTTATACTAAGCATAAGAATTTTCCAATACCCCGCGATTGTATTTGACAGACTTCGGGAAGCTCCCTGTCAAAGTTAATGACATATTTCTATCCCTTTGGCAAGGTTATAGGTGCTCCGGTGTCTGTGTATTAAATTACATACGGGGCGATGCTCCTGAAGAGGCAGCTGGGAATACAGATGACTTCTGTCTCTGTCAACCTGGCTCTCTGATTAATACTGACCATAGCTGTGCCTGGGTATGGAGGATATTGGGCTATTTTCATCTGTTAAAGAGACCCTGAGGAGTTTGCTTTTGGTTATAAGAGTCTCATGTTAATGTGGATTAATCTACATTACCCACACTTAATGGGTCCATTTTTGATAAATATATCGTTTTGTCTAATTATTTTGTTATTGTTATTTAGTGGTCGGCTCGCCCAGCATTTCCTACTTTCGGTTTCCCGTTTATGGTCGGAACTACGACGGTATCTGATCGTCTTCGAACCTCCGACTTTCATTCTTGATTAATGAAAACATTCTTGGCAAATGCTTTCGCTTTCGTCCGTCTTGCACCGGTCCAAGAATTTCACAGTGCACACGGAGGCTCATGGGAAATATAGTGTGAAAACACTTCGCTTTCCACAACTCCTCGTAGTCCCGTTAAGTGAACGACATATTAGGAGCTGACTAGCTGTTGTCACTCTGGGGCTTTGAGATCACCATGGCGCTAAGTCATACATACAGAAAAACCTGCTTCTAAGGATGACAAACAAAAACAAATGATGAGTGAAATTAATAAGATAAGAAGCACTAGGATTCTCCTTGAGCCACAGATATTACAAAGTTTAAAGTGTCTTACATATTTGTGAATTTGTCTCCGTCTACCTATGGTAGTGACACTGAATCAGGGAACATGCTCATTGATTGTCTTGTAATATATGACTCCTCTGGTTAAACCATTGATTACTGTTTCAGCAGAAACACGGGTCCAGGGATAAATTATGTGATAATCAACATATTAATTATACTTCATCCCGAATGGCCCTCCCTCTATTCAAGCAGTAAGTCATATCACATCCACAGGACATCACACAATGTCACAGTGGTGATCAATAACAGCAAACAGCTGCCTCTGGCCTCATTAATACTCATCCAAGTGTATCTGATGAAGAAAGACTTTGAGAATAAATTCCTATTGCATATATACAATTTTATGCAAACACATTATCACAGAAGCGAGAATTTACTTGCTCTAGTACTAATTTTCCTCCCAACAACAACGACTTGTTATTGAAAGTGACACTATGAAAAAACGACTAAAATCCTCTGCACCCGAACAGCTTTGACAGTAGTGCTTAAATTTATGTGGTTATTGCATCACGGACGAATAAACGTCACAAGTTTTGTTTGGCAAGGTTGAGCGGGTGAAGTATTAAGTCACTAAATTTCCCCTTGGTGAATTTCATTCCCCTTGTCAGCATTGCAAACAAAATGACAGCTAAGCATCTCACATACCTACAGCAAACTGCAAACAGCAGCATATTTTTAGAGCCTTTAGATGGAGAGGGGGGGGGGCAGGTTTGATGTGGTCCTGTTGCTATGACTATGACTGTGATGTGGCCCTGATGCAGCGTCTGCTGGTCATTATCGACAGCCTCCCCACATCCATTTCAAAAGGAGCCAATTAACTGCAATCGTAATCACAGCTGTCCGCGCGTCAGAGGGAAACGGAAGAAAAATATGAGTGACTGGTGACTCAAGGTTTTCCAATTAAACAGCAGCCTGCATCTCAAAGTTAAAGTGATGAAGATTACAAACAGGTTGGATGAATTATTCAGCTCAAGAGTAATCCTGACCCCAGGTGATGAGGAAGGGGTGGACTGTGCATCAATCTTGCATCTGCTCACTGCTGAAAAATGTGCTTAGGCCTCGATTCAAGATGCCTGAGATAGCCGGTGTTTGGTGGTGTTTATGGCAAGTAGCCACATATAAAATGAGGGTGGAATAATTGACATGTCACTCATGAGATAGAGCCCCATCTTCCTTCTCTGCTCTGAAGTTGAGAGATTTATGATGCAGTGATTCACAGACATTTACAGTTCTGCCATCATGTGCTTCTTTTGCAGTAGATAGCCTCTCTCTCTCTCTCTCTGAAGACTTTGCTGTCGATGGTGTCATGCACCCAGAAGAGCTGCAAGGTGTCTCAGCAGGAGGGTCCATTTTTCTTTTTTCTTTTTTTTGTCATTTCGTGTCATCTCAGTAATTTGACCAACTCAAAGTTAAACTTCGGGTTCATAAGCAGCAAGAAAACGCAACACTCCCGCTGTCCTTTGACCTTTTGTTCTCTGTCACTGACAATGCCCACAGATGTGTTTCATTATGTTAGCGTCAAAAAAAGTGTCCTTTGAGATCACAACAGTACAGTGATTTTAATTTGATGAGTAGGTTTTGGCAAGTAAACATCTGCTGACATCCTGTCCTTGTTTGAGACGCAGAATAAATCACTTATTGATTAACAGTTACAAGATATACGCGTGCAAGCTGGTGTTCTGTGCTCTGTTTAAAGCGAGAAGTCCATTTGATAAAAGCTATTATAACCTTCATGCCTGACAAATATGGGAGTCAGAATAATGGCTATACTCTTCCGTGTTGACTGCAGCTATAAAAATCAATTGGGAAATGTCATTTGACCATACGACTGGAAAATATGGCCTTTTTAATTGCTTTGAATACTACCAGGAACAGACATCACAACTTTAAACCGTATCCATCTCAGCCAAATGAATGATAATGAACAGCACATTTGCATACACTTCATATAGGATCAAGGAATATTGCTGTAAGTTATTTGTACTTGTCAAAAAGGGGAAAACTTTACTGTTTATTTGCTGTCCTCATGTCTCTATCCATACATTCTTGTCCAGACACATGATTTAAGGTCTTTGCTAGGCTTGACTTATGCCTTTATTTTGACAGTACAGCTGGAGAGGGACAGGAAAAAGGATGAGGGGGACAGAATGGTACAGTATGCAGATAAAATAAATGTACCTTTAACAATTAAAAACAACTATTGCTGTCACAAGACGATTGTGTATCACCAACTTAAAAAGTTAAACAAACTTCGTAGTGGGTCTAAATACTATGATACCCATGTGCTTGGGAACAATTTCTATAAAGGAGAAGCCAGTCAGAGGCGCAAATCAACAAGGCAAGAAATTCAAAATGTTTTGATGGTGATTGGTGGTTGTAAAAGGCAAAGATGTAAAGTAGACACTGGATCTGGTTGACTGAAATAACTTCTTTACCCACCACCATCCCACTACTCCCTTTAGAGTAGATTTAGTAATTGACCTTACTGTATCATACTGGCATTACATTGAGATTTTCAAAACTTGAATTACTGTCATTTTGGTTCATCATTGGCAGGAAAAACAGCCAATTAATAATCTAATAACTAATAATCTTCACCTCTACAAAATGTGTTAGCAAAATAAATAGCTGAAATATTTAGGGTTACGTAGTCCATACATTTCCAATACAAAATTGCAGAACCTCAAAGTTCAATCAGTTTTATTCAGCACATCATTACTTGTCTAACGGGGTTAGTCATAACAGCTTCTCTTCCCTTTCAATGATGTTCCTCATTGCTCAGCCAAGGACATGTGGGGCTGCACAAATGAGGCGGAGTAGCTAATCAAAGGAAAACTAGAAATCAGGATTTTTTTAAAAGCCGGATGTGATTTACCCACACGTTTATTTGGATTTCATTAGGTCAGTATTCTGTATTTCAAAAAGTATCTGTCTTTGAAAATCACTTTGACAGGTCTGTTTACCAGACTCCACAGTGTGATGAAACTGACTTGGGTATTGAACTGACTGTTTTGAGGTGAACTTGCCCGGAAAATAAATAAATAAATAAATGACTTTGAAGAAAATGTCAGTTTGTCCAAGGACAAACATCAAACTACATGTCGTCTGCTTTCTTTTTCCCCCCCAATAAAATATGTTTTTTGACAAAAAAATGCAGAAATCCTGTGCTAGGACACAGTTGATGAGATTGTGACCCTTAGCTAGCCTCAAACATATTGAAGTCATGGTTTCCAAAATGACGTTGTGGTAGACTGGCAGAACAGATATGATCCAGAAAAAAAAAACATTTTAATTTCAACTCATGACTTATTATTTGTCATTTTATTTATATATTTTCCCCCTGCAGTGTTCCTTAATTACATATTCAGGGACCATGGAAAAGACACCTTGCTAATAAGAAACTGTGCTTGCCATTCTCCATCTCCACAGCTTGAGGCCAGGTTGAAATCGACTGAGAATTACTAGAAACAATCATAGGCTACTGTGGATATTTTTCTTTCCATTTTTTATTATTTTTTTTACAACCACATCATTACTTCCTTATCACTGACTTGTGTGTCTCGAGTATTTGGGACTTCTAATTCACCTAAAAATGCAAAAATAAATACAAATAAATATTAGTCTTTTAAATTTTGATTGCTTACAAAAACCTCCACCCCATACATTAATTTACCAATATATTGGTTGCTCTGGGCAGGGCTTTGCTGTCTCATGCATATTGCAGGTCGGTCATTTCAGTGACTCAAGCATTAATTTAATCATTCCTGTTAGATTTCTACAAGATACATCAGCAGCAAACAAATGAAAATGCAGCTCTGCACAAAACATTTACATCTATCGCACCATCAGTAATAAACCCTGCCTAAAACGCTGCCTCACACCAGGCTTCGTATTGTTTGTGTGAAAGAGACAATATAAATAATGCATTTTTTTTTTCCTGGAATGAAATTGGATTTCCATTCGTATTTTGCAAAGTGAGCTGGGACTTATTGTCCTTTCGTCTTTGTTCACTCCTCAGCAGCAGAGACAGTTGGTGTTGAGAGTGTATACCACACCTGATTAGTACAACTGCTCCAGCATAAACAATGGAAAGGAGAAGAGTCCAGGACAGCAGCAAGTGGATTTTAATGGTGCCAACCCTGTATCAGCATTAGAGAGGACACAGTGTGTATCTGTGTGGGGGTGTCTGTTTTTTTTTGTGGGGAGACTCATGGATTGACTGAGTGATGGAGAAAGACAGGAAATAATTGTATATTCCTCTCCTGTGTGCACAAATGTGTTGTTTCCCTGCTCAGCAGCTCAACAGGCCCCAAGATACCCATGTGTGAATCTACGAAAACAACTATGTCTGGAGATCTACTGTGTGTGGAGCCAAATATAGCAAGATCAAAGGCGGGGGCATATTTACAGTAGCACTGGTGAGGCAGTTCATCACACATTTGAGTAGTATGTTAGAAGCGTTCTGTAAGCCCTGTGGGAAGAGATACAGAAATAATGTATATCCTTTGTAACTACATCAAAATGGCTGCACTTCTCCCATAAATTTGACACAATATGAGTGGACTACATACTGTGAGAGATCCCAGATTGATATGAGAGATGATATATGAGTGTCTTGTGACTTAGCTTCAGGTAAAGATGATGAGTTACACCTTGAGCAATGCCTTTCAAAACAGACTTTTTAACACTATTATATTTGTGTCACTCTGAACTGCCCAGTGCTTCAGAGAGCCCGTTTGTTTTGCATCAGTACACTCACGAAACGCCGGAGGATCCTCCTTTGCTGGCTAATGTGCCATGACCCCTGTTAGATGGCTCTGGCTGCGTGCTCTAGAGAACAAGATCAATGTGGCTCACATCAATCCACATGCCTCCAGATTCTCACAGGTTCTCACCGCTGCAAATCTGTGGACAAGTCACTTGAAATGCTTTTTACGTCACCATTGTTGCAAACTTGGCCATGTTTGAAATCAGCTGTGATACAATCTGTTAAACTCAATCAGAGAAGTCAAGTGTCTGCTGATGCACTGCCTGTTTGCGATGTGCAGTTAGGGAGCGAAGGCAGATTACTGCAGTGGACATTAGAGCTCCTCATCTAATCAGTTGGCTATCAACACCGACTCCTTTTCCGATTAACTGACATTTGGACGGACCACGCCAATGTGCGCTTTCACGACAGAGAGGTAATACAAAGTGGCATCTTCACTCACCGGGCACAGGAGAAATATGAAATTACCCAAACCACCTGCCCATGGTCTTTGCCATGCTTGCTTTCAAGATAATGAATTCCTGCAGGCGGACCCAGTGAAGGGAGCGCCACTTCACAACACTGCACAGCTGCAGCAGAAATATTTCTAAATAGGCTCATTTGGCATGGACACTGTAACAGGAAAGATCACGTTCCTACAACGCAAAGTCATCTTGCCGGAGCAAAATTAAATTAAAAATAGAAGGTCAAATATGTCTTCCATGAAAATGTTCTGCTATTTCATAATAATCATAATTTAATATCCATCTCATTTTCTTTTTATCGACAAAAATCTCTTTTCAATTAACCCACTTAATAAGTGTATCATGAAGACTACACCCATGGCTCTGAGTCTACAGCTCTGTGACACTACATAGACATATACACTGAACAGAAATACATAGAGCTAGGCCTGCACGATATCAGCAAAATGTGCGATGTGTGATGACATTGTTCAATCAATGACGATATGACTTGCAATAAATAAGCATATATTCAGGTATTCATATTAACCATGCAGTTTCTGTCTTTCTGAAAACGACTCACTATGCTACATACACCAGGGGTCTCATTTATAAAACTGTGCATGGGATCGTTACTAAAAGTGTACGTACGCCCAAAAGCCAAGTTTTGCGTGCGCCAGTAAATAATATTCAGACTTATAAAACCCTGCGTACGCACTAGGGCTGCCCCCAAATAGTCGACCAAGCACTGGTCGACCAAAAAATCTTTAGCCGACCAAAATTTCATTGGTCGATTGGTCGCAGGAAAAAAAAAAAAACATTTGGAGCCGTGTCTTGTCAAAATTAAGCCAACATCAATGACTGAACTGTATAGGAAAGGTTATGGGGCTTTTATTTTGAAGGGCCAGATACAGGAAGTCGTGACGTGACACTTTTTTTAAATTTTTTTTTACACGGCACGGCAGTCTCTCTCGTATCACCGCTGTCACCGTTAGCGGTGCTGTCTGAGCCCCGGTCCCGTCCCACAGCGCTCACCGGCGGTCAGTCTCAGTGTCACGGAGCGGATCCATGATGGTCCCCGCTGCAGTCAGAGACCCGCACCCATAGACATGTCTATGCCCGCACCGCTCCACGCCGCGGACCCCCACCCGCGGACCCCCACCCCCGTACCCCCGCCACACAGCCTGAGCTCAGTAACTTTTTACCCTCCTCATCTACTGTGTTTATGATTTGAATGAAATGATATGAATTTATGATATGATAAACGGGCATTCTGCCGGTAATAACGGTGAAACCCGACCGGCTTGTTGTTGAATCTCGGACCCAACACGGCCGGAGTCACGAGCATTAATTAATTAATTCTCAACCTGACCGCAGGCAAAAAAAAAAAAAAATTTTTTTTTTTTTTCCCCCTCAAGGTGGGGGGTCGATTAGTCGACTAATCGCCATAAGTGACGACTACTGGTCGACCAACAAAATCTTTGGTCGGGGGCAGCCCTAGTACGCACACTTGCAAGCAAACTTCCCTTTATAAATCACAGAGTTCCTACAAGTGTGCACAGCTGGATCCGCTTCACGTTCCGCCCTGTACACGCCCTGTTTTAACCCTAGATGGTCAATGCAAACCACCACATGAATGTGATCTGCATGTCAATGAGCCTGACGTGCTCTTGTTCTGTCTGTGTTGTGAATTAGCTGCAGGTGTGAAAGTGCGACGTTACGTGTTGCTGCAGCTGTTAACGGCGTCAGCGGCTCAGAGCGCACGCGGTGTTGTTTCAGTGCGCTGCCCTCTCACATGCTGGACCCGGTTCGGCACATTTACAACAATGACAACAGTTCTAATCTGAAACGAGTTATTAACCATTCATCATGGTCTCCCTCTCCCTCCTTTCTCCTCCAGCGGTGCCGTGGTGCAGAATTACGCACGGGGCTCACCGCTGTATTATTTACAGTAATTAGACTGATCGATAAAACTTTGAATAATTAGCGGAATCAGTTACAATCTGAGGAATGATCAAACATGACACTTCTCTTGATAACAAGAAAACAGAATGTAACAATTGTGGGAACGATTACTGGATTTTTTTTCCCCAGGGTTTGAGATTTAATTGACTCTCGATCATATGTTCACACAGTATCATAGGAACATATAGTTATTTACACCATGTATTTATCCCATGCAGCCGCGGCGTCCTCTCCTCCTCCTGCGCTCTGGGAGTGGACAATATGTCCAGTCTGATGCAAAATAACGCTGTTGAATTAAATCACCGTGGCAACATGGATCTAACGCATACGGGTTGAAATTAAATGTGTGACGGCCGATAATAAAAACATAATCGTTCTTCTCACTCTACATTTCCCGAGTCTGACTTCAGTTCACCACCACACCGTCTGTGTCGCCAATTCCCCTTTTCCTCCAAACCATGCGTACGCCTGGGTCAGAGTTTGCTTAGAGCTGTGCACATTCTCCTGCAAGTTTGTTTTTTATAGATCACAACCTTGGCGTGAAAAGTCACGTACGCCACTTTCAGCCCTGTTTTGTGCGTACGCAACGGTTATAAATGAGACCCCAGGCCTGTAGTGGCGCTGTAACACTGCCACACAAGTACAAGTACATCAAAAACAGAGAAAAAGAGTGGAAAGCTTGTGCACTGGAAATAAACTCCAAACATTATAAGTCAACTAAACACTAGAAGTCGTGCCAGTACAAATATGCCGATTGATGCTGAGTGGACGGTATCCGAGGGACCTGACAGCAGTCTGCCATTGTTGTTGTTGTTAGTTTAACTTGGTCGACGTAGCTCAAGTTACTGGTATGAGGTGCAATGTACAAAATTAACTCATCGCATTTCAGGCAACCTTTTGCAATGTGTTTATGATGCGTGTTGTTGATACCACGATAACGATGAAAATAAGATTAATCGGTCAGCCCTAAATCCTGATTGACTGATTGCAAACAGCTAAATCATGTTCACCATCTTTTAGCATTTTAACTTGCAAACATTTGCTAATTAGGCTGTTACAATGTGCCTGCATGGCTTAAAAACCTCCTTTTCACATGGTGTTTATGAATCCTGACAAAAAGCAGGGTGCGCTGAGGTTTGGCAGGATGACATCCATGTGATATTCACAACAACACTGACGGACTCTGGAAAAATTTGATTACATGCTGAGCCTGGGGAAAGCTGCAATAAAACATGGACAAGTGCTTCAGTTTGCCAGCGTTGGTCTTGCCTTTAGGCCTCTCAAAACAGATAACAGCAGAGTTCTGGAAACCTGTTTAGTTATTCAAGTTGTGAAACACACACACACACACACACAACCAAGACATAGGAAGAGTTTACACTGTTGGGGGCCTTTCCAAGATTAACTCATTTCTCAGGCTTGGTAGAAATGGCCTCTCTGGGGTGTTGGGAAACATCTCTATTGATGATGAAGACTGGAGGCTATCAAAACTGTCAGTCACAAGCAAGACTTTAGGGCTAGAAACATTATTAGTCATGCCCCCCGTTTCTCCTCACAGTGGAAGTACATCATTCACTCAGTCCCCACTTTCCATCACCTTAATCTAGGCGTAATTAGAACCTAATAGGTCCATTTGTCACACTACAGGAGCACGGAGACCTTTGATAGACTGTGATTAATCTGCTTCAAAATAGCAGTTGTTGGTTCTTTCTGGTCTACATTTATTCTGAGATTTGATAGAAGGAATTAATCCATCACAAACTAGGGAATTCATTACAAAAAAATTATCTGTGATCAATGTCTTTGTTTCCTCTTCGGTCATTTGTTATTGTGTAAAGTGTAGCATTTCTGGTTTTTTAAATGAACTTTTGCCAATTTTCATAAATTTCTCAGGTAAAGAAAGTGTTGATGTAAAAAATGCATGTCACATATTTATCAGATTTATTTATTTGTATTATTTTTATATTTATGATGTATTTATCAACACTTTGGTGCAGGTCCAGACAATAACATGTGTTTGAATGTTTGGCATGTTTTGTCATATTTTGAGACGATGAAGACATTGTCTTTGCCAGAGGTGATTGAGATTGACGGTTTGTATTTTAATGAAATACTGAAATGGTATCATAAATCTGTTATGGTGTCATAAGCTTTTTTAAGTGATGATTGTTAGACTGACAGTGGTACAACGCTGCAGGAGCGCTTATGAAAAAAGCTTCAGACCTAATTAGTATAAGTTGTAAAATTGGTGTCAAATGGGAAGCATAAAATGTTTTGTGGCAAAAAATAAATCATACAGGCTTCCATAATTGACTTTCCTTTAAGGGACTTAAATGTCCTCTCACTTTCACTTACTGTGATGAGAATGAATTAGGGGATTGCACAGAGTGCTCCCTGAAAGTGTTCTATAAAGTGTGTGTCTAAGAAATGCCTATAAGAAGTCCCCAATGAGGCCTAGTGTAAATCTATAAAAATGTTTGCCTACCTCGATTCAATTTACCGAAAAGAGTTTTTAAAAGCAGCAGAGCCTTTTTGATGGATGAAATGTGTCTCCTACTTTCGAGGCAGCCACTGGTTGCCATTCACAGTAGTTCAGTGTCATCTCCAAACCTGACACAGCGCTATGGAAATAGGCCTGGCTGTGTCACACTGCCTTTTTACTGCCGTAGTTTCATATGCAAACAACATTTTCTTTTACCTTGAGTCCATCTACATCTTTTCTACAATAATTCAAAAAGTTATGAAACTTTTTTTGTTTTTTATGAGGGACATGCTCAGAGAGAGCCCACATATTTTTTTTTTATCTTGTGCCTCTCCTATCGACTGAAAGTGTTGAAAACAAACTTCCAGTGTTGAAAACAAACTTCCAGAGAAACTGAGGAGAGCAGAACGACTCTTCATCTTTATCTCTGTATTGGACCTCACTCACCTTTTCCCACATTCTTTTGACTGTACATTTAAAATCACTGAATAGGACTGACCCCAATATCTGATTTTGGGAACAATTATTGTGACCAAAAGATTTCACAATATAGACATTATCACAGTATCTACACAAAATATGAAGAAATTAACAATGCTTTGAGTCAAATTCATCTTCAGCATTGCTTGTGATGTTTGTTACTGTACCTCCCCCTCCTTTTCCATTTCCATTATTAAAATTTAAAATCTTAAGTATCACATTTATTCTTAATACCAGTACATGGCAACATGATCCAAGACTAAAAGAATGTATGATTAATCAGCCTTTATATTGAGGGTGCGCACTCTTTTGTTGAGGACGGTTAAATGCAATCCAAACCAAATTAATTAGTCGCTTTTGGTTTTAAAAAATAATTCCCAACCGGCTTACGGTCCTCAGTCTAGCACATTGTCAGTGTGTTTGACACTGTACAAACACACCCTTCAAAACTAATAAGCGTGTGTCCTATTTGCATAATTGGAACATTCTGTGTGACTCCAACTTCGAGCTCAAAGCAGTGAAAACACATTGGTAAACAAAAATGACACTGGAACAAAATATGGTAACCTTGCCAGGTTTAGCACCAATCAGCCGTGAATTTAAACAACTGCTGCCAAAAGATATACCCTTGTATAGACTAATTCGCTCATCGCTGTTCTTTTCAAAATGCATTAGATCTGTTTAGTTTCTATTGTTGAATCTGTGCTGATATTTGACGCAGCCACTTTGTCAACTGTTACAGTAAATAAACTGGTGGCCGCATCAGTGTTGATGGAGATACATTTTGATAACTGTTTCTCTCGTACACATCCACATAGAAGAACATTTATTGTAACATGACAACGCTTGAAAACTAGAAAGGTAACTTTAGCTTTTTCGTTGATGGCTTTGTGCCAAGCTCCTTCCTTCTAGAAACCAATGGATTGAACTGCATTGTAATTGATCAGCCCACAACTCAACATCAAACACCACTGGACAAATAGCTTCGACTGTTGTTGTTTTTTTTTTTTTAGAGTTTGAGAAAATGGTACTGTAATACTTTGTAAAGTAACCAAATATAGCAAATCAAATTTCATAAACATTTACTGTCAGTCCCCTCAGTCTAAATAAAGTGGGTCTCAGACACAGAGCGTCCAACAGGAGCCATTAGTGGCTATAATCTACTAGTGTTGGGAATGTAAACAGAAAGCCCTGACATTAACCAAAACACCTCTTACTCTATTCAAACCAACGAGCACCTCCAGATAAAACGCCAATAACAACCATCTCTCTGCTACCAGAGGACAAGTAGGAGAAAACAATATGGCAAAAATCCAAAAACGATCACATGATGGTCACTGGCTGTTTTGCACATTTGAACCTGTGCTACAGTACTGTATGTGCTGGACACACACAGTCCACCAGCACTGAGCCACAATGAGAGCTAAATCATAGATCTCTGCAGTCAACATGGAATTTGATATATAGAGATGCACAACAGTGCTTGACCCTGACTAAAGCCACGCCATCAGCTTGTTTTGTAACTAAGCACAGTAATGTGAGAGGAACAAGGCAGCATTGTCCTGAACTGAGCCCTTGACCCAGAACAGTACACACAGGCAGATGGGCTGTTGACCATACTGTTTAGGAAATGTGTTGTGTAACTGCCATCAGTGGACAAGGGTATTAAGGAGAAACATACAGTTGCTAGAGAAAGACAGCGTTCAAAGCCCTTCCATGTCTGCACACTTGTACTGCAAAATCACAGACTGAAATATCTTATTTACAAAAACATTCAGACCCTTAATTCAATCTTTCAATCCTTAGTTCCAAGTCTTCTTGGGGAGCTTTGCACACCTGGATTTGTGTAGTTAATCCTATTCTTCCAGGCTCCAGCATGCTTGATAGGAAGCATCTGCGAATTACCATCTCCAGGTCTCTCCACAGATGTTAGCCAGTGCTGATGTTGCTTTGGCTGTATTATGAACCGTCGCCCTGGCCTCAAGTCACATGCAACTCTATAGCAGGTTTTCTTCCAAGGTCCCCTCTGTGTTTGTCTGCTTCTGTCCCGTCCTGTCTATCCTGTCTGCTTCTAGCCTTTCCACAGTTATGAGCAGTCTCTCAGACCAAGCTGCTGAGAACCAAGTGTTTCCTGTCTCATCAGACCAGGGGATCATTTCATGCTCTCTGAGTCCAATAAATGCCCTTTGGTCAACTGCAAATGGGCTGCTATATGCCTTTTACTCAAACTTTCCTTATACTTATGCGTTTTATGGGCCTTTATTTGACAGCTGCAGCGAAGATAGGCAGAAAATGCAGTGAGAGAGTCAGGGAGTGACGGCCAACAGGGCTGGGTCAGGATGTTTATACCGACGGTGCAATAACCACTGGTATAAACTTAAATAAAACACAATAAAATGTGCAACAAGTCCGGGTGACTGAATGCTTTCTCACTGTAAACAATAAGTGCTGGGACAACGGATGTCACTGAATATGAGAAATCTGTTTTCTAAATGTTTCTTTTGATGCTAATTTCTTTCAGCAGACTCGCAGCTACAAAGAAAAACATCAAGGCAGTGAGAGTAAAATGCTCCAAAGGGACAAAAGAGTTCACCTTCTCAACTAAAACTTTTACTCCACTTTGATGAGACCTTCACTGTATTATACTAGAATTTCTTCTATAGAGACTTTCACAGACAGTTGACCAACCATGACACGGCTGACCTGTGAGGTTTCTGCCGTTTTGTTCATTTCTCCTAGCACAGCACGTGGCTTTACAATGATACAATATATCATGTCTTCAATTAAGCCTATGGCCACAGTGCCTCAACTTAGTCATCACATATACCATAAAACATGCGCAGTCTTTGAAGATGGCTCCACAGCAGGCAAAAAAGAGGGGCGGTTAACCTTGTGAGAAAGACTGATAATAATAGTAAACCTACACTGAGCCACAGCTGGGGCTAAAAGCAAAACATTAATAACACTAAAAAGTTGCGTTTTCCTCCTCCTGTTACAGCTTCCAGTATTTAGTATTTGCTTCACTGCAGCACTGAACAATTTTGAGTGTCTCACATCAATGCAACATAGAAGTGATGGTCCTATGTCATAGGAATTTACATGGATGTATTCAGGAATAATCCATCTGCCACCAACCTGAAAAATGAAAGTGGCAACAGGTGTTTCCACAACAGCTTTAAGACAGGTCGATATTTTCAGTCTATTCAGTCGAAAATTCTGAATGCCACTGCTATTTCTCCAACACAAACTATTTAAAAGCTCATAACAAGGTTTTCCCTGTCAAAATAAATAAAACATGACAAGTTCCGTCTATTATGCACCTGACTGAAAAAAAAAGCTTCAAATATATTCACATTTTCACAGAATGTAATTGATATTTTCCTCACACATTTATATTTTACCTCTCCTACAACCCGTTGCCGCTGCTGTTAATCATAATGCTGTGATTAACCACAGTGGCCTTGGATAGAACTGTACTAATTACAACGTATGCTGCTTCTGAAGACGTACATTAAATGTTTAAAGCTGTTCTTGGAGCCATTTCTACGTTGCAGCTTTTACTATGCCCAATACGAAGGGCTCTGGCGAGTACGAGTACAAACAGCTTCACACTGGCAGTTTCATGGAAAATTCAAGTCAGTCAGGATACGCTGTTTGTTTAAAAACACGTGATTGGCTGTTAAAATATTATAAATATCAAGGTGAAAATTTGTCCTTAGGATGGTGTTAAAGGCACTACAAGGACATACAGTCGCTTAATCTGTTTAGTACCTGTGAAGCAGGAGTGTTGGCAAATTTTTTTATTACAATCTCGTGAGATATCTTGCACAATTCTGGTATGACAGTAGTCAGGTGCCGCCAAAGTTAGTGTAAAATAAGTCCTATGGGGATGATGAATAACCACTCATTCCACAGTTTATGGCCACTGGTTTATATTAGGGTTTATATGGGAGCCTTATGGAAATTATGAAGAAATTATGAGTCACAGTAACACCTGAGGAGCTGGTCTGAATATTTTGTATCCATCCTGAGTTGGGACTGACTGTCCCGTTTATAATAATACATTGGTTTTAGTGCAGTGTTAACGGTGACAAAATGCTGTTTCATTTTTCGATAAACATTATAGTGATAATTTACAATATGACTAAATGAAATGCAGTCATTCAGAAAAGTGAGTACAGTTTTTTTTTTTTTTTTTTTTCAGCAGAGACCAAACTATTACCGGTAGTGGCAGTATCTCATCATCCTGTAATAGCCTGCAGAGTGACCACTCAGCAGTTCAGGATACACATACACCCCCACGACACACGCACACACAGGGAAATGTACTTCCATCATCAATATAAAGTCTCTCGCTCCTTCTCTCCAACTTCTGTTTGACCAGTGTTTCCCATTACATTTATCACAGTTGACAAATGAAATGTCAGTTTGACTCCGGTTTGCCTTTTGGGTTAGGAAGGTATAACCCCATAATAACAACACAACTAAATCCCCTCAGTGGGGGATTTCTCTCCACATAAAGAACAGGTGGATGAGTCTTGACACAGCACTACCAGCACATCTGCCCGAGTCTACAACAACGATGAAGAAGAATGCAGGAAAAAAGTACTGAATTCCACAAAAATCCACAAGATGCTTGAGTGACACTGACCACAATCATGAAGTAATGAAAAAAACAAAAAAAAATGCGGCATCAAGAAACTGCTCACAGTTCTTTGTTGAGTCAGACAAAAAGGGGGTGGAGTGGGGTTATCAGCCATTTGAACCAAGCAATATCTCTGCTGATTCATTTCACGTTCAACAATCCTGGAAATAGCTGCTTCCACCTTGAGAGATCAAGCACTTCATTAAAATGCAACACATGAATTTGATGCAATGCTTTTGTGTGGTGCTTCGAGATGGAGCTTTGTAGACAGGTAATGTCCATGTGTTAATGCGATCACCGAGCAAACTCACCCGTCGTCAAATTTAATGAAATATCGCGTCAGTAATGATTGTGTGAGAGTGTACGTGTGTGTGTATGTATGTGTTTGTGTGTATTTGTGCAAGGGTGAGAGAACAGGACACACAAAAGGAAACGAGGGGCAAGGAGCCAAAACACCAGAGATTCCAGACACAGCTTGCCTCTGGATATTAGCACTAAAAAGTGTCAGACTCCAACATATTTACAGTAAGCAGATCTGTTAAAACCCGTGTTAATGTTTGAACTGCGCTAAGACTGTCTCAGTGTGTGGCAAATCCAGAGCAGCACCATCATTTAATCCTCTGCCCGGTGCTTGGCTGCTCACTGGAGCAAACTATTATTTCCTGGGCATTACACGTGCCACAGACGCTTTTTAAAGTCCATGTAACGTTGTAAATTCAATTTGGGACTCGAGTGCACCTTTTTCCTGGAAATATTATTCTCCCACATTAGCGCCCAGTGAGTTTGCATGTAATGTGTGGAAATCCCATTATTAAGGGAGACTTTACTAGAGCCGGAAGGACAGTCTCATTCCCCCAGAGCCGTCTTGAGTGCATTTGGCATTGCTGTGATCTGAATGCCAATGGAAGGCGGTGGGGCAGTGTGCCTGTTTGAAAACCGACATCAAAAAGGGATTATTTACCTTAGGTCTGCTCTTTTCAGTCAAACTTCACTTTTGATTTCCCTGCGCCCTCGGAGCATAAAGGTAAAAAAAATAAATCAAACTTTTCCCGATAACTTTTTTTCCGCTGAAACCTGAAACCAAATCTTGTTACGCTACAGGGGAGAAGCAAAAATTGATTATTTCTATTCTTTTTCATTCAGATAGGTCAGCAACCATCCTCCCCCCCCCCCCCCCCCCCCACCCTCCTGGATTCCCAGTGTTCAATTTGGCACATAAGACCAGCTTGATATTTGTGACCCTGGCCCCAACTATTCCCAGCATGCCTCTTTTGGCTGCCTGGTATTGATTAAGAGTTCCTGCTTGGCCGAGGACGCAGCTGGGGTCTTGATTTTAACTTTCCTCCTGCTGACCTCCCTCCATTACCGACTACAGAGGCACAGAGGGAGAGGGGACACGGCGGATACAGGTGAGAAATAGCTACCCCAGCTGACATGCCTGTTATCCCTCTTGTTGAGAATTTAGAAATGCATGTAGGTTAAAAATACAGCTCTACTTTTTTCCAGTGTAAAATGATTTGTTTGAAATATCTTAAAAAATCAAACAGCAGCAAACTTTGTTCTTGTTTATGGAGAAAATGAAGTATTTTGTGATGTAATCGAAGAGATTACATGATAAAAGTGAGTTTTTAAAAAGTGATGATCAAATACACACAGTACTCTATGAAAAAAAAAATGTTTCTTTCAATTTGTTTCTGGTGCACTCCAGGCTTCTTAAAAAATTCAAATTAAACAACCTGAGCGGGGGAAAATGTTAATTTTAAGGGGTAACAAGCCAAAAAATGTTGGGAACTACTGTATTGCCCTGAAACAAGTTGTTTCATTGTGCACTGACTTGCACTTTTGTCATAAAAGAGTCTCATGGGCACGGTTAAAAAAAAAAACATTCTCTTGAGTTTACTTTTTCCTGGATGGACTCAAACACGTTCATGCCTTACTCCCTGATACAGTATGGCTCCTCCAGTTCCATTATTCTACAGTATATGTATGGAAAAGATCAAACATACCATAATCATTAAAAAGATCAACGTGTCCAACCTAATCAAACAACCTCAGCAAGGGAATCTCCAACTGTGACTTACATGGTATAACAGACTTAGTTCTTTACTTTCTATATTGAGTAAATTGTTGCCTAAAGGTCCCTTATCAGTTTTCTAACAATATTCTTAACTTCATGGATATTTGCAAGGAAATGGGAAGAAAGAAAAAAAGGATGATAAAAAAGGACCAAAAAAGGGAATTGCCATCTACTGTAGCAGACTGCAGGAGATGTTAAAAAAGAAAAAAAAACTTGAGAAGAAAATCTTTAAGGAGTATGCCTGCTTAGAGTTTTACTCTGCTATTTCAGATTTGTTAGGATTGACTGTGGCGAATGAACACCAAGGGTGATCAAATGTTGTTTTCCTATCCTGCTTTGATTTCTCATTTTTCCTTCAAGGACTACAGCAGGCTAAGTGGCCAGGGGCCTGTACTACGGACACTATAACATCAAACAAAACAAAAACATCATGAGGTCAGACAGTGGGAGTGCTCACTTCTGCCAGTGGGTGGGATGAACAACGGGTACCATTGAGGGCAAATAAGGTCTTAACCAAAAATGGGGAAAAAAATCTCATATTTCATTGTTAAACTAATGGAGGAGAGTTTTACAGGCCAAGACCTGGAACAGTGTCAGAGCAAATGTAGATCTGTTGTAATATCTATACAATATACATGCTACTTGTTAACATGCAGATATATGATGTATATAATTAGTGCAAAATGTGGTAATAATATTGCTGTTTGTGATCTGTTGCTGTTGTATACTTTGTATGGCTCCATACTACTGAATTGTGGATGTAGTCACCGCAAAGAAATATACTGCTAATTTCAAGATCGTACTTTGTGATGTTGTTGCATTGGAACATATGATATTGTACTGTAAGTGTATTCACTCCCTATGGGTATAGTGTAACAAACCTTATCATTTTCCCAAGTTAATACATCTTGCTACAGGGAATAGTGGTGGTAATGTTGTTACTAAACATCAGAACATTAATATAAGCTAACCAGACCCAACTGCGTGCATCTGGAGAAAATACTCAAAATTCAAAGTGAAAAAACCCTCAAACCTTCTCGCTCTCTCCACTCTTTCGGGATCTGCATGTTCTTGGTGTAAAAAATGATATCACTGCTACATGTATGTTTTACTTGTGGGTAAAAAAAAGAATTGTTTCATTGTGTGTTAAAAAAAATTTTTTTAACATTGAGTAGGTGTATGGGAATCAAGGCAGTTTCCATTTAAAATGTTTTAATAAGTAAAAAAAAAAAATAACCTGATGAACAAATTTCTAATTCATTGCCATTAGTAAATGACTTCATACTAACCTCTAAACCACACCCAATGACCATGTCACACTCAGTAAGAGACCCATTGAAGATTGAAAAACAAATTGCTTTAAAATTTCTAATTTGTAACATGCAACGCTCCATTTACTTTACACTTCTCGCCCTCATGGAGACGATCAGAGCTCCCTCTGCTGCGTTCCCCCCTGAGAGGAACACATCTCCCATAAACCACATAAATAGATTAAAAAACCACAGGGATATAGTGAGTAAAGAGTCAACATTGTGTTATCTGCCTTGAATTTAATTGATCGGTGAGCCACACCGTGGAATACGTCCAAGCTTTTAATGATATTGCAGTTAAATAGTCAACAGCACTTAAAACATGTGCCAAGTTGAGGATGGTTAGAGTACAGTCTCTCAGTTTATTTGTGAATTTTAGATATATGCAAACACACATCGTTCAGGATGCAAACTAACTGGCAACTTTAATATTCGACAGTGATACTGTGATTCCTAATTTAATTTTTGCGTCTATCATTACATCTATGTGTAATTGTGTCTTGTAGCCTTTCTGGTAAATGGTGTCATAGCTGTAAGGGGATGGCGTCGAGCAATGACTTCCATTATGTAGTCGTCTATTCTGTCCTCGTGGTCTCCAGGAAGCATACAAACTGGCTAATTATGTTTGCCTGATTACATTTTGGCTTGCCTTCTAGCCATTTGTCTTATATTTGTCCAGAGATATTTAATTGCATTAAACTTCAGCTAAGAGCACTGGGATGTTATAAAAACACTGCCTTTGATATGTGCAGACATGTATTTCCATTGGTCCAAATCAGTGTCAGTCTGATTGATCAGTGTTCAGGATATCCTTAGGCTCTTTCATTTCCTGCTGCTGGTAGACTTATATAATGAGGTCTGGATGGAGGACTGTTTCTTTTTGCGGGGTGGCATCTGTTGTGAAACGCATGCAGTAACACGGCCCACACAGCTTGTGCTTGTGCTGCACCAGAGAATGCAAAGAAAAAGCATTTCAGTGTACACTTTGATGTCATCAAGGGTTCTGGGCTCTATTTTTGTGAAACGAAATTGTGGTCAAGTGTGGCGAGGGCTTGATGGTACTTTTAGGATTTTTGTGACAATCATAACCACATCTTGTTCCTGTGAACTGGTTTTGCAACCTTGACATATTGACATTTTGTTAAAGTAGCATCTACAGGGGTCAAGTGTTTGAAATGTAATATTTTTGTTAAGGATGTCCAGCACAATTATGCTGCAGGCCTTAATTACAGTAACGCTCACTAGTTGATAAACTATATCAGTTGGGTGATACACCTGTCCGTTCAATGTAATGCAATTCACCAGCACCACAATTCAATCAAAGCCCCTTTAAAACTGTTTCTGGCATTATACCCTCCATGAAGGACACACTTCTAGCTGGTTACACTGAGTGTGAGCAAGGTGAAGCTAATTAATTGGAAGGGTAAATACATAGCAGACAAAAAAAACATACCAAGGCAGCTGCTCTTTCCTGAAATAGGAGGAATTCTCAGCACTGGAGGATTCAGTATTTGTTTTTGTTTTCTAAATCTGTTTATATATTAGAAAGTCTGGCTACAAATTGCTGGTTATTTTATTTATTAAAACATCACTATCAAATATTACAATATTTAATATTTCCCTACAAAAGCAGTTATTATGCTGGCTACACACACAGCACACTGGGTGCTATGCATTCAGTATCTGTTTTGTTTACACTCGTCTATCAATTGTGCATTTTAAACTTGTCACTTAACAATGTTTGGTTATTGATCAGTCAAAAAAATCTAAATAAGCACCTCTTAGTTTGAAATAACAACAGTCAAAACAAAGTACTGAATAAAGTACATTTCAGGGGAATCACCATGTGCAACACGAGCTGGACTGCAAAACCTGAAAAATTGTGCTGCCGGCACAAGATTTAATTACGGCTAGGTAGGAAGACTGTCCATGTATAATCTCATTTTGAAAATATAGCTCCCATATTTGTTTGTCACATCTGTTCAGTTGGTTTTAGGGAGTCAATCTGCTGAAGGCAGTTAAAAGCCTATGAGCTGTAGCAGAGAGCCATTAAGGATTACAAAACAATCTACGGTGAAATTTGACTTGCTAGTGTGATTCACATTATTGGGGTAAAAGTTGTGTTTTTCTGGATTAGATGTTCACTGGCAGAATAATGAATAATCAGAGTGAAACAGGAAGATGATGTGTGATTGTTTGACGATTTACCAGCTCCAACAACTGGATTCATCGACTGTTCAGTTACGTGCAGGCACAAATTGTTCATGTGTGATAGCTGGCCATAGGCTGCTCTGTGGTGTGTTCAAGCACAACTTTTCTGGGTTGCTTTTGTTGGTGCTGGTTATTTAGGGTCACTCCACTGTGCCATGGCATAAGAGAGGAAATTCATCAGTGTTCCAGCATATCCACTGGCAATGGACCTGAATTTCACAGAACATTTCCAGTGACAGATTTATTAAGTGCTTGACATGTTATAGATTTTGAACGTTATTATAAATGCCTGCTGTTAGACCCAAAGCTCCCAAATGCATGCTGCAAAAGGGAATATGGGTAAAGTGGTAGAGCACACTGGTTCTGAGCACTAAGAAAAGCCTGGACTGTGTTTGGGTCCCAGAGTGGATTAGCAGAGTTTATCAGCACCAGCACACTGTGGCACTCATTGCCTGCGCTCTGCTGTGGATAAGTGGCTGCAGAGAGCACTGAGTCCTTGGCCTGGGTCAATAACAGCCCTCAGGGTCCACAAGGTGCTGCTCAATTAGAAAATGTTCAAACTGTTTCTTGGTCAATAGATCCACGGCCACAATCTAGTTTACTACATATCTTGTAAACACTCCAGTTCATTGCTATTTAAGTTTATATATTCTGCTTTCATTTGAAATGTAATACTTATCAGGTGATTATTACATATGACTAGATGGGGGGACTAAGTGAATTTAATGGAGCACAGGGTTGTCACAAACATGAAACAAATCAGTGGCAATATATGTTCAACAAATACCTTGTGAAAATGGAGATTGTTGAAAATAAGATGAGGGCTTAGGCACCTCTGCGTCTCCATAAGGCAAACTAAAGATGTGATAATCTACATTATAGTATGTATCAAAGTGTAGCAAAGTACTGTCAGATGTTAAAAGACATTTAGTTCAAAATTCAATTTTCACAGCAAAAGAAAAAATCCTCACTCAGTTAATTTACCACATGCCATACAATTCAAACTGCTATCTCTCTCTTAAACATTTTTTCCTGTTCCCGTAATGGAAGTGGCTGCATTTCTTCGCCCTTCATCATGTAACATTCATCGCGGATGTCAAGGATTTTGCTGTCAGTTATGTGACACGGTTTACTCTGAGAATGAAAAACAGATCCCATATGGCGCCTTCCTGTCCTTTCTGGGCAAAATGGAGCATCTTGGACATGCTACATGCATGTGCAAACATGGCTGACGGCTTTTAACACTGTGATGTTTGACAAAGACCATCTGGCGCACTGCAATATGAGAATAACATGTGCCTCAAAGGGATGTTGTTTTTGACGCTCTTTGGGGTGTTGGAGCAAGAAATATGCGAATTATACAATAAAATAGATTACCGATCATTAATGAAACATGATAATCTCTATTTTTTTTTAAATTAGAAATAATACATATGCTTCAGTGCAGTTAAGGACTGCATGACTTGCAGTCTGTCATCTGACAACCAGAAACTGGCCGATGAGCATGTTTCCTATCACTCAGTATAATTTTATGTTTTGGCTCTTGTTTTGTTTGCAAAAGGTCAGTGAAAGCGCAAAGTAAAGCAGATCCAAACTAAAAGGGCAAGAGCAACCCAAAAAGTAAACACTGAAAGTTATTTTTTAACGTAACAGCACTGAAATTGTAATGACACATGTCTGCATCAGATATCTGATCTGATCCATGGCTTAAAATATGTGTAATCCTCTTCTTAGATATGATAAACGGTGCAAGAGAACTGACAGTGTTATGTTTTCGTTGCCGATTAGAAGTCGACAGAAATCATAGATCTCTTCCATGCCCTTTTAAAATCTAGCCTCCGGTGAAACATTGTTCTACAATGGGTATCATGAATCATTAAAACCATAGCTGATCGGGATTACTGGTTGCCATCAGCTATCATGGATCCATACCTCCAAGATTAAGAGTTCTTTTCTTTTCGTTAGTCTATCAACTTGCCCGAGGCATTATTCCAGAGACTCATTCATTCAAATATTTTGCATTATTTTACTGTCTATTAGGCTGCTTTGAAGGAACACAAGCACCCGTGAAGCAGAAACCTAATGTTAAAATGTACTTGTGATCAAAATAGAAATTACATTTCTATAAGTCTTACTTTAAGGTTTGTCTGTAGTATTGTCCTTTAAAATGCAGTAGTTCACTGTCAAAGTTTGCCTCTGTAGAGATGCACATCAACATCTTTGTGAACCTATTTAGAGAATAGCTTTCGCTGTCGTTGTAGTAGGTTCACAATGGAGCTGACATGCACATCACGTAATGTCAACAATGGTCCTTGTATTGTGGGCCCACGCATCAAGCCAGTCGATTGGCTGATCCAACATCCTGCAAACTTACTTTCAGTTCGATGTACTTTTCAGCACAGTACTGCAGAAAGTGATCTTCTAGTAGAGCAGAGAAAAACACATTTCTCATTTCTCACATATAAGCATTAACCCAATCCCTGATATTCTTTTGATATTGTTAAATTAATTGTCTTTCAATTTGTTTCACTTATGTAGAGGATTGTTTCCACTGTTCTTGCTTCCAATCTAATGCCACTTATTCCTAAATACAGACAGGCGACAAATCAAAGAATTCATGTGTGAAGAAATACAACTACGTCTTCACTGCACGGTGGAGTTAAACAATTAACATCCAGTCATGTCCCGTGGAAGGTATTAAACAGTTAAAAGAGTCCAGTTGATTGTGACTTTATATATAGATGGGAGGAAAGAAAAATCTATTCAACCTTGAAACGGGGTTCATTATTGGGGCACGGACGGCAAGAGCTTACATCACAAAGGCCGCTCAGCTGGTTCATGTTTCAATAGGAGCAGCTAGTGACGTAACATCTGCTTTTGGAGGAGCAAACAGTGTCCTTAATGTGGTCAAAATTTATAACATTTAAATAACGACAGTTTCTTTTTTTAAAGGAGAAAACTGTGTACCAGTGGGCAACTCTCATGTGTTTTTCTGAGCAGTTGGTACACTACATTACTTGGGGCAAAACAACAAACAATATTAAACTTCACAGTGTTAGTCTTAGTTTGAAGCCATAATAAGAGCTGGGAAAAAGTCCAAGTTGTTGTTTTTTCATGAAGTAACCTAAGTCAGAGATACTTCAATGGGACATTTCCTAAAGTAAATAGGAAATGTATATTCAGCATGGTCATAAAAAGACATTTCCCCCCATACTAAAGAACCCCCGTGCTTCCTCTGTCCCCCACCAGAGCCCACAGATGTGAAGCAGATTACACTCGGTTCACCCCTCCCTCTGCCAGCCCCTCTTTCCACTGCAAAGAAAGAAATCATTCAGTTTCAGCCTTTTCTACAAACATCCCCCTCCCCTACTATCCCCTCCCAGAAGCAGACAGGGGCACATAGACGACCACACTCTCCAGCCAAACCCTAATTGTGTGTGTGCGTGTGTCTGCATTTTTTTTCTCCCCCTGACATGAAGAAGGAAACCGAGTGAGTATTTGCTCTCACTGCTCTGTGAAAAGTGGTCTCCGAAAACCTTTTGAGTCCTTTTTCGCTTGACTGAGAAGGTGGAAGTGGCAGAATTTGAGAAAAATTACCGGAGTTAGGTAAGTTTGGCTCTTGGATTCATGAAACTTTTACTGTAGGTAGGGTACAGTGTGATGGGAAGCTGAGCCTTGCTCATCTTATACTCCACTGGTAGAAGTAGAATGATCTAATTACGTATACATTTTAGGCATTTATACTTTTTATATACAGTTATTAAATTACTGCATGGCTCATACTAAAATACTGCTGTGGATGGTTGTCTGAGACATTTTACATCTGACAGTTTTACAATTCAGTGTGTGCATACGTCTCCACTGTCCTTGCTTTCTAAATCTTATTCTGCCAAGTCTGTTTTTATCCTGCGAGGCCTCTCTGTGCTATACAATACATGGCTTAATGCCAAAGAACCTTATAGTCACAGGAACATTGAAGGAGTTGAGTGCTGTGACGCCTGTGAACACACCTGTTCAAGCTTTGACAAGAGGGGCCGTGGGGTTGAGCTGCAGACACACTACGAACACTAAGATTAGCTTTGACCCACAGCTAAGGGGAGTACGGCACATATGGAGATCAAACTCGAAAAGTCCACATTTCATTTAAAGGGATTTAGAAGGGAAATTATTATTCAATCTATCCTTATTAATTTTGGAGCTGAAACAATGCACTGATTGGAAATTATTTGGCAACAACTGATAAACCGTTTAAGTAATTTCTCAAACAAAACTGCCAAACAAGCCTGTGCTCAGCTTTATAAATTGTTGAATTTTCTGCTTCCTCTGTCCTTTGTTAGTGTTACTTTGATTTAGGACCATTTGTTGTACAAAACTAGTATTTTAAAGATCCAAGAATCTGACTTCTATCTCATAGTTTTGGCACCAAACAAGTAATGAACTGCTCAAGAAAGTAATTGGAAGCTTGATCAGTAATGACAGTAATTGTTCATTGTTGGTGTGTTTATTTAGATAATGTCAAACACAATGACAGATCATTTAAACCATTTGCATATTTTACTGTCACTGTTTATAATGTTACATTCTTATGTGTTTACTGGAGATGTTCACGGCTTTCAAATGATAATAACTGTGGAAGACTTTATTTGAGTCCAAGCTGCAATATAAATTGATCAGTTTAGGTAAAAAATTAACATCAATAAACCATGACTGGTCTCCTCTAAGAAGAACCCTTTAACAAAATGCTTCACTCTGGCTTTTTATAAACATTACAAACAAGAAATAAAATCTCCTAGAGGTGTTCTAAGCATGTGGCTGTTTTCCCTCTGCAGACAAGCTTCTGCTATTTTAAGCCAAAAGAAAAGTCAGCCTATAAAAAAACCACTTCACGATGACAGAACCGTCAGAGTGAAGCCAAAAAAGGTCACTACGAGTCACACTGGGCCTAACGCAAACACTGCTTCATCTAAACCATAAGACGCCAGCGTGGAAACTGTGAAGACAATTTCCAAAGACAAAGGCAACGGCTCCTGCCAATCTCTGATGCGCGGAGAAGCATGTGTGCTTCCAGTTAGCAGGCCTCTGAGAAACCAAATTAATGTCACTGAATGTCCTTTGACTTGTGCCTTTTACTGCTGCCGTGGTAATTGAACACAGAGACAATAAAAGTTATATTTTAAGATGGATTACATTTACATTTGGCTGTGTTCTGTCATTAGGCTGGAAGTCTTGTCACTCTTGGCCATGAGGTTTTGATCCAAACAAGTGCAGTAAAACTTCAGAGTGATAAAAAGTTTGGACTCTCTGTGCTCCGGCTCCCCACTCAAGTTGCTTCAAATATCTTTGAAGATGAAGATGTTGAAGTGTTTTCTGCTCTTAACATAGATTGTTTCAACAAATGTGATTTCTGGATCTTGTTAATACATTTTAAAAATCAGTTAAACATTCAATTTAGATATTTTTCAGGTGTTTTTTATTCAATCCAGTTATGTTCTAACTGTTCCTGCAATAAACCCTGTTCATACACTATGAGATGTTTATTGACTCAAACCTGTGTCACCTTGGGCAGAACTCCTTAAAGCTGTTTTACTGCAGTGAGTGATATCAGTCTGTACCTGACAGTGCATGTCAATCAAAAAGAAATACTACCCCAATGTCACAATGTTAGACCTCTGTATTGTATATCTACTTCCAGTCTATCGTGGTTTGAAAGGTTGTGTTTACTGCTCTTCTTACAGCTCCTGTAACATATGTGAGGTCACCATTTGAACTAATCAAAAACAGAGGGAGTGACGGAGGGAGCAGCCAACATTTGGTTGTTTTATTGGTTTGGGCCACACCGCAAACCATCTTAAAATAAATAGACAATTTTACGGTGTCCATTCGACCTCTGCTAGCAAGCACGGCTGAGCGACCATTCTGTGTTTCTGGGCAATGTAGGTGTGATTCAACTGACTCAAATTTTCAGTTGAGGAAAGAGAAGTTCAAATAGTTTTAAGGGTGCCGTTAGAGTAAACTGCAGCTGAAACCAAATGTGCTCTGACAGCAGAAAGAGCTCTGCCATGCCTCCACCTCACAGGCCTGGTTCAGCTTTTCAAATATATTTCCAGATGCCGAGGAGAGAGACGCCTGAATGAGAGTCTGCATAATGATAAAGTGACGCCATCGCTGTTTGACTGTAACACATGCAGAGGAGGAGCAAAAATAAGAAAAAAAGCTTTGTGATGAAATCTCACCTGATGTTAGAAAGTTTGCAAAAGCAGCCACCCGGTTGAATAGATGTAATGAAAGATCTACAGACAATCCGCCAGTTACCAAAAAAAAACCTCAACACAAACGCTGCTGTGAGGGGCGGTGTTGGCTTTTACAGCCCTAGCGTAACACAGCTCATGCATCCGCTAAGCCATGACCCAGCCACAGAGCATGAGGCATGCTGCAGTATATAACCACAACAACTCAGGCAGCACAAGTTTGTGCAGCATTTCTACATTTACACACAGTTAGAGACATTGTTAAGTGCATTTATCTGTTATGTGCATTTCCTTAAATGTCTTTGTGTGTGCGAATTTCTCTGTGTCTTAGTATCTATTGCTGTTTACTTTTTTATATGTTGTCCTATCTCTATGTAAAGCACTCTGAACTGCTTCTGCATTATATGGTGCTATATAAATACATTTGAATTGAATTGAATTGACTTTATGTTCAGAGAATCTAACTGTTGGCATAATCATTTGAGAACACCTAATATTACAATTGTGACTCTTGTGACATTTAAATGACACTCAATTTAATTTACAGAGGAGGCTGTCATTGGACAGAATGTAACCTCACTGAATCGAGATCTTTAAAGGGCCCATATTATGCAAAATCCACTTTCTACAGGTTTTGTAGTGGTCCTATGTGTTCCCGTGGCCTTTCTATGACGCCTGGAGGTGAAAAAAGTCTGTTCACTCCCTTAATTTTTAAAAGGCATGGATGTTCAAGTTTGAATTTTTCATCTTGTGTTTTCGTGTCTCAATTTCATTTATGAAATTTGAACAATTTGGTTTTGAGATGTGAATTTGACCAGTTCAATTTGAAGAATGTGAACCAGACTAACAAATTGAGAGCCCTCATAAAAAGTCTTAACACCTTTCTTTTCTGTTACAGATGCTCCAGAAAAAGTAATTATTCACAAAACGAAACACAGCTAAAATATGCAGTGTGACATTTTTCATTCGCTAATTAAATTAAACGGAGGCTGTTTCTATATTACTGAAAGCCACAGTGCAACAGAAGGAACAAAGCGGGGTAAATTCACACAATAAATGTCTAAAGGTCACAAAGCGGCCCCCTTCATATGATTTAGCCTTTAAAGCCACCAGGAAACCTTTGTTTTGGCATAATATCTATCCTTGCTGTCCTATCATTATAATACAGCTGTTTTAAACAGGAAGGCATTGAACTGAATGTCTGCCAGTGAAACTGAGAAAAGCAAAAGTGAGACCACTTTGAGTCTGTCACCAATGTGTGCGTGCTTTGAAATTTGTTTGCCACCATTAAAATGTGTATTTCACTGTATCTTCATAGCTCACAGAAGTTATCCCCTTTCCAGGTTACCATGTGGCGTTGTTGGATGCCCTTCCTCTTGGCCTGGGTATCCATGGCAACCCCAACTCTCTGCCAAAGTGGGGATGGCGATTGGGGTTCAGGCTTTGACATTTACTCCACCATAATGGCCATCAATGACACATCACAGGCAGCTGGTGATGAGCCGGCGAGAATAAAAAACGACCGTGACTGGATCACGTCAGCAGCGTTTTCCCCGTCACCTTCACCTACGCTGCACTACGAGCCCCAACCGGACAAGTGCTCGGTCCACTTCAGCACCAACGCTGCCTCGGCCCGAAGGCTGAAGGCTCAGCAGGAGGAGCTGGCTTATCTGCGGGCCATCCAGCACGGAAACAAAGCAGTGATGGAGAATTTGGTGCAGTTTGTGGAGGATCAGCTGGGAGAACAGCGCTACGAGGACGTGATCAAGGAAAACGTCCTTGGCATCCATGACGACCACAAGAGCTGCCATGAGGTGGTAGAGAAGGCAGAAGAAGATCTAGAAAAGCAGCTGGAAGGAGAGGTGTTGGACGCCGTCAATGGGATGCAGAAGTAAGTGCAGTAAAGAAAGAAAGAAAGAAAGAAAGAAAGAAAGAAAGAAAGAAAGAAAGAACAGCTCAAATGCTGAGCTTTTATTTGTTTGTGTGCAAAGGAAAGGTCTTTGTTAAAAAACACATTTGCCTTTCATCAGACAGTCATAACTATTATAGTTATTTTTACAACTGATATTTGCTATCCAGACTTCCAGTACGTGCTGGGACTGTACTTCTCAGTAAAGCGCTTTCATTCGCAGCGAAGAATTCACAATTTAGTGAAAGTAGATGAACAGCACCAAAACAATCCATCAGTTCACCGATTAGTACATTAACAGAACGGATTTTGGGGCAGTATTTTTTTTTAGAGAGATGACCAAAAGAGTGAGACGATTGAAACTCAACCCCAAGACTCTAATCAACATCTACCTTGATTGTTAAAGTTGTTTTATTAATCAAGAATATCAAAATGCTGCTAGTTTAATTTAAGGATTTGCTTCTTTTCAATTCTGTATTTTACTATAAATTCATTGTCATTGGGTTTTGGGCTCTCTCTTAACATGACTGGCAGATGGCTGCCCACCCAAAGCCTGCTCAAGGTTTCTGTCTCTCAACAGGAAGCGTTTTCTTGTCACCTAGTGCTGGCTCAATATTGCCAAGATTAAGGTCTAAACATAATCTGTGTGTAAAATACCTTGAGATAACATCTGTTGTGATTTTGCATTACTTGACTGTTGGTTGGACATAATGAGCAAATTGATTCACAGAGCAATTTCAACTTGGGCTCTGGGGAACTGTGACAGCCATTGACAGTTAACAGATTAATTGTTAATAAAAAATAATCATTAGTTGTGGCCCTGGAGATGAATTAGACTGAATGTGGTAATTCACCTGACATGCAGCATCATGCCTCTTAAACAATACTGAGGGACCTAAAGCAGACACATTCATTTGCAGAGACCATTTATGTGCAGACTTGCACACATTACGATGCGATGCTAAAGTGACTATTTTTTCATAAATTGCTCTAAATGTGTTTGCAAAATTACCCTCTCCCTTTTGTTGTCAGTGCTATGCTGTAATGTTTGTGATTTCATTAACACTATATATGGTTTGAGAGTTACCGTATGCTGCTTATACTGCATATAATGTCCTCAGCTCTTGTTCCACTTACTTGGTCTCTCTGTTTCTTCGTCCCCTTCACTCCACCTGGTGACCTGGATTGTCCCATCTTCTGGAGCAGAATCAGAGAAGAGTCCCTGGCTTTTGAAGACATGCTTCGTGCGGCAACAGACATCGCCAACAGGCTAGAGAGCTCATCGCAGGTCCTGCAGGCCTCATTCACCAAACAGCTGAAAGACATAATGAAAATCCATCGCTAAGGAAGTGTTGAAAAGCTTCTGAAACTGTTCACACCTCATCCCGTTACTCAGGGGTGACGTTTGATATCCTGTGTGAGATGCAGAAAAAGAAAAAGAAACTTCCTGTAATTCCATTTTTTATATATATTTTTAGTCCATATGTGCCGAGATGCATCACCTGCGGGGAAACGACAAAGGTAAAGCCCTGACAGGAAGGTTGATAATTTCACATCATGAAAAGACACGTTTCCCTTTTACGTAAGTGATAACCCCGTAACCCCATAAAATGTTACTTTCCATTCAGGCATCGTTCGTGGAATCTGTGAGGTCAAACATGGCAACAGTATGTGGTGCAGCTTTGAGCCAAGTTGAGTGTTTATGGATCAAACTCAATTGGCCTTCAGAGACCAAACATAATGACTCTGTTAGTCTTCTCCAGAGGAAGCTATGGATCGGCCATCTGGTTCCAGGGTGAGGATGGAGGCCAGGATACACTCACAATGACTGGTGTGTTTCAACTGAGATTTTTGTTTTTGCAACAAAATAAGAAGCAGGGAACAGCAACAGGGATGGCTTTGTTATACATAGATATCTGTTGTTTGGAGAAGGCTATGCAATAACCTGACAGTTCCCGTCATTATATGCAAGAAGGAACACACCATAAGACAAACTAGATACAGCTCTTAAACAGAGAAACTCTGGGAATGCACATTGTTTAAAAAAAAATGCTTGCATGATTATGAGCATTTGTTGGATTCATCCATTCAAACATGAGAACAAAGCTTTTGTTTTGTTCCATTGTTCATTGTTAATCCTCCCACAAGTCAGGGGAGGGTGTACTTTGATATTTGCAATCATAAAATTTGTAATACAATGAATTTGTGCAATGTATGATATGAAGTATGTATGGCCCAGTAAACAGCAACAAACAAAAAAAAATCTGTCCTTTTATGTACTGTTTTGACTGCTGAGAAGATGCTTTGTGTTGCCTTTTGTTGTTGTTTTGTTTGCACAGCTTGCACTTGCACTTTCATACTGATAATTTGAGGGAACGTTAAAGTTCACAAAGCATATTCAGACACCTACTCTGCCCTCTAGCTGTTCTCCACAGAAAGATCCCGCAGACGTTTGGTCAGCAGCATGTGTCACATTTAATATCCAATTAAATTAATTAACAGTCATGCTGCACACTTTTGAAGAAAACAAGTTTTAGTCTCAGTAAGTGGTTGACCATTTTCCATACACACAAGTTGTAACTTTTGCTGTGAATCCAGTGTGTGTGTGTGTGTGTGTGTGTGTGTGTGTGTGTGTGTGTGTGTGTGTGTGTGTGTGTGTGTGTGTGTGTGTGTGTGTGTGTGCCCGTGCGTGCGTGAACGCGAGTGAGCAAGAGCGAGACAGGAGGAGGGACTGTTATAGGTACAAGAGGAAAGGCAGGAAACACTCAGATGTGACCTGTCCTCTCAGGGTGGACGACGCTGTTTTTCGGACCTAGTGAACCAGGCTGGTCTCACAATGATTCTGACAATGGAAGAAAAAAAAACAACTAATATAATATTTTAAAATGGGACATCAAAGTCTTAGATGAGCCAACCAGAGACGCGTAAATTCTTGGCACCCTGCGCAAAGAGGTGGACTTGTTTGGATGATATATTACTCAGCGACAAACCGGACTATTTTTCCTCCGTGGTTTAATTTCTTTAGACCGGTCTTGATATCAGTTTCATGAACCGGCCAAAACAAACCAGCTGTAGGCTACAGTGTCACGCTGCCGCTCCCTGATTCAGCACCGAGTGATGGATAGCTCTCCGAGTCAGTGCGCGGAAACGGACTCGCTCTCATCCCCTCTGAACGGGGCTCAAAGTGCGCAGCGAGGCACGTCCGTCGCCGCCGAGCTGTAGGAAGACGGCAGCAAAGTTATTCAGGCAGACTATCGTCACTCTCTCTCTCTCTCCCCCCCGCCCGCCCACACGTATAAAGACGGCTATAGTGACAGCAGTGCCGGAGTTGTCCTGACATGCCTCCCAGCTGCGAAGATGACACATTTTGCGCACACATCACGGTTTCGAGATAACGTTTTGACGGCGGACGGAAGAACCTCCGGGGAAGTTGGACTCCTCTTCAGCACCGGAAAACAAAATGGGACACAACCACCTGTTCTCCTTATGGGCGGCTGTGGTGTGGTCGGTGCTCCTCTCCCGGCCAGGTAAGTACTTTTAACATTACCGGCGACGTGCCTCTCACCGAGTAAAAAGTGCATAAAACATGCACGTCGTGACAACGCGACTTAAAGTGTCAAATTTTAGACGAAATTTTACATGAGCAATGTGCTAATGAGTGTGTGTGAGTTCCTCCGCATTAAAATTGTCGGAAAAGTAGCTTTAGTGTAGCCTACCTCTCGTGAATCTTCACACAACAACTCCCACAAGCCTCCTCTCGCGCTCAGGTAATTTATTGTCGCGCGCAAATCTGCTAAACTCGCCTCGTGCAAAAAGTACTTGCGTCACATCTCTCAGCGCAACAACGTCCCACCGCTGATTTAATGTTGCTCCTTTGGCATAAACGCGACCAACAGAGCTGAACTACTAAAGAACACGGTTTCTCTCCACTGCCTTTAAATTTAGGAAGACCTCTGTGTCCTGCTTCCACAGCACAGAGTAAATTCATTATCCTTTACTTGTACTTGACCGTACAAATTGCAGCAGCTGCCAAAGAGAAGCAGTGTACTTGACAAAAAAATAAAAAATAAAACTCACAGGTCTTTTGAAAACACTAACAAATATGACAACAGGTGTCATATATTTCAACAAGACAAAGGTGCATGCTTATGGTCAGGATATGGAGGATTCAACTCAGTGTTTTTTGTGAGAAAATAAAAATTATTATGATGCTGCATCTGCATTGACATATTGTGCAAACTGTTGAGACTTAAAATACATAAGGCTTGACGGTGAAAGTAGGGCATGGACAGGAGATATTTACAACATTGAGTGTTTTCATTCAAGTGCAAGCTGAGGTGTAACATATGTCTCCCGTGACATAAGCGCAGCCTGTATCCCCTCCCTCCATCTCTGTATCCTTCAGCTGTCAAGTGTGCTGGTGCTTCACCTCAGTGTCATCGTTCTTCAGCTTTCCTATTTGCACTCTGCAGTTTTAGTCAACTCACAGAAAATTGTTGCATGCTCGTTTTCTTTTTTCTTTTACAGAACTTTTTTTTTTTATTTTTTTTTTACTGTAAGTATTTGACAGTCCAATTTCGCCAAGAGCGCCTCTGGCCTGAGAAGCTGCTGACTCGATCACCCAAACTGGTCAGTGTTTCGAGCGCTTCGCCAAGGGGCTTGGCTACGGTCCAACAGCCATGTCCCAGGGTGCTGGATGTTGGAGGTGTCATCTCAAGTCTCTGCTGGCAGGAGGCTTTGATCTATGGCACCCAAGAGCATTTTTTTCAAGCTCCACATCTGGTCCTTCCCAGATGCGAGGACAGATGAACATGCACCACCCTCGCCTCGACTGTCAAGAGAGCAGATAAGAAGCCCTCTTGTGCATGAGTAGTTGTCAGGTTGAAATTAGTTCAGGATGGCAGATGAGCCCATGTGTACCTTGGGAAAATAAACTGGAAATTCACCGACTGATGCCTGTTTTCTACCAACTTCTCCTAGATATTGGACTAATTGTTTATATTAGACCAGTTATTCTCTGTTAAAGCCACCCCTGCTAAGCAGTTAGCATGGACATATAACATATTATTTCAGTACAAATGTTTGTATCCGTATGAATAGCAGCATCAATATGCAGCATTTTAGCTCCTCACCTGAGGTCCTACAGTTATAGGTTGTAAGGACTTGTCAATGTTGTCATCAGAACCACAACTCACCCATGGACAGGTAATGATGTGGCCTTGGCTAAGCAACCATGACTGCTGCCAGATGCATGTGGTCCAAGGTCTCGTTTTAGGATCCTTGATGGCGGCACGCTTCATTGGGCTGAATTACATGCATGCCATGTCAAACAGAGTTCTAGAGGGAGTTGGGTCCTAACAGTGTGTAAACCAATCAGACTCTTTTGTATTGCTTTTTGAAATCTGTCTTTGGTGGGATACTTTTGTGAATTTCCTTTCTGTAAACAAGTGGCAGTGGTTGAAGGAACAGTCGCAGAGATTAGATGAGAAAAAAAACTAAATTGTCATTTTAAGGTTTATTTTGTGCATAAAACAACATTTTTGCTCAGTTTGCACAGATTAAACAGTCAGGATATATACTACCATGTTATATGTTGTTTGATATAACATGGTACCTATATACTGTAGTTACTAGTGAACTTTAAAGGTGCCAATACCTTTGGAACAAAAGTAGCTGGTTCCCTATTTCCAATATTTAACTATAGCTGGTGACATTTTTTGTGCAGATATGACCGTGGCATCAGTCCTTCTCATCTACTGTACCTTCCTGCGTAAAGTGAAAAAGAGTTTTTCCAAATACCTGTATGTTGAACTATTTCTTTTACAGGAGAATATCACACAGGAGTGCGACCCACATATTGCTGATAAATCATTGTTGGTCTACATCATCCATCTTGATGATAGAGCAACTGCAGTACAATAATGCCAAAGATGTTTGCAGTGACACTTTTACATAGTTACATAAATACTTTGCCAAATAGAAAGCACCTTCTTGTTGTTATACTCCGAATCCCACTCAGTTAATATCTTGGTCACAAGTGTTTTAAAAAGTAAAAAGGCCAGTATCAAACACATACTATCATCACCCTCTGCTTCAGGTGAAAACTGTCAGCCAGTTGTTTTATGCTTCAGTTGTAACCCAGAGTGACAGACAGCTCAACAATAAACAGCCTCCGCTACTGAGAAAATTAGCTCACTTCCACTTAACTCTAGCAAGTAATGATGTGTGTAATTGACTCTGACTACATTGATGAAGGTGGAAGCGGTAATCCACAAGGGATGGGATTCCTGTCTATTTCCACGCTATTCAGTCCGCAGAAGAATTATGCAGCGACTCAGTCTGAGCCGGTGCGCAAATCTGTCTAGACTGCATATACAAAATCAATTTGATTAAGCTACCTCTCACCGTGAAGCCACATGTGCATAACAATAACACTTGAGAGATAAAGAGGGAGGTTACTGTTGAAATGGCGCTGATGTCGAGGGAGGAGTGATAATTCCCCAGTCTCCACCGGCTCACCTTGCGAGATTTTAGCAGGCAACCCTTACGGGGAGCTCAGATCAAGAGATCAAAAGATTTGCTAAGATGCGAGAAAGTCGATAAGACTTTACCGAGAAAAGTCTAAGACGTTTTGAGTAGGGCTTGTGTGCAGAGATGCAAGATGTTCTCAACACTCACTCTCTCCCAAAAGCCACAATATCATGCCAGCCTGATTTACTGCTGTTTGTTAAGTGAGGATTAGGGGAGACATGGAAGAGAGAACATGGATATGATCCCTGTGCACTGTGCAGCTCCTTTACTCTTATGGTCCCTATATATCATAATATCAGATAATAACATTTTAATGCCAACAAAACAAAGCCATGAGTTAACACTGTTTGACAGAAACTATAAAAACAACACCAGTAACTTTAGTTTTGGGTTACATTGGCTTATTTAAATGTTGAAAAAGTTCATAGTGTATTTGCAGGAGAGTTGGCTTCAAGAAATATTTTATGGCTTTATTAACTGAACATTTGAATACAGAAGTAAAAATTAATGGATTTGGAAATTTCATTTAGAATAAAACCAATTTATTAATTTCATTACACCCATCTTGTATCTGTCCTCTGTAAAGTTTTAAGGTATCGTTGTAAATGGTAGATATAATGTGTCCACAGCTCTTTGTCACGAGAAGACGCACTCGCATGCTGAGGATGATCTTTTCAAGACGCTGTTCGCTGGCTACAACAAGTGGTCGAGACCGGTGCCAAACATCTCTGATGTGGTCATTGTCAAGTTCGGACTGTCCATAGCACAGCTCATTGACGTGGTGAGTTTTTGAATATAGAGTGTTTATATGCTCAGCATGTACGTATGCTTGTACCTAAAAACAACAAGATGTTTTGTTTAAATGCAAACTATTTTTCGCTGCTCACTTTCATTCCATTGAAAGCTACATCTGAAAACATGTATTGTGTAAGTGCAATCATTAATCAGTATGATTAATAATTCTATTGTCTCCGCAAACTGCATTGCAAGTTTAACACTATACCTGTGTTTGTTTTTTCCACTGCATGTTTTTGCATTTTTACATACAGTAGCAAAAATAAACTTTAGAAAACTACATTATGCACCCTGTTCCATGTCACAGGGTGCAACACAAACTGTTTTAGAACACTTCACATCCATCAAGTAATAGAAGTTCCTGCAAGCTATATTTGGGTCTGCTTTGACAATCTCACATATATTCTTCTGGCCTGAACCCAGGGTTGACAGCCTTAACTCATATTTGGTATCTCTGCCTGTCTCCCTCTCCATGTCTGTCTGCCTGTCTCTCTGTTTCATCTGCTAGGATGAGAAGAACCAGATGATGACAACAAATGTCTGGCTTAAACAGGTTAGAAATGAAAACATTTCACTGCTCATTCATTATTAAGATTTTTGCTCACATATTGGATGTGATGATAAGGAATATAAAAATATGACATTTCTTAAAGCTTATGAAGAAATAAAATAGCACCTCTGTATTCCCAGGAGTGGAACGACTACAAGCTTCGCTGGAGACCGTCTGACTATGACAATGTGACGTCCATAAGAGTGCCGTCAGAGCTTATATGGGTACCAGACATCGTCCTCTATAACAAGTAAATATCATCTAATTTGAAGATTATTCTCTTAATTTACTGATTAGAAAAACTCTGCATCAGACATTTGAGTATATCATCATAAAAGAATCAATGAATATTCATATTTGAGGTGCCTTGTTCAGAAACCATTTTTAATTCTGCTCTCAAAATGTGCTTAAATAACAAACAACTCTAATGATTGAATTATCTGTCCACTCAATTATCAATAAATTTGCCTTCATCTACACAGTTTTGCTTCACATAAACACAACGTTCATGGGGTTTCATGATAAGGCCAAGGCAAAAGAACTGTATCTTTCTGTTAAACTGAAAATGTAATGTAAAAGTAATTGTGTAACACTGAATGTTGCACACAAACTACTATTACCACACATATTGATAAACTGGTTCAAGTACTAGATGCCTGTTGACTGATCTGGTAGGAGGATGGCTCCATCTAGTGGACTCATGTAATACATGTTCTGCTTTATCTGGGTTTCTATACCTTGACATTTGAAATGACAAATTACATTACATGTTGCTTTTTTGTGTATATTACTACCACTATAAGTGCAGTTTGTGTACGTAAAAATTAGGACAATCTGTATACATCTACTCTTTTAGCATGCAATTTATTGTGTTATTAAATTTACCCCTTTCAATGCATCTCTGCTCCCTACCCCGAAATTCATCACATGGGGATTAGACTGAGAAAGGCTGATGATGGAGATCTGCTCCATAGAGCCCGTGTAATCATGATCTGTAAGTGAAATTAAAAAACCTGAGACTGATGAAATGATAAGGACTCGTCATTACGTCTTCAGCAGGAGCTATTACCGCCATTAAAGCAATGAATGGAGGGGAGATTACTTCAGAGGATTATTATTTGCTAAATCATAACACTTTTTCACTGCACAGTTTCTATGGCGAAAAAAGTGGTGTCAGGATTTCTCAGTCTCTATCCATTCATTTAATTAGAACTGAGCACCTATACTGTGTGTGTCACAATAATCACTCATATGTTGACCTCTTCTTTTCCAGTGCTGACGGAGAGTTTGCTGTGACTCACATGACAAAAGCTCACCTATTCTACACGGGTAAAATCCGCTGGGTCCCGCCTGCCATTTACAAGAGCTCCTGCAGCATCGACGTCACCTTCTTCCCCTTCGACCAACAGAATTGTAAAATGAAGTTTGGCTCTTGGACCTATGACAAGGCTAAGATTGACCTGGAGAAAATTGAAAACACTGTGGACCTCAACAACTACTGGGAGAGCGGTGAATGGGCCATTATCAATGCCGTGGGAACGTACAATACAAAGAAATACGACTGCTGCCATGAGATCTACCCAGACATCACCTACTTCTTCATCATCCGAAGGCTTCCTCTGTTTTACACCATCAACCTCATCATCCCTTGTTTGCTCATCTCTTGCCTCACTGTCTTGGTGTTTTATTTGCCCTCAGACTGCGGTGAGAAGATCACCCTGTGCATCTCCGTGCTGCTGTCCCTCACCGTCTTCCTTCTCCTCATCACAGAGATCATCCCGTCCACATCCCTCGTCATCCCTCTCATCGGCGAGTACCTCCTCTTCACTATGATTTTCGTCACCCTGTCCATCGTCATCACCGTCTTTGTGCTCAACGTGCACCATCGCTCTCCCAGCACCCACAAGATGCCCCGCTGGGTCCACTCCGTGTTCCTGGACCTGATCCCACGCTGGCTGTTCATGCGACGGCCCGCGCCGGACGGCCGGCGTCGCAGGCTGTTGCTGCTGCAGCAGGAAGCGGCGGTGGAGCGGCGGCATGCTCGGATAGCTGGCTACAAATCTGGCAACAGCCTCAGCACCTCGGCTAACTGGTTAAGAGATGGGACCACGCTGGACGACCCCGAGAGGAGCTGTTACGAGGATTTAGAGTTGGGAACGTTGACGTCTTATTTCTCCTTCCGTCCCCCTTCGCCCAGACCTCCAGGGTCGACTCCACCGCCGCAGCAGAAAACCCCACAGAGCAGCCAGAACCGACAGGAGGCGGCGGCGGGAGGGACGAACAGACAGTTAACCGGGGCCAGAGTGAATCCCACTCAGCGGCCGACTAAAGTAGAAAATACTGTATCAGACTCAACATTCCTGCTTTCACCAAGTGTTATACGCGCATTAGAAGGAGTGCACTACATCGCAGACCACCTGAGAGCTGAGGATGCCGACTTCAGTGTAAGTATCAAAGAAATACCACATCTATTTATGAAACTTGAAACTAAATACACTTGTCATTTTTATCACTGTTGCCCTGCAAAGGTTTTATGACTCATGTGAGCCCATGTAAATTACTAATGTCATGGCAAATCTGAAGTAACTTGGGAGCACGCCTGTTGATCAGCAGTGTAATAAATATGCATCAGTATGAAAAGTGGGGTTTCTCAATAACCAATGTAGTTTACTGGTACAATTTTGTATAACTTTACTCACCACCGACTTGGTTCCTTTTCTCAATTCTTGTTTTTCTTTGTCGCTCTTCTTGCCACACAGGTGAAGGAAGACTGGAAGTATGTCGCCATGGTGATTGACCGGATCTTCCTGTGGATGTTCATTATTGTGTGCCTGCTCGGGACCATTGGCCTTTTCCTGCCCCCTTGGCTGGCTGGCATGATCTAATGCTTGAGAAAAAATATTGAATATTTGGGGTAAAAAAAAAACAAAAAAACAAGCAACAAAAGCAAACAAAAAAATCCACCAACCCCTTCACTTGAGTGATGTTTGACATGTAAAAAATTTCACAGAACAAAGAAACACAAGGAATGTGACTGACTTTAACCCTCTTTACACACCACCAAACAAAAGCAGAGGACCGTGATGTGTTCAGGTCCTTCTCACTGGGACATGAACCAAATGGACTCGAGTCTACAGTCTCTGCAGTAAGTTAGCAAGTTCAGGATATCACAGACTGTCCAGACTCAGCTTCAATGAGTTGCACTTCGCCTCAGCCTCACCTGTGGAGTCAGGCTGATTGACCTGAATGCTAACACTAGCTTGGCCGTGAGTGGCAAGGTTTAGCACGCTAACATAATTTAGCATTAGCGTAACATGCGAGTTAAATGGCGTCGTGCTAGCCTGAGTTCAGTACGTTATCAGATAATTTCTAATATTGAGACGTTATCACACAAATATGATTGTTTTTCCCCTGTAGTTTTAAGGAATTGACTTATCGGCGTCACTAATGCTGCGTTCGAGACAACTCTGAATCTCCGAACTCCGACTTAAAAGCGTTCAAGACGCACCACGCCAATAACCAAAAATGTAATTAAAACATTACACAAAAACAATTTGAAAACGGAAGCATTTAAAAAATAATAATAATTTAAAAAAAATTAACAGATAAAATCGAAGAGAAATAACAACATGAATTTACTTTGTTCCACAACATCAGTAATCTGTAACCCTAAGTAAATTAATATTGTTTTGGCACTAAAAATGCAATTTAATCGATGGTTTACCATTGCCGGTGTGGTTCTGCGTGGGTGCAGCTTGTTGTGTGAAGTCGGCTAGATTTCCTTCTGACTTTCCCGCGTGGGAGCCTCGATATGAGGTGGCGTTCAATGCACTTTTTCAAGTAGGAGGCCGGAAAGTTCCGATTGCCGAGTTGTCTCGAATGCAGCATTATTGTCAGTACAGTAGCCTACGGCTGATAAACTGCATCCTACCTGCGATGAAGGACTGGACGTACAAAGTTTACGTTTCCTTGTAGCTTCTTTCCGGTTTCCAACCGAAAAATGAAAAGGCCTTTAATGTCCAGAGAAGAAATATGACTCTCCAAATTTGACTTATCCATTTCTTCTTAGTCCCAGGCAGGTGTGTGTGTCAGTGAAGGTCTTGGTGATACATCAAGGGCCCAGGATTGGAGAGTCCTGTATGCCTCTGTCCAGGCTAAACAATCACTTCTCTAAAATCCACATAATCTGTGTTAAATCCTAAACCAATCCTGTGATCCAGGTAATAATCTGGAAATCATATTGTACAGTCAAAGATCTCAACAACCTAGGCCCATGTCTGATTGTTTTTTTTTACACCATGTTCCACATATTATTCCTTAGAAATTAACTCAAGTCTTGGCAAATGGTCTATTTTGCCATGTTAAACCACACAAAAAAGAAATTCCTGTATTAAATAATATCACTCAGGACCAAAATTTACTGGTTAATCTTGTGCCCTATTTCTCTGCTAAATTTGACACAAATCAGTCCATATTGTGAAAAATCCTGCTGACAAGCAAATTAATGAACAGATGAGTGAAACATCCTTGGCAGAGGAAATAACTTGTACAACAACGATTTTAAGCATTACTGGGGTCTAAAACGATCATTGATGCTGACAGTAATGAATTCTGTGCTTTTAGAGACGTCCAGCCTTGAGTTTAGATGACAGGTGTAAATGTAGATGTGTGATACTTCATGAGCTACTGGACCAGCAGTGGCTGACTGATTACATGTGGGTAAAAGTAATGTATTATAATCATGAGCAATGGGATGTTTGTATGTACCAGCCTGAAAAGCTTTGATGAGTCAGGTACCACATGCAAAATACGATGAAACAGCAGTTTCTCAACTTCCTCTGGTTTTGACAATTTAACCAACAGTTGGCATGCTGATCTAACAGATCGTTGCTGAACACTGACTGGGTCATTTTGGTAGTTTGGAAGAAGTTTGCATTTTTATGGATTTTTTTTTTTTTTCTGGCCATGTTGCCACAGTTTTGAATGATCATAGACCATGTAATAAACAGTTGGAAAGCCTGTCATGACATTTATCGAGTGGTGTAAATGACAGATTGTCACTCCTGCCATTGTCTCACCGTCCAAATTTTAGCCATCAGTTAGGCTACTATTTATGTCCATACAGTCCTCTGCCTTACATCTTATTGGATAAAAAGACCTAATATTCTCGTGTGCATTTTCTAAAAGCGGTTTTCTAAAAGAAAATGCACAAGGAATCTTTTTCACCGGCAGCTTCTGTAGACTGACATATCTGTCTCCCTGTGCTGTGGCCTCACGTTTACTGTATAACACACGTTTATACGAAGTGTGACAGGGAGCACAATAAAAGCAACACCTGTACAATGTCGTGAGCCAATTCACGTCAGCAGCCATTCGACATTTGTAAAGCTTATTTCCTTCAGATAAATGATGATTCAACTTTGTGGTTATTTGTGTTGCTGTGTGGGATTACAGGTGTTGCCTTTATTGTGTCTATCACCGATAATGACGGATTAAAGGTCGGTTATGTTTAAGTCACTGCTGAGTGATTTATAATAACTACCTTGTTTCCCCTTTGGCATTTTTCTCAATTTTTACAACTGCACAATTATTTTCTTCCTAGCAAGATTTTTGTGATTTGTCAATCTCCCAGAAATGTTGGATTTTCCATTTTTCCAAATGAGAACATAAAGATTAATTTTAAAGTGAGAGAAAATGCAAAAGATACAGGTGTGCGCAGGGAACAGACATTCATGTACAGTGGTATACATCATGATATTTATTCTTATATCATTGGAATTATGTGCTGGAATTTCATATTTTATGGAAATGATAACAGACATAATACAAAAACCTTTTGTTTTTTAAACATATCTGACAATTAATTATCCATACCATTGTAAGACTTCATCTTAATTTATGTAAAATGCTTAGAGTTTTAACATAACGTGCCTGGAAAATATTGATATATAAAACATTTTTGCTAGCTGACCAACCTTATTGTTTTGTCATTCTCATATTTCACACATGCTACTATTGACAGGTTTAAAAGAGTAAAGAGTTTCTGCAGTAAAACCAATAAGACACATTTCATATTTACAAAGATGTTTTAAAGTCTGATTTAAATCAGTTATCAACCAATCACAAATAAGGACAATTTACATCAAACGAAATTTGGCAGAACTGATGGCAACCTTAACAGGATGGTTCATGTTTGTAGGCTGTCTTATCATTCTCCTATTTACCTTTGGTGAACATTATCTTTTTCCATGTTGGCCTGATTTGTAGCATTATTTTTTTCTTTGTTTTAATTTACCAACACACAGTCACAGGACAATGACTGTCCCAAGAGCTAATAGCTGGTGCAGCCAGAGATTTGTTCGCAACAAAGGTGTTCAACCGTGTGCAAATGTTGTTTTTTGCCTGACTGATGAAGAAAAAATGTCTGATTCAAAGTTTATGTGTAAACAGAACCAGAGCATTGACCGTCCACTAGGGCTCCACAGGTTTGGCTAAGTTGGCCCTGACCCTGGCTTGGTCCACAGCGTCCAACATGTTCTTGCTGTCCATTGCCAGAGTGTGTGCTGCAGCCAGCAACTGTTTCTTACACTCCTCCTTCAAAGAAGTGATGGCGTTCTGCTGGGCCAGCCGCATTTTACTGATCAGCTCCGCCATGTCGTTGTTCAGCAGCTTCTGGGTGCCCTCAATCTGGTAAACAAACAATAGTTTTGAAAATTTTACAGTGGGTATACACTAAATCATCACATTAACAATGTAGGGCAATGGGATTAAATATAAATACACACTTTGTTAAGAGCCTTATAAATAAATATTCAGTTTTATGTTGAAACTGCTCCAGTGATATGTAGTATGTATGTATGTACTTTACATTTATCATCATAATTTTTGCTAAGGTTTGCAGTACAATATGCTATTTTATTTACATTTTCCCCAAACCCTTTGTTCATATGAGCTACAGTTGCATCACATTTTAAATTGACATACTCTGTCGGATGATGTGGCAGAAACCCACTTTTAACTGATCTCATTCAGGAACACTGAACATCTAATCTTTCCTTCTTTGTGTTTGAAGAGGTATTCTGTCACTTTTTGTTTTCAGGGACTAGATCAAATAAAAAGAAGGAAGCAAAGAGATGAGAAAACAACAGTGTAATGTACCTCGGTCCTGACAGACTCGTGTAAGGTGGGCAGAATGTCATCCACACTGCGAATGAGATCTCGTAAAGCCATTCCTACAGACTGAGGGGCAGAGATCAATACAGAGAATTAATAAGCAGCATGACTTAAGGGGTTTGTATTTGATTAGGATTCATAACCCTTAAATTAGCCAGTAAAGAAGAACTGAAATGTAGAACAAACTGTACAGAGAAGAAAGAGAAAAGAAGAAAAATCCTCTTTGTACCTTGACAATGGTAATATATTCATCTGGCTTCATTTCAGGGATGTCATTCTTGAGTTGAACAACAACTTTGACCAAATCCATGACGTATTTGTAGACTTTGTCATCAGAGCGGTCCAGTTCAGCCGTGGGTGCAGGCTAAGAAGGAGAGAATAATGTGTTTTTTAATAATTAACCATTCGTCCTCATTACTTTAAACTGGACACTATTTTAAATGCTTGGTGACATCAGTGTCCTTTCAACTGAGGGGTAATTAAAGTTTTTTTTTAAATGTCTGGGTTCATTATAAATTCTTTTTATCTTAAAATCAAAGCTGATAAAATAAATGGTCTTTTCAGTGAGATAAAAAGATATAACAATCCAAAAAAACGAGTTGGTATAATTACCTGTGCTGTGAGCCGCGGGGGCTTCTCAGGCGGTGCTGTGAGGCAGAGAGATGAACGTTATAAAGGACAGAGAGAAAGAAAAGAGTCAGGAGGATAAAGGGAGAAATAATAGTCTTCAGAATTAATTTAATGTGAATTTCTCTGAGCACTTACCATTCTCTGTGTCAGCCAGAGGGGACTGAAAAGAATAGACAAAGAAAAATCTGATGAGGGCCAGAACATAAATCCTGTCCAGAGTCCAGACCGTCTCTCTCAAGACATTCAACCAACAATAATGCAGGAAGGTCATCCAAATAAATACAACTAACAATAATGCAGGAAGGTCATCCAAATAAATACAACTAACTTAAGAAAGGAATCTATTTTCTTCTTTAATCTGAAGTCTCACAGTCAACCAATCTTGTTTTCAAACTGTTATATTGTATATCTGTGACAATTACTCTCTCTATTCATTGTGATTAAACCTTTAATTATTTATTTTGTGTACCGCAATTGGCAGTTTGACAACAATAAAAACAAGTGTTGCGCTGATCTACAATTTCATTGGATTACTGTAAATAAATGAAAATGTATTTGTGTTTACATAAAATTAAATGTGATTAATACTGTATCAACATTGTCCATGTCCAACATACGGGCCAGTGGTTGGGACAGTTCTTCCTTTGCTGGCATCATTGCACTTTCACTACATTAATTTGCACTTTAATTATTGCGTACACTGTACTGTTGCTTTTTGGATACTTAAATAGAGGGATGTTTTCAAGTTCCTTTGTAACTGCAGTGAAAATATCTTGCAAAGACGTAGACGCGCTACATGACGCTGTCACTTGTCAAACAAACAGAATATGCATCTAAAGACGTTGCAAAAACCGTGTGGTTACATTCAAACATATAAATTTAATTAACATGTTAAAATATTTCTTTGATTTAAATCACCGAGTGGACGAACAGATACCTACCCCTGGGTTCGCAGGATCCTCCGGTCCCATGGGGTCCTGCAAAAGAACAGGCAGGTTCATTTTATACAATATGGACGTGGAGCCTCTCTTTGGAAATGTTATCAGAGGAACATTGAAATTGAGACTAGCGGGGCGTCTGGAGTGAACGAGTGGTTCAGTATTGCTTAATGATGCCTCGCTCAGTGTAGCCTCCAGGGCCACGTTGATTTGAGGAGCGAGGGGACACAAAGACACAGAGAGGGGGTTGACAAAAGTTAATGATGCTCTGTTTCCCACCAGGAGTTTCTCCTCCATCTGCAGCCACTTTTTATCCTCCATCATCTCTGCTTTCTGCCGGCGGAGAGTGTCCTGCATGTTCTGTTTCTCCCTCTGCCACAGCCGCTGGGCGTCCTCCCTGCTGTTCGGCTCCAGTCTCAGAAACTCATTCTCCTACGAGAGGACCAGGGAAGTGTTATGGGGGATTAATACCACACTAATATTTGTCTTTTTTTAATCTCTTGATGCTCATGCTTTTGTATTATTTACATTTAAATAATGTACAAAAAACTGAGTGGATGTTTCTTACCCCCATGCTGCGACGTCGTGGGGACCGGACCGGCAGTGCAAGAGTGTTCATGGAGTCGACAGGGGACTGATATTCACACGGGCTGGCCAGGTCAGGTGAGCTGGCACACAGAGCCTCATTCAGCTGCACGGATGAACACACACACAAATTACATACTATTATTATTAAATGCATTTAATTTCATTTTATTTTATGTTGTGAAGTGAAGTCTGTCGTGTTGAAGGGAACCTTGGGGACGTTGATATACTGTACCTGAATGTGTAGACCGATGCTGAGCGTGTTCCCAAACCGCCCTGGTTTCATTCTTGAAGGCTACAGTAAAGATAAAAAAATATTCCTCCGTTTAAAATTTGAATTGTTTGGCATATACAGTATATATACTGGTTGAATGTGACAGGGATTCAGACCTTGGGAGGAGGCTCGTTCACGCTGAACTTGGGATCAAAGAATTTGGTGGAGCGTGCTCTGTCCCTCTCTCTCTCCACTTCCTGCTCCTTCTCCATCTTGTGGACGTCACTGAGAGAGATACAAGATGACAGTTTCTCCATAAATCACTTTAAATGCATATAATTCCTGATAAAAAATGTTTTTATTTATTATTCTCTATCTGCATATGATCTAATTTGCATTTCTTTAGCTTAAAAAACTGTGATCTAATGGATTGATCTAACTGCATCTATATCAAACTGGCTCTGGGAAGGTTTTTGGATTAAGTAACATCATAAGAAATCATTGTCAACTATGTGAGGCTTTTGTCTTTGTTGTTTATGAGTCAAAGGAAACTTGCAATTGAGAAAAGCAAAACACTTCAGATTTATTTATATGAAATGCTGTGTGGGTTATTGCGTCATATACTGAGGAGACTACTGTGAAAGATCATCACAAGGTTCATTTTGTAAATATGGCCTAACTGTTTGAGCCAATGTGCAGTTTTTATTGAGCATTATAAAAAACACAGAAATACCTGATCTTGACCACCAGCTCAGTAAAAGTGGGTCTCTCTCTGGGGTCGTAGGACCAGCAGCGGGTCATGAGGGAGTAGAGAGCGGGAGGGCAGTTGTCTGGTTTGGGCAGCCTGATGCCCTGCTCCAGTTGGTTGATAACGTCTCTGTTCTCCAGCCAGAAAAACGGCTGCTGCCCACGACTCAGTATCTCCCACATACATACAGCTGCAGAGAAAAACAAACATTAAAAAAAAATCCTGTGACATAACTACACTCATACTTTAAGCAATAATGATGCAAAGCAGTATATAAGGAAAGACAAATGTTGTTGTGGATCAACTTTTTCTCCATAAATACTTCAAGATAAATTTCACAGGAACCATAAATAAAGAAGGGCAGTGAATAACAAGTCTTTTCATTGTTGATTATTCTGCCCATTATTTTCTCCATCAATTTAGTCAATAAAATGTCATAAACTTGTGAAAACCGCCTGCAACAACCCTACAGCCGTGGTTTATGTCTTTAAATGTCTCTTTGAAGACAGAATACAAATATATTCAGTTTACCATAACAAAGACCAAAGAAACTGAAAGTAGAAAATGTTTTTCATCAGTTTACAACAATAGTTTCTGATATATTTCTGTCATTATATCTATTATGAAGCAGCACTTTGTCCTTCACGTGCATATACAGTATGTTTTCACAAACATGTGGTCACAGCATCCTGTTTCATATACCATGTCACCTTCCTGAAATATGTTGCTATAGAGGAAAACGTACACATAGCCACAAGCCACCACCTTCCTGTACATGAGCCAGTACTACTGCCAACGGCCATGTAAGTACTGTAATAAAGACCATAAAGGCTGTTTGGTTTGTTTGCAAACTCAGAAATGCAATGTAGCTGTAATATCAGTTCAAATTATTGTTACAACATCATAAAATGATGCAGTGTTTGTTTCAGTTGATGATTAACCAGCCACCTGTCTTTTGAGCATGAGTTCTTTCTTTTATTCCTTTCTGCCTGTCTAAGTTATTGTAAGTTCATGCTTAGCTCACCAAACATCCAGACGTCGCTGGACGTTGTAAAACGTCTGAAGTTGATGGATTCTGGGGCCATCCACTTGATGGGCAACCGAGTAACAGAAGCTGCAAATGGGAGAGATTTTGTATTTTAAATCAACATCAACATCATTTTTAACACAAAGAAAAGTAAAGCAACTCATTATTTTACTCTTTTTTTTTATTTAAGCCTATAATATACTACATACATACATTTTGTGACCCAGACCATTTGTGCCAAAGGTATTTTGGTCAAATATCCATTAACATGTAGTTGGCAATAAAACGTGATCACCATTTTCTTTAATGCAAACCTTTGCCTGTACATTATCTTGTAATCTGTCGTTTTATCTCCTATATCATTCAGTTTAATTTGACAGTTTAATGTGAATTGAACTAGAGTTTAGACACTGAGCTGATACAAAAAAAGGATATTATCATCTTTTATTCTCCAACGTTTTCCGTTACCTTTGTAGTATTCTTCATCCTCGATGTACCTTGACAGACCAAAGTCTCCGAGCTTCACACAGTCTGCACTGGCGACTAGCACGTTCCTGACTGCAATGTCTCTGTGAGAGACAAGGACAATAGAGAAGGTTAAACCCTCTGTACTGTAGCTACAGGCAAAGATGACAAAGATCCATCGTGATTCATTTGAATAATACAAGCAGTATCTGTGGGACCTGATGTTACATATTGTCATTCAACTGATAACATGATGGAGCAGACTGCCTGAAATAGCCCTCAGCCCTCACTGACTGACTTTAATATGCTTCTTCATATGCACTGCAAAAACTGCAGCAGGTACAATACTAGAGGAGTCTTTACATTTTCCACACAGGCAAAAAACTAATTTCCTGTCTGTGTTTCCACTTCACAGGAGATTGATTCATCGAGTGGTTCTTTTGCTGCCTGAAACCTTTTGATAAGTTCCTGCAAAAAGTGAAAAAAAAAACTCTGTCGTATCATGAAAACTTCTTGTAATGTTTTTTTCTCCTTCATCTCTCTGAATGAACACTGACCAGTAATCATAAAATAACTGACCATATTTGACAATTATCAAATTATTATAACAAGAAATTGTATCTCAGTCCCAGAACATTATACAGACTGTGTCTCTGACGCATCACAAAAAAATCCTTTTTATAGCAGCAACAAAAGGTCTAATTTATATAATTTGTGAAAACCTATTATTGTACCCCTATCTGTAGAAATAAGACCATTACAAGCAGAGACACACAGCACAGGCACCATGGCCTTGGGTCTCTGCTCAACAGTTTATGAGGCCTGATAGTCAGCGTTAACAAAAAGCATAAAACTTTTGAATTGTGGCTATTTATGCACTGTCATTTGTTTATTCAATTGTATTCCAACTTGTTTTTTTTCCTTTTCTATTTATTCTTTTTAAATCATATTTATGTCTTTTTTTATTGTCTTGATTCTCATATCCTGCTGCAATGCCCTTGTCTGGCTCATGTAAAGCATTTTGAACAGACTTGCCTGCAGTATAATAATGAGATAAAACTAACGTAGTATTCTCAAATAAACAGCCGGTAATGACCTTTCAAAATGCCATGGTTGTCTTTGCTCTGTCAATCTACTTAATATAAAAATATACAAAAATATAATAAAGCAATTTTGCTAGATTTGTCAGTTTGAATGGAGAAACATCTGTTTAACAAAGTTGGACATGTGACTTTTTGGGTGATAGGAAAATATCAGTATCACCACTTAGAAATACATTTTCTCACCTGTGTACCAGGTTGACCCCTTCCAGGTAGACCAGTGCTTTGCAGATCTGCAGGCTGAACAGCACCAGAGTTATGTTTGATAGCTGGTGCTGGTTCTGTGTCAGGTAATTTCCGAGCTGCAACAAAGTCAAAAACTAAGGTGAGGACAGGAACCTACTGAGCCTGAGCACAGAAACGTGAATACATCTACAGTAACTGCACAAAAATCAGTCAGACTCATGCTAGTCCCTTTTTGTGTCAATCCTATTGATGCCCTCTACAACTTAAACACATCAGTTCAATTATGACTGAATCAAAATCAAAATCAAAATATATTTATCATGAAATCACTAACCTCTCCAAACTGGTACAGCTCCATGACAATCCACACAGGGTCATCTTCTATGATGCCAATCAGTTTGACAATGTGAGGATGCTCCAGGTTCTTCATAATCACTGGAAAATGCACAGAGTTCATAAATATTAACATTATTATCAGAATTAACATAATAATGTCACCCTGTTAGTTTCTACACTTTACCTGCTTCACTCATGAACTTCTCCATCACGTCAGGTGAACAGTCTTTGCAGGTTTTAACTGCCACATTGACCCTTTCCCCAACCTGTTCAATCAACAAAGAAAAAGACAAAGATTATGTTAAACATTTGAATGGAAATTAATAAGAAATAATGCACATAATGATATAATAACGACACAATCTGGAAGTAAATATTGTCTTTACAAGATACACCATAGTTTCCCCACTCTAAAGTCCATAACAGCTTTAGATCTTTAACCCCATTTTTGCTTTTAGTATCAATACACAGTAGAAAAACAGACTTACGGGTTGTTTATAAAATCCATCGTAGACTTCTCCAAAAAAACCCTCACCAAGAATCCGGCCAAGAACGATGTCATCTCGGTCAATCCCGTACTTGACTAGAGAACCACATTTGTCAAAGCTCAACTGTGAGTTTATACTACTGTATAAATCTTATTAAATGAACTCCGTGAACAGAAACTGTGGACAAACCTGATTTCGGCCTTTCGTCAAGAATCTCACAGTAGATATCTGACCCTGTGAACACAAGAGAAAGGGCGATAATGTTTGGCTTTTAAAAATGGAAATGAAGACTCTGTGTGCTGTGTTGTGCAATGGAGGTTATGTAATAATACTATGAAAACTGTCAGCTCACCCATACTGTGTCTGATGGAGCTGGTGTCTCGGCTGCTCCAGGGGAAAAAAAGACAGAATGAGAGAAAGCCTCAGAGATAAATTTACAAGTTACGGCCCCTCAGAGCGCTGACAGCATGATTCAATAAAACAGCCCCTATCATCAATAAATAACTTTTCATTTCGTATTACAACCAAAGGGAATGAGCACAGCTTGGACTCAGCAGCTACACTGAGGCACAAATTATTTCAAGTTATAAAACAGTCAAAATCCACTCACCCGGTGGGGATCTCAGGTAGGGAACTTCGTGTATTAGCATCTAGGACAGACGTTAGTTATGATAATTGAGTTTAAATAACACATTTCTCAAAGAGTCCAACCGAGCTTTTAAGTCTTCCAACTGTGTTACTGTAATCACAGTGGGGTTAAGACAAAAATACAGGGAAGTAGCTGAGTCATACCTTTATTTGGTCGAGAGATAACAGAAGCATCTGTTTCATTTTCCAAGCGGCAGTATCCATCAATAAGGTCCATCATGTTCTCTGCCATAGGGACAGTGGCCACGTTGATCGATAGACGCTATCAGAAAGGGGGGGAAAGGACAATATTACATTTCCTGGACAATCACTTTCTCACCAACTCTGTCTTTTTTAAACAATGCATGGGGGAAAAATTGCAGACTGTGTTGTTGTGGCACTTACTTGTCTGGCCCCCTCGATTTCGAGGTTTAGCAGAGCCTTGCCGTCGCTCTGAGATAAGCATTGTACTTTCTTGATCTGCTTGAAGTCTGCAAGAAACACAGCCTGAGGCACACAGGGAAAGGAATGCAATGAGTTTGATTTTGATGGAGCTGATTATATTTGTAATAGTGTGTGAGAAACATAATGGTGTAGTTTCCACTGATGGCTGCTGACAGTGTCCAGAGATTTCTTTTAGACATTTGTTAATCCCGCCAGAGTTTCACTGTCAAACGTTAGGCCTGTATTTTCAGATATTTTTATACTTTGATCGTTGAACATTAGGAACAATCCTGATTCACTGTCTTGCCAAGAGCTGGATAAAAAAAAATCAATGCCAATGCCAATTCTGTATGCTAAATATGATGGTTAGCTTAGGTTAGTTTATCTTATATAAAAATAGCAAAAACATGGGAAAATAAGATAGCCTGGCTCTGCCCAGTGATAATATAACCTATTTACCACAACTTCTTAGAATAAACATGTCTTGTTTGGTTAATTCGTTCACAAAAAAAAAAAAGTGCGATTTTATCAGGGGTTTTGTGGCAGATTATTTCTCGGCCAAGAGCTGTTGCCAGGCAACTAGTGAAACTTCAATAAGTGTAGATCCATGAGCTTTAGAAATGCTGCTAAGTGGATTTCCTTAGTTTTAGCTAGCTGTTTGCCTCTGTTTCAAGTCTTTATGATGCTAAGCTTTATGCTCTGCAGCTTCTGCTTAAATAAACAGAGGTTACAGAGGCGGAGCTGCCTGCAGGACAAAACCACAAAGCCACCAAGCAGCAGCTGGCTGTAGCTTCATTTGTAAAATCTAGACATTAGATCAGTCCCCTCATCTTACTCTCATCTCATCTAGGATGAAAGGAAATAATCGCCCAACTATTGATAAGAAAAATCACATTTATAACACAGCAGAGCTCTTAATGATGGAAAGTCAAAACTCCTCCGCAGAAATGCTCAAGTCTTCACCATGCTTACCGCTGCATTCTTCTGTGTGCGTTGGCGAATGCCTCGCCCACCGATGACCAGCTCCACTGACAGGCACCAACCTTGCTGTTGACAAATGAGAATAATTTATGGGTTAACTGCACAGAGCACAGGGAAACACTCCCTGCCCAGTTCACTGCAAGTGTGCCAAGCGCATTTGGAAATGGGGGGTAGGATCAAAAAGGACACAGTATTGTATATTATAGGAGAACATCTCAGTGGTTGTGACATTCAGGGCCAATCACATTCACCTCTTCAATCCTGAAAACGCAGCCATGCATGTAGAGCCATACAGTATGTGCAGTGAAGACTCTAGATTTACATAGATCAATGATTGCTGACAATCTGGTAAAGAAATAGTAGGCCTATCCTACTCCATCTTCGTATTACAACATGCTGTGGTATGCTAAATTAGGATTTTACTGTAAAAATACTGCTCTTCCTGTTACTTCAACCAAACTCTTTAAAAAGATGTTGAATGCTGGAGACAATAGAGAAGGAGCAAGGAATTTCCTCCGTGAGACTAGAGATGGAAGAAGTACCTGCTGCCTTCAGACACCTGTAAAAAAGACTTATAAAAGGGAAGACACTCAAAACAGACTAGTGACTAACTGCTGTGGATGACAGACCTGATGAGAATCATTTATCAGTCTTGGATCTGTCCATCTGGTATCAATCCAGTAATAGAGAAAAACTTTTAAAAATGTAAATAAAGCAACTCAAATACCAGACACTTAACAGTTGTGGAAACGTTAGTCTGTGAAGCAGCCTCAGTGTGAAGCAGAAAAATACAACTTCCCATGTTCATCGCCTCATCGTGGGCGACCTAAACATGATTAATTTAATCTAATCTAAATCCGCGGGGGAAGAGAGTATCAGTATTTGTAAGAGAACATAACTTTGTCACTCACCACTAGTTCACATGGGAAAACCTCTTCATCATAGTTGGCAAAATCTTTGAGGGTTTCAAAAAACTTGACCATGCAGTCGTCCTCCTTGAGTGTGGCGTACTGTTGAAACGTCTGCTGGATCAGCTTCCGTAGCTGCTTTGACTGAATCACAACAAGGACAGTTGACATGGTTAGTATTTATACAGGACATAACACAAGACAAAACTTAGACTAAAAACTTACTACTAGATCTGCTGTTCTTATTTTCTGTTTCTATAGTCTGACAATCAAACAAGTATGGAACGGTAACAGAAAGACTATATACAAACCACATTTATTAACCACAACTGACTAAATTGTCTTACACATAATTAATGACTGTGCTGTGCTTTCAGCTGTATTTATTGATCTAAATTATCACTTACTATAGCCAGAAAGTTAGACTCAAGAGAATCCTTCTTTCTTTCTTCCTTTCAGTCCTGCTAAACTGGACCTTCAGAAACCAGGCTCTCAGACATAAACTGATGTTGATTATTAATAGCTTTATATAATACAGTAATGCTATATTACTAATTTTATGAAATCAGCATTATAGTATGATGTTTATATAGCACGTAGCCTGCAGTAGACTACGACTCATACGACTACGACACTACTGTATATTCTACATATTTGGTTTGCTTCAGAGGTGTCTGAGTTCATATGGAGTGCTCACATATGCGTAAAAAATGCTGACTAGTCGCTCTGAGTTCATTTTGGGGGCTAAGAGGGACCATGTGTGAAAACACCCTCTCACAGAGCAGACACAGAGATGTTCCTCTTGCTCACACGGTAACAGCAACTCTTCTCTTTAAATAGTGACTCAGGTTTGTTAAAAAAGAGAGTTGTTGTGAGGTCCTTTACTGAAAAAATATTTCCAAATCTAGTGACAAATAAATACATATGTAAACACTCCCTGCAAGCTAGTCGAGCCGAGGATAGTTTACCTTCATGCTGTTGATCAGTTGTGGAGGAAAGAAAAGGTCCAGGCCCACTTCTTTTCTTCAGTTGTGATGACAAATATAGGAATTAAAAGAGATGAATATTGCCACAAGATCAAAATATCACAATGCTGTGTTGAAAATGGATTGTGAAGTTATTACCAGGCATTTTGCAGATGGGATTTCAGAAGAGTTTGATACAGTCAAGGCTCACTTCACTTTCAGCCAAAACATCAAAATTAAAGTTATAAAGTGAAAAGAAAATGCAAACTTACTCTAGCAGCTCAAAGTTAGACTTCTTTTCAAGACCTTTTGCATTCATGTCTTTGTAGAACCTCCTGCAAAAACAAAGTAAAAAAACAAAGCATATTAGTTTACAATCTGCTACTACAAACTAACAGCCTGAAAACTAAACTGTTTAATCTATCTGCTGTATCTTCAAAAACCTACAGTGCTAAAGACCTTCATATCTAGAGTACACATACATGGCCACTGTGGTGCAAAACTAACAAAACCAATAACCTCACCCTTAACCAATGGAATTTCATTGTTTAACCAGAAAGAGACTCACCTGATCTCCAAACAACCGAGCTGCAGCGCCATCCCATCACTGACTTTACTGGCATGATACTGCATATAATCACTACGTACCTGTTCAACAGAGAAATCAGATATACTACTATACACTTCATTCTAACCATGCAAGCAAATGTCTTACATCAATTTTTGTTTGAAACAAATCACATACAGAAACCTGTATGTAAAAAATGTATCTAAAAAATAAAATACACTGTAGCTTTGTTACCTGTTGGTAAAAATACATTAGTGTAGATCTGTCATCCTGGAATTTTTCAAGGAAACTGACAGGAACATATCTGATACGAAGGTCATACCTGTGTTCAAGGAGAAACCAGGGAAGAGCTTTCATTTAACACTGTACATCATTCAAACTTTAGATTAAAAAAAGAAGAACTCATGGGGAAACGTGCGTCTCTACCTCCACTCAGCTTCCACATGATGGCTCTCATAGCGTTGTTCTACCTCTCCAACAGTCAAGTCTGGATGCAGCCAGTGAAGTTCTTCAGACTTCAAGTGTTTCAGCATGAGACCGTAGGATCCCGTGTGCTTGATGTTCGGCCCCAGTCGACCACTCACCAGAATCGAACGAATGATGGCCTGAATCACACACAAAAGGCTTCGTTCATATTTCTTCATAAAGGTTTTTCAGTCAACCTTGCCAAACAAAACACCCTCTCCAGCAAAGCTTCAAACAAACAGCACCTCCCCTTTGATTTGCTTTCAAAATTGTCTAAGATAAAAACCAAAAGTTCCCTCTCCATCAACTCCCTTCCCCATATTTTGTGGATTACTCTCACCCTGATCTGCCAGGAGCTGTCACATTTCACCAGCTTGAAGTTCTTGCCCAGGTTGTTGTTGGTGCAGAAGCACACTTTGAGGATCTTGACGGGTCCTCCTTCGCCAGCGAACTGTGACTCTGGGTTGGAGTCGGATTCACTTGGTCTTGGACTGGGCACCTTCCAGGACAGGGTGTCCCCGGACATCACCTCGTACATTTTCAAAGTTGGGTTGGCACCGTCATAACAACATCCTTTCAACAGACAGAGGGAATAGATTTACATTTTGATGTTATATGAACAGCAAGATTTTGACAGCGTCTGCCGTTGGGTACATAATCGGAGCTGGTTCTCATGTATACAGCACATGGGGTTGAGTAAAGGCTTGTGATGACACTACTGTGTCTGTACACGCCGTTCTGTGACTTGCTGGAGCATAGTACGAGAGTCATGCTACACTTCACATTCATGCTGTGATCTTGTGCCATGCGGTGTCTGACTCACATCATTTGGATCTGATTACATTCTTGCCTCAAGTGAGGGCCTGTGTGTTTCAAAAAGCAGTGACAGTGTAGAGACTCCTATCATCAATATCAACATGGGGAATTTTTTTTCTACTGTAAAGACAAATACAAGAGAAATGCCAGTATGTGACTTTCAGGGGGGCAACAATATTTAGTAAACTGAGACAATACTCACCGGAAACCAAATTACAGTGAATGGCAGAGGGATGACTAATCAACCGCATCTTAGCTCTGGGCAGTTATGCAACCTGTGTTGATTTGTCCTACATTCAAGAGTGAGGAAAGACTGGGAACGACTTTTACTCGCTTTATTGGCAAGAGGTAGAAGAGATGTTAACTTAGCACAACTGGCCAGGCTGTAGATAACAATGTCAGCATCCTGTCAGCATCTGTACTACTCACTATTTTAGCCTAAAATACAGAAACATTTAAATGTCATATAAAGTGTTTGGATTTCCTGAGGTAAATGAAGTCTTGAAAGTTAATGCAAACTATCTCTACAGGTTTTTCCACTAAAGTTGAAGTCTAAAAAAACATCTGTCAGTGCAAAGGCCATGTTGGAACAAGCTGTATTACTTCACACTCATGCATTATTAGGAGAAGATACTGAACCAGAAATGGCCCCTGATGTGTCTTCGGTGAATAAATAAATTGTGTATATAAACATGAATGCAATGTGAATGGCTGACTGTGCGTTAGTGTGAAGCACTTTGAATGACCTCAAAGTCTAGAAAAGTGCTATGTAAGGCAGGTCAGTTCACCTTCTCACGATATACAAGAGCTTCTGGATGAGTCCAAATGTAGAGACTGTGAAGTCGCCTTACACTTCAGTTTTTGTTATTGATTGAACAAACAAGATAGAGTCTTTTTAGATAAGAAGGTTTGACTGTGCTAGTGGGTGAATTTTTATACATTCAGACAGAGTTAGCCGAGCAGTTTCCCCTCGTTTCCAGGCCAGCCAGCTAACTTCAGCATATTTACTATACAGCCATCCCAGCAACGGCAGAGTCTGCTCCGGCCTCTTAAGTTTAAACAAACACGGTGACGGATGGGGATCACGAAAAAGAAACAGCCGCAACTGCACACCAGGAAGCAAAAGTCGTCTCAAATGTCCTCAGTGTAAGTATAATCAGAAGGGCTGCACAGTGCACACGCTTTGACAGAGCTTCACGGTTACATCTGACAGGCAGCAACCAACTGATGCATCACATAAAAAGTCATAATAATACAACCAGAGCTGCTCTCGCCTTAGAAACCCCAAACACCAGCCTCAATCTGTTACACATTCAGCTCTATTAATCAAAAATCCAAGAGCATAAATACTTAAAAGCTGCCTTGACAAACACACCCAGTTGTGACTTGGAGATTCCCCCCGGTTACCCACCTCTCAGCAGTGTCTGTCAGTAAAGTGCCTTTTAGCTGTCACAACATGTTTCCTCATAAATGGAGCTCCTCGCTGTTAGTCCGCTGTGAGGGAGCCGAGCAGTGTTAGCTTCTCTCAGGGTTTTCTGTCGCTGTTGGACAGGGTTGTGTTTTGTTAGCCTGAGGCCATGAATTCCCCAGCAGGGTTGCGAGTGGGTGTGTTTGTGTGTGCGTATGTGTGTGTGTGTATGTGTAGTGAGAAAGACAGAGAGGAAAAGAGAGAGAGAAGATGAGTGTGCAGCATGGCCGGCAAGTTGCACCATCACCTGGGTGTGGGAGGCCTGAAAGAGGTGATTGAGGAGAGGGTGAATTTAAGATTATAAGATTTAAAAAAAAAAAACTAAAAACACATCGGCAGATTAAAGTACACATAGGACTGGATATGAATACATTCCTTGGCTCACGTGGAACAAACATAGTGAAATGCTACAGACTGTAAAATCTGCTCTGTCAATTCTGCATGTCTTACAGCATCTGATCAAATTTATTCATAAAGCACATTTAAAACATCTGCGAAGGACTTTTTTTTTTTTTTTAATCAATGAACAGCACAACAAAAACAAGCAAGCAGACTAAAATGAGCGAAATCTTGGCACAAATGCTTATGAGTATCAAACTGTTTTTAGCTGGGGTTTGATGGAGACAATGGGGCAGATCTGATAGAAATGAGCAGATAGTCTGTGGACTGTGACTGAGAAAGTCAGGTCAACTCTGCATTAAAGGTGTGAGGGTGTAGTGCAGTGTAGCTTTTTCACTGTTTTGCTAACTAATGTTTGTATGTTTGTTTATGTATATATCAGGGCTCCAGACTGCCCCTAAATGGAGGCATTTTGCCCCTAAATTTGAGACAGTGCAAATAAAGTTTTCATCTCCTTGCACATGTGCAACCAGTAAATTAGCTGTTTGCTTTTTTCTTGAAACGTGGAAGTGACGATTCAAAGACTCTGGAATCTGTCATTACAGGTGGCAGGACAATGTGTGTGATGACCATTAATGAAAAGGAAATCTGAATATTTGCTTTGCAAGTCGATTTACAGTGTGCACAGTGTGCGTTAGGAGGCACGGTGAGTCTGGAGCCTTGTGCTTATGATTGTAGTGAAAATGCCCTTAAATAACGTTTTTTTTTTTATCTATCCCATAGTGATTTAGGTGCAGGAGAAGAGAGGCCAGGAGAGGAGTCATGTGGTCCGTCCTCCTAGAAGCAGTCAGAGGCCGAGTGGCAGCGTTCAGGAGAACAGCTCTAACTCCCTGCTCCAGAGAACAGGGAGTTATGAGGCATAACAGCACAGCTCCAAAGGAGATGACAGATAAAGATAAAGTGTACAGTGGATGTAATAGGGAGGAGCTACGTGGAGCAGTGACAGAGAAGAAACCAGGGAGGAAAAGGAGAGAACAAGTCTGAATGATGAATGACACCATAAATAACTGGTTGTGGTGAAGCTTTGTCACAGATGAATCCCTGTGACCTCTCACCCAGTTCAAGTTACAAGAGTGTGAGACGTTTTTTAGTCTTTAACACTTAAACACTAAACCACAGAACAATAGGACATGTATGGTGAAGGGCTGGACCGGGCTGTGTAACTAACCTCAGTTTAGATACACACCAAAATGTGTCAGCTGCACCACAGACCAAAACTGCCAGGTATCAAATTACAGGTAGGCTATAACAATCAATCAGCTAACTGACAAAAAAATGTAGTGGCTGCCCCTCGGGTGAAGATGTCACCTTGAACATTTTGGAAATCACTATTCTCAAACATTTTGTAAACTAGTATTGTCAAAGTCATCAGCAGATTAATGAATACAACTGCCCTGGCATTAAATAACAGATTTGAACCTGTTACTATTAGACACATTTTCTAATAAATGCCTTGATATGAATCATATTTAATTAGACTGTATTTTCAGATGTTTGGCATATTTTGAGTATATTTCTTGAACAAATCCAAGTCCAGGTATTCTGGTGCTTTTGATGTGATTCTGTTAGTGGCTAAACCGAACCTGTTCAGGTCAATGCTGCCATGCTAATGCTGTAATTGCAACAATTAGGCCTTCTTTATAAGCAAGGCAGTCTTGTCAGGTTTTATCTATAGCAAAAGTAAACAAACTGATATTCTGCAATAAAAAAGCTCCTAATTAAATCACAGACATGAAGTCCTCTCTTCTGCTTGTTTTTAACAGCACTCACATTTTTTTGTTTTTTAAAGTGAATAAAAGCGACAGTGTTGTGTCTCCGCTCACACACTGTCATGCTGGCACTTGAGTTGTTATGGTAACAACTCTTCCCAGGAGAGTTATTTATCCCAAACTGTGACTGAGGTAGAGCGAACAAACTCTCTCAACACTCAGCCACAACAAATGCCACAGCGGGACACAAAGATGTGAATATTTATCCAGATTAAATGCTACTCCTGCGCGCTGCTGTCATCGTTCTTCTGTTTCCAAACTCTTGTTTTTTGTTTCTTAATGGACAAGATTTAATGGTGCTGTGTCAGAGGGTGAATGGCAGGGGCTGATTCTTGGTGAGAGATTGTGACAAATGAGGATGAAATTCCACAGGAACTGGTGGAGACGCAGCAAACGTCCACAAGGCTTCACCTGAGAGACCTGAGAGGAGGCTGCCGCTGCACATAAACATCGCAGCTGTTTCGCAACACACTCTTTTTCTTCGGGAGAAATAATTACAACTACCACAATAAACCACAAAGTGTCAAAGCTTTAAAGGGATAGTTCACCCCAAATTCAAATTTCACTCTTTACCGACTACTCACCCTCATGTCGACTAAGGGCTGGGAGAATTTTCAGAGTCCTCCGTGGCTTCTCTGAGTTACGGGGGGGGGGGGGGGGGGCCGCGCAGCAGTGTTTGTCCATATAATGGTTGTGAACGGTGCTCACTTTTCTTTGCCCAAAAAGACACACCAAAAAACATCCAAATACCTCCATGCTGCTCGTATGTAATGTCCCTCTTGTATCGAAGCCCCAACATGAGAAATTGTTCTGAAAAAAATTAAATAAGTCTATATTTCAAGCTTGTTTGTAGCGGAAGCTCCCAGTGTCTCAGTTCACTGCTCTGCCAGCGGAACAATTTCTCATGTTGTGGCTTCAATACAAGAGGGACATTACAGACGAGCAGTATGGAGGTATTTGGTTGTTTTTTGGTGTGTCTTTTTGGACGAAGAAAAGTGAGCACCGTTCACAACAATTATATGGACAAATACTGCTGCGCGGCCCCCCCTGTAACTCCAAGAAGGCACGGAGGAATCTGAAAATTCTCCCAGCCCTTAGTCGACATGAGGGTGAGTAGATAATGAGTGAAATTTGACTATCCCTTTAATATCCTCCAAGAATTAAAAGCATGGCAGATCCACAATAAAAGCAAATGCAGCTTTTCTGTCCGCACATCATGTGGGCTCATTTCAGTCTCTTCATTTCCAATGATTACCCTGTTGCTCATGTACATAATGCCAGACGATTTTGCAACAAAAGCCTCTGCTGATGACGAAATTCAGTCCATTCACAGATCTTTCAACAGCTGGCAGACAAACTGCAGATATGTGTGAGGCATGAGCTCATTTAGAAACATAGTTTGTTCGCAGGAAAACAGAGATGCAGTGAAATGTGCCTCTCGCTCTCTCTTTGGTCAGAAAGAGAAAGTCACTATCAGCAGATATATCAAGACCATTATCTATGTGGTCCTTCATACGTTCAACTCTCTAACTTTCGTCTGTGCAGTAGTTATATCAAGTTCAGTGCACGGCGCTGCAGTGGAGGAGACATGGTCACTGTCATGACATGCACAGCTGAGCTGACAGTGTTATCGTTTGGTATTTCTGTGTAACGGCATTGTGGGAAAACTGTCAGCAGTCTGTTCTCGGAAATCGTATTACAACCATGAAACATTATCAAGTGTCTCTTCATCAGACTGGTTTGCTTCTCACATGTTTATCTTGAAAAGAAAAGGAAGTTTCCAAGATAATAAATCTAATGGTTAGTGAACCAATTGTGAGTGTGAGGTGTTGTAACATTAAACACTGTGAAAAGAGCAACGTCTTCTTGTAGTAACAGCAGACACAGAGAGGAGCTTCTTCTCCTGCGAGGTGCCTGTCAACACAGGCAGACATTCAGACGGGCCTAGCTCTCTAAACACTGTTGTGCTGAGGGTCTGCATATTGCAACGTCATGACCCCAGGCGCTGGAATGTGGCTGGCTGCTGCTTCACCTGCACAGACATGCTGTGATAATGAACAAAGTTTTCTCTCTCGCTCTCTCTCTCTGTTTGTATGTCACATTGTGCAAAATGCAGGTTTTTAAAGCCTCAAAGCCAAGTTTTCTCACTCTTTCACAAACAGAACAAAAGGGGAAAAACATGTTGTGTGTGATCAGTTGAACCAAACATGAAGACTGAACAGACTTTTTCAGGTGCAGGCCTGTTTATATAATTAACCTCTATAAATGTGGGCCTGTGGCAGCTACTTCTTTAATTGCAATAAAAAAAAAAGACAACATTAAAACAACTCTCTCTGCTCTACAATATTAAACATGTAGGCTACATATATCGAGTCCTACCTGATTCTGATTGAATTCCTCTTGTCAGAAAGTGTTATTATTCCTCACGGAGAGTCCGGCCTCACGGTTCACTGTCTCACTCCCTCTGTGCATTGAGAAACAAGGTGGCAGGTGGCCACTCCCTCACCTCTGCCGTCCTGCTGTAAGGAGAGCCCACACTTCCTTATTTCACCAGCCCCACACACGCCAAGAACATGGCGGATAGTTTCCACTTTTAGCGTCGCATGCGTATTTTTTTTTTTTTTTTTTTTAGTCTTTTCGCTTTTTTTTTTCAGGCGCACGGATGATTTTGAAATGTTTTGGTTAATTTCAAAACTAGTTTCAAAAACCCAAACAACGACGTGAGAAGTTCTTTGAAACCACGACTATGGTTTACATAACAGTTTCTACACGATTTTACTAATACCTCGAAACAATGTGCAAGCTTTTTATTGCATATAAGTAAAAAATTTTAGTCTTTTACCTTTTACTGTTTCCCCCTCGGCGTCACTGAAATAGTTATTGTTGTCATAGTGACGTAATGACAGCGCGTGACCAGCAGAGGGTGCTGCAAGCTAAAAAAAATTGTTACAGTGTTGAAGTTGGTTATATTTAATGTAACCAACTTTGACACTAACTAGATAGATAGATAGATAGATAGATAGATAGATAGATAGATAGATAGATAGATAGACGTTTATTAAGTTTTTAAGCTTATTCAAAGGCAAAATATATTGAAAAAGGCACTAAACAAGTTGAATTTAAAAGTGAGAGGAAGAAGAGGACTCTATTATGTTGTATAACACAATGACGGGGAGTTTAATTATATGAGACAGTTGCTCTCGTGTAGCTACAGTTGCAGTTCTTACAAAGTTACAAAGCAGCCAGGGAGACACTGAATGCAGCATTAAGTGCTCTGGGGAGTTTATGGACAAGGTAAAGTTCAACAACAGGTTATGAGAGTCTCCAAAATGACCCCTCCCTATACCAAACAACATCAGTGTGTTCTTTCAGTCAACAAATTAACTGATATCTGTAGCCTAAGCCTAGCCTACATATCTAGTCCCAAACTGAATTCTAATATTTCTTTAATGATTCATAAATTAACTTAAAAAATGATGGATTATGCAAGTTCAGTTAAGACTTAGACAAAAAAATATTTTGGCTGGGTACCTATTATTTATTTCAGTGACAGGAAATAAAATAAATAGACAGACAAAACATAAAAACATCAAGGAGGAGCAGTGCAGTCCGCTCTGGTATTGCTTGAATGTTTTTCATTCTGTCATCAGATTATACGCCCACAATGACAGGATGACTAGAATAACAGTGAATTGTATTATTAGCTCCTTTGCTGCTCACTGCCATAACATATGATACTTTTCCCTCAACACCTCATTCTCCCCGGAGAGGGGTGCGTAATTCACTGTGCATGAACATGCCACAGAGCCACCTGTGTGCCCTGAGTTTATGCTTCTAAATAGTGGCACAGCTCCATACAGGGGGGGGTGGGCACAAATGAAGGAGGGCGGGGGGTGCGATGGTGATGATTTAGGAGTTTTAGGGATGGAGGAGGGCGTTGCAAAAAGTCAGTGTTAATGATCACCAGCGAACAGTGAAACCGTTGCATCTGCGAGAGCTTACCACTGCAGTGCCCATGCCTGCTACTGTCTGAATGCATATAAATCCGAGCTTGACCGGCAGCTGTTGTGGATTCTTGCCCTTGACACAGCTCCAGTCTGCTGGGTGGTGGGTGTGGTTTGGACTCGCTCTGCCCCAGACTTGAACCCCCCTACAGCTGTCACTGCTCCGCACAGCTATGCTGAAGGCCCTGGCACAGACTGAGAGGAGCACTGGATGCTACGGTGAAGGAAAAGGGAGGGCTGCAGTGGAGAAAAGATGCTACTGACAAGTCTAGATGTTAATGAATTTACATACATGGCAACATGTCTTTAAAAATACGGCAAGAAACCAGGCAACCAAATGAACCAGATGTGTCACTGAGGATAACCTCTCTTTTTAAAAAAGAAAAGAAAAAGAAAACCTCTGTTCAAGACAGTTTCCTCTGCTGGTGACAACAAGCTTGTGAATGTGCAATGGCATTTATACATTACTACATATCCATATTCATGGGCTGGAGAAGTTAATCAGTCAACTATAAAGAGATGCAAAATGGCTTTCAAACACAGTAAATATGACATAAAAAGAAGAGAAAAGACACTAACAGAAACATAAAGACTACAAACAACTAGAAAGAGATTCACAATGACTAAAGAGACAAAAAAACAGGAGATATAAAAAACAACAACTACAAAGAGACAAAAAACAACCACAAACACATGAAAATTACAGCATACAATCACAAAGAGACACAAAGCGAGTAGTACAAAGATGCCTGTTGGGTGTCATCTGTCCTTACGTAGAGTTAAGGCCTTTACATTTCTGTACACGTCTTAGGTCAGGCTTCATACACGCACAGACTTTACATGTTTCACAGCTGGTGGTTGTGTTGCAGTGGTGTTGCGTAAACAACAAAGGAACATTAGATGGCAAATTTCAAAATACAGCATTCAAACTTGTTATAACACGCTTCACAAGCGTTGCATCACAATTTTCATTCATGCCTTTTTAATTATTTATAGATGATTGATAGAAAGATTACCAATAAATCATTGTTGTTTTTTTTACTGACAACTGAGTGTCACAGGTTTTATTTCTTACACTACTTCATTTATAATGAGTGATTAATTAATGTAGATGCAGCATTTAATGTTGCCTGAGGTGAAACTCCATATTGTTAGATGGCACTGTACATAAAAATAAAAGTAGCCTTAATTGAAAATACTCAACTCAAATTATATATTTCATTACTTTCAACTTGTTTCATAATCACTGTCATGTTATTGTATTTTTCTTTCCATTAGTGGCCTTGTCAGTGTTTTTGAACAGCAGTTCATTCTCTGTCCACAAGAGGATTCCTAACACCAATTGTCTGAAGATGCATGAAATGCTTTTTGTTGTGTTCAAAAGCTGCAATTACAGTAATGTTTGTTTTATCAATGTGACTCTTTTGCCCCAGAACATGGTATGGTGTTGCCCTCCCCTAAAGCAAATATTTCTGCTCAACCTGCCGCAGACATTCTGGGGTCGAATCATCTTACGGCTATTTTTAGAGACTGCTCTTTTAAGAGGAATGAAGTGTTATAAAAGCTCTAATGACGCCTACTCTCGCCCGCCCACCGTAATGACCAAAGACCCCACCCTGAACGCTAACTGTGCAAACGGTTTCCAGGGAATGCTTTGATGTTATGGTTCGCTGCCCCCACCTCTGTCACTAACTCAGTCATATAGAGGTCCTTGCCCCCACCTTCTGTCAGCTTAATAATGTCTGAAATATTTATCTTTCCCTCGATGGTCATCAAGACTGCATTCTTGCACCGTTAACCTCTGAGGGCAAAATGTTGTTGACATCATTTCTCTGAGTAATGGTTGGGAATGACTTGCCCATGTTTCTCTGTTTGCTCACCTTTTGACTTGTGGAACGGACACCTGCACCACAAAGAGATCGGACACCAGAACGCCGCAGGAGAAGCAGGGGAGTTATTTGGTTTGGGTAGCAGGTGTGTAAGGCTCTTGTTTATTCGTGTGTGTGTGTGTGTGTGTGTGTGTGTGTGTGTGTGTGTGTGTGTGTGTGTGTGTGTGTGTGTGTGTGTGTGTCCTCTAAAGGGGTGGCCATGAATCCCATCCAAACTCAGCAGGAGTCCACAGTGTTCACCGAGGTGTGAAGTGGCCCGGGCCAGGAGTTGATTAGAAACCTGGCCTGCATTACAATAGAGGCGAGAAGCAGCAGGGGCCCCACATTACGGCTTTAACAAACAAGTTAAAAATGCACAAGAATATCCCATGTGTACCTTGAAAGAGGTTCTCTGAAAAGAGACCTGTTGTTTTAAATGATATACAATAAAGACCCCAGGAGGAAAGAGCAAAGGTCACCGTTCTGGTTAAATGGGTGCTGTGGTAAAAGCAAGAGCAGGTCATTAAAGACAGGTTTGACTGGCACAACTTAGATAAACCTGATTGTCTAACAAAAAGGCTTTTTAAATGTTCACACTAACTTGCAAATGTTGTGGAAATGAAGTGCTAAGTGGCTCTGTTTTTTTCATCTACTTTCAAAATGATACAACATAAAAGTATGTGAATTTCACTTAAGCAATAACCTTTAAAAGACTGAGTAAAACAATATGAACTTTACTAATCACACATGGAGACTTAAACAAATACCAACCAATGGTAACTTAAACATTTATTTCTACTCTTTGAGTCGGCATGCAACATATAAAAAACAGAGAATAAACGGTGCTGAACGCCACAGTACATATATATAGTGGGCCTAAGTCTGGATTAGATTGAGACAAAAATAGTTGAGGAAGTTGCAATAAAAACTAGTGTTGTTTTCCTGTATTACCATAACTTGCAAAAGTGATGAGAGATCAAACAGCTAAAAATAGACTGTCGCTGACTTCCTGTTGTACTGTAGTGACATCGACACATAACTCAAAACACATTTTGGCTACACAACTGCGTAAGGGAAGTGTGACATGGAATCATCAGAGAACAAATGTTATTGTTTCATTTATTCATTTGTTGTTTTTGTTTGGGTTTTTTTTTTTTTGGCCTGGGACAGTGCAACAAGCTGTGAACAATGGAAGGTCAAATAGATTTGGAAAACATTTGCCTTTATCCTCCACATTAGTAAAGTAGTTCATCCTGGCTGTACAGATGCTAAATGGCAACTAAATGTTCTTGGTGCTACAAAACAGCAATACAGAGGATGTTAAACTGAAACTAAGCATTTAAAGGTGCTAAAATGCCCCACAGAGATACGACTATGCCTGTCAGGTGATAACTGTCGAGTTACCAGGTAGAGGGCTACAATAACAACAACAGTACAGCTAGCACGAGCGTTAGCCTGTCCAGGTGCATAACCATGCTCCCGCATGGTTTCTTGTCACAATTATTGCTAAATCCACATACTGCATGCTAATACTGAGCTAAAGTGAAGTCTAAGATACCCTGCTGCCACATAGGCAGTGAACGGGGCGTTGATTTTGTTGACGCATTTTTGAGGGATGACTCGAACATGAATGAGGATTAAATTCCAGGTCATACACCTGTTATAAATGCCTGAATATCCTGTTATTTTTGGTGTGGTAACTTAAAACGTTATGGTTACACAAAGTCACCGCCCTGTTTAAACTTTTTTATTTTCCTTTCCAGTAACAACACATGGTCAGCAGTTTCTCACCGTTGTAGAAGAGTGATTCAAGTTCACAGAAATTGTGAATATAATATAGTATAATTAGATATGAGAAGAGTCTAGGTTACATGACATATTTACCTGTCACCCCCCTTCTCCCTTTACTCTGAATACACTATTCATGGGATGTGATCCAGGGGTGAGCGCATTCAGGGAGTGTTGGGACACGTACAAAGGGCAGTGATGGCATGGCTGGCATGCTTCAGTGGATTTTATGAGTGTCAGCTGCGGTGGGCATCAGATGGTGTAATAACATGACAGAGGTCAATCCTCACAATGGCCCACTGAGACACATGATGAAGACAGGGGCAGTGGACTAATGGGTGGGGGTTTATAATGTTAGGTAGTAAGGGAGCATCTGTGCACTGCTGTTAACTGTAAACAAGGTTTGTGAGACATCATAAAAAAAGCATTTGTAGTGTTGAGACCACAACTATTGGTTGATGCCTAACTCCTAAGCCAGCAGCTCACCACAGAGAAGTATGTGCTTGGGTGTACTGTATAGTATCTGTTACTCTCTTAGCAGGGGCATCTAGGCTATATTTGTTTTCTGTCTAACCATGTACTAATTAACGTGAGAGCAAACCCCATGTATTCCTCTCTACTATCACCTCATGTGGACTTTCATGTTTAATTTCTTCATCCTTTGTATTCAGTCAGTGATCTCAAAACCTGGACAAGTAAAACCAAAACTATGTGTTTGGCTAATACCACAGTGTTGAATCATTCACATGCAGCAAATGAGACAACAAGCCTTTTATGTGACAGGTTGTGTTAGATTGTACTGTTCTCTAATCCTTTATTTCATGCCTGTTTTGCTTGTCTTATAGTTACATTATCTTGTACACAAGAGATTTTAATATGGCTGAGCTCACACATGTAGTGTACATGGATTAAATACCACATCCTAATTAATAAATGCAAAAATGCTCCTTAAAAGTGGAACATATTTTCAACAACATTACCAACTACCATCGTTATTGTGTCTCCGCTAAATAAAGCAAAGCTCATTGAAGTGTCACTGAAGTGGTTTTCACTATTTATTTCCATAAAGGCATGAAAGAAGCAGCGCAGACAAACACCCACTTCTGCCTGTATCTCTCTCTTGAAAACGCTGTCCTGCACACACTCACACGCCTGCATGCACATGCACACAAACAAACACGCTCCCTCGCCGCACACAACCTCGGAGGGAACAGAGGGGGGTGGGGCGATGAGAGGATGATGTCACCCCTGTAGACAGCTAAGCTGAGGCTTGAGATAATGGTGACTTTTCAGGGAAGGTGATGTCATTCTTCCACTGCTACCTCCCCCCCTCCCCTTCCCTTCCCTTTCTTCCCTCTCCTGTCCTCCCTCCCTCCCTCCCTCCCTCCCTCCCTCCCTCTCTCCCTCCCTCTCCTGTCTCCCTCCCTTCCTCCCTCCTCTCCTCATCCTCAGTGCAGGTGGCTGGCCAGGCTCTTTGAATCCCAGCGCAGGAGAATTAGCTTTTCAATAGGCACAGAGCATTCAGCCCCCCCACCCCCCCGCGCTGTGCACATAGCTGTGATGTATGAGACTCTTAATGTGTGTGGGTGTCATGTGGGTGTCATGTGTTTGAATGTGGGTGTTATGTGTTTTAATATGCATGTGTGTGTGTGTGTGTGCGTGCATTTGGATTTAATGTGCAGCATTTTCTTTTTTGGGGGTGGGGTGGTGGTGGGGGTCCGCTTGTTCATGAGTTGAGTTCTGTGTTGTTAAAGCGTTTGTTTACACCACTTTAAAGCGTGTTCATGTGGCAGCATGTGTATGCAGGCTGAGCGCATGCATGTGTATGTAGATGGGATTTCTGCCCTCCATCCCAGTTGCCCACTGAGACCAATCAAGCAGAGAGCTGCCAGGCTGCAGGGCTGGCTGGCACTGAGTTCCTCCCTGAGCTCCTCGCCCTCAGGATCTGCTCATTTAAGGTTTCCCTGACTTCACACAGCCCCCGGTTTCTCTCCAGAAATTGATTATATCACACATTACAGTCAGTTGTTTGGGCTTAAGTGGTTTTGTGGACCCAGAACTCTTATAGGGAAAAAGAGTATACTGTCAGTCAAGTTTTATTCAGAAATACTTTGGAAACAAAACAAGAACCGATATACATACCACCACAGATAGCACATAACTCCCATATTCTGTGATATAAAAAGGCAGCTTTACTTTCCAGAAAGTTTAAGCTGAAGACCTACCAGGAATTTGCATATTATGGAGATGTGGTTTAACCTACTTCAGCACACTGGGCTGATTGCCACAGATAGTGATGCTTGAAAGCCCAAAGGCTGTTGTACCTCTAGTCTCACCGCTGAGCTCCAGGCTGCTCACCGTCAGTATTTTTATCCCTGAAAGCTCACCGCTAGTGCACTGCACTTTCACTCTGCCAAGTTCTGGTACGCTGTCTTTCTTCCCCTGTTGAGAGGACTCAAAGCAGCGTGTGTTAGCTGTAAACAAGTTCCCACCCCCCACCCACCCACACACACACACACACACACACACACACACACACACACACTCAGGCTGTATCTGGGCAAAAAGCACTTTCTGAAACCATAAGCATCTGTCTTTATCATATGATTGCTTTTCGCATGTCACACACTTGAATCACGGGGCACAGAAGGTTTCCCTTCACACCTAGAGGAAGTCGACCAGAAGCACACGTTACAACTGCACAGAGAACAACTGCCCACGAGTGTGCGCACAGATATGAACATGAGCAATAACAAGGCAGCATGGCAACGAAACTCTGCTGATATGTAACACATGGCTCTTTATTATTCACTGTGAAAATCTGTGATGTTGCAATGTTTATTTTTTATCTTTTTAAATTCTCTAGTCATTGTTCCCATATTACTTCCCCTTTATGTTTATGGCTGCATGCAGCACATCCCACATCAGCATGTTCTTAAAGTAAACATTTGACTTTGAATATGTGCAGGAATAATTAGCACGCTTGTGAATCTTTATTGCATCAACAATATGGCACCTTACATAACAGTGACACATTGATACCGAGTTTTAGCTCATTGCAGAACAACAAAGATACAAGATTTAGAATAAAAGCGTGCAGTTGTTTTTGATGGATACTTGCAAGCATGTGCTTGGTTAAAGCATGTCTGGCAGACTGGCGCCCACTTACACACACACATTTTCCTTTTATCATCTAATTTGACCTGTTTTTTGGACATTTCACCATCATACAGAGAGTTGCACCTGTACACAGTGCGAAACAAGAGTAAATGTCAGAACGGCGGCACGTAATGTGATGTTTACACGCTTGCAGCCATGTCGATGAAAAGCCACCCCAACTTCAGTCTGAAGATTCATAGCAAAAGGAGACATGGTGAAAATATTTACTGTACTCTGAGTGAAGGGAAATTGCTTTTTCCAAGTGTTGACAGATTCTCATTCATGGCACTTCAGTGTGAAGTGGTTGCTGATGTGTAGCGTGCAACTGCCTTTTATATTATGAGCAATTCCACCTCGCTGTGTCTCCTCTGGGAACTGCTTTTACCCCTCAAATGCAAAGTTGAGTTGATATACATCATTTTCAGTCTGACTGACTCACCTGATGTGTGGAAATTGTGTTGGTGGCTAACAGGCTTTAGCATCAATTATTGAAACCTTAATATACTGCACATGCTCTTGAGGAATGCATGGTAAATCATTCATATTTCCGTGGCTATATGGACATGTATAGACCGACATCCTATGACCCTTGAATGTTGTCACACAAACACGCCAACGCAGTTGACATGTAGAGGATATAGAGGAAATGAGAGCGGTAGGACATGTGACAGAGACTCGTTTTAATTTGCCAAAACAACACACACAGGTTGCGCTTGCACATGAATTACCTTGAACCCTTGTTTGGCAAACATTCAGTCAGATGTAATGACAGATGGCACTCTCAATCCAGGAATATTCGGCTGTGATACACTGGTAATCATGAACGGGGGTCCCCCAGGACGCAGTGCTGTCAGACTGATGGACTCATTAGACACGCATCAATGTCTGTACAGGAGTGGGCCTGTTTCTATCACCCCTGGGCTGTTTGCAACACAGTTTCCTCTCTGCATGGGTAGTAAAAACATTAATTAAGATGTAGAGATATTCACCAGCGCCTCAGGTGTCATTGAGGTACCTAATACTAAAAACTATCTGGGAGTAGTTGCACTTTAATAAGTGTCAGCTCAGGTGCGGAGCTGCTGGGAACATTTCCCAGGCAAATCAGTTCAACTCAGTCAGCTGAAGCAGTGCCACCTTCCACAGTGGCATGATGTATAAAGTTCAGGTTTTGATTAGTGAATCACTGACTGATGTTTTACGGATCTGTAGTGAGACATTTGTATCAGATTTGGGTTGAGAAAAATCCCTTCAAGCGGTGCATCTCTTCCTCTGTCCTCCGCTGTTCCCTCTTCAATTCATTTTAATGGCTAATTAGAAAGTGAAAAGCCGGAGAGATAATAATTACTTACTAATATTATAAACTGCAGACTGGGTGGCTGACATAAAGTGAGGAGGTCATTAACAAGGTATCATGGGCTTCTCACAAAATGAAAAGCCACGACGAGGGCACTAGCTGTTATGTGTTTACACTTTTATCTTATAAGTGAAATGTTAATAAATAGATTTTGGTCACAGCTCTGAAACTGGTTGAACATTCAGTTCATTAATACAAGCTGCAGGCAAAATACAAAGCATTTATGTTAGAGGAGGATATACACCAGCTAAACTGGATTTTTTTTTTCACAACCTAAGAGGTCAAACAACTCATTTCAAGTTTTTCAATTAATAAAGTTTGAAACACACAAAATGATTTATCAGGGTCTATAGGTCTAATAATTGGTGCCATGTTTGCTTCCAGTCAAATAAAAACCATGATTCCTGAGGTGGACTTCCCCTGACCAGGTTGACAACACTCAACAGGAATGCCATGATGCACCGGTTTGTGCTCTTTGCATCTCTCACTCCCATTGTTGGCCATCTGGACTGTGGCCTTTCCTGTGAACCCTCTGATACCACTGATACACGGGTGATGTTTATGAACTGCAGGTGGCTGCTGAGGGGTCAGAGGGGTCCCAGAGGGAGACCACAGAAGAGCTGCTTAGGGGATGACATCACTTAATCCTGACATGTCGACGCCTCGGTCACCACAGTGGCGGAGCCTGTGCATTGAAATGCTTGTGTGTGTGTGTGTGTGTGTGTGTGTGGGAGGGGATCCTGATGTCATTGTTTGCCTCCACTATTGCCTCAAAGTCCCGTCCGCCCACCTAAAAGAGGGACGAAAGTTTTTGCAGCTATTTCTGTCTGGCCGCATGCCTCTCCCTTCATATTTCTAGTGAGCAAACATTCACTTCCGCAGCAAAAGCTTCAAAGCTATGGCTCCAAAAAATTCCCCGTCTGACAACCTGTAGGGATTTTCATTAAGCAAGACGTCAGTCTGCGGACGTTGTGGTGGTCTTTCATGTCCAGCCTGTACGGATGAGGTGGACTTCGGGGAATGCAGCTGCTCTGCAAGACTTGCAGGGCTAAAAATACCATCCCAAGGTCAGGGTTGAAATTATTGTAGGAAAAGGGGAATATTATGAGTGGAAGACCAGCTATTTTTGTACTGTTAAATCTCACTGGTGGTGAATAACATAAAAATAGCTTCCTTGGCAAGAGTTGACACACTTTTGCTCTCACATGATAGTGGGGTTAAAGGTCAACCAAATGACGAATAAAAACGCATCAAACATCATTTCCCAGTTTTTAAACAGGGTGTTTACAGCAGTCACTGACCTCTGAAACTGCGAGAGGAGAAACACCTTTTTTTTCTCTCACTTCCTCACAATAATGTGTAAAGCACCTGGGCAACAGATTTAGATGTTTACACTGTGCGATGATGACAACAGCTCAATAATAATTATGATCGTGTATGATTGTGATTACATTTGGTTAGTATAAGTGAATAGGAACTCTTAGGAAAATTAAAAGTTGTTGTTGTCAAACACTCATACAGGGTTTCTGATTACATCTTGTGCCATTAGGGACAGTCACGCAAACAAGGTCAAAGGTCATCTAATGCATGCGACCTCAGGGCTCCCAATCCTTCTTTAGCATTAAACCCATACATGTGACTTAAGTCGCAGCCTCAGGGGGCATCAGATGCAGCTAAACGGTTGACTGGATCTTATAATCAGTCAGAGTTTTAATGAAGAGCTACTTAATACAATGGTAAACCATGTTTGTTTAATTATCTATTAAACATTTTACTTGTTTCTGCTGGTAATAAAATGATGTAGCTCAGTAACAGCAGACACCATCTGGCTGTATATCCCTCCACGGTGCGGCAACAAGCAAGACTCCACTTTGTGTAAAAGACACTGTAATTAAGTGATGGTGTCATCCGTAACATAACCCTTTTCATGGGTTGTTTACGCGACTTCCTTTGATCCCACACCAGTTGTGCTACCAGACGTGGCGGTGGCGTTTGGTAGGGAGGGGTGGGGCACACGCTCATTCAGACGGATTCAGCAGACAAACAATGAAGAAAACCGTTCAGCATGAGATATGAAGCGTGAAGGTTACAGTATATACCCTGCTGTAATAAAGTAAAAAAGTGTGACATGAACTGGCTTGATGTGGAAAAATAATTTTAAAAACGGTTGCTTATGAGACAAGTTGGCTTCTGGGTGTTTATTTTCATGACATGCATGTAATGTATTCATGAAATCTAGAGACTCAATGTTCTGTATAGCTTTGACATATGCAAAGGAACCACTGTGCAATCACTTTTATTTACACTAATGTGGCATACAGGGACATTCAGTTTATCTTAAGAACACCTATAAACTCCTCATTTTTTTACTCACACATGACAGAAAAACTGTAACCGCTGACTGTTGACTTCTCAATGTTTCCCTCAGCTGATGTAAAAGTAGGTATGAGCATGCCTTAACTGTTGTATGTAATTTTGATGACAACTTTGAGGCGAAACAGAAAGTCCCCAACATTCAGTTGTTGAAAGCAACAACACAGGAAATGAGGTCACCTCCTGTGCCAAGTCACTGTCCAACTTACTATACACATGACATCATCGAGGGTTTGGTTACGCCGGGCTCCCCTGCGTTGTTCGTTTGTACTATGGGATGATTGGTTTAGTGTGATGTGATGTCACAGAAAAACTGCAATATGGGTTAAAAGCCATTTAATTCATCTAACGTATCATATGATGACTGACAAAAAAAAAAAGTACCGGTGCCCCAGTGACCACCATTATTATGCAATTTACTGACATTTCAAACCACGTGCTTGTTCAGTGGAAAATTTCTAATAGCCAGCAGTCACATATAATAATCTATTTTTGTATGTGATTCTTTTTTTTTCTTCTTTTTTTGTATCCACTGGAAACTTTTACAATTCCTCATCATAGTTTTTGCTTTAGAGATACATCCACCTAACTCATTGCTACAGTAAGATGTATTTCTACAGCTCTTCTCTCCCTGTGTCCTCACTGCACCCAGATCTGTACTTCCATTGCTTCTGTGCTAGAAAGCAGAGGCAGTCATGCTGACAGTTGCCTCTCTTCAAAGACTCTTTAATGGCACGTCAATTCCTGGTTCCCCTGGGACGCTGACTGGGGGAAGATGAGGAGACTGACTATGGCTGCTGGCTATGGAGGACCAGCCAGCTGCAGCTCACATCCACTATGCCAAAATCCACTCATCCTCTCTCAAGTAGGCAGAGACATATTCGCCTTGGTGAACTCTTGAATTTAAGGAATGGCTGTCACGATGCTGTCTAGCTGTGTGTGAGCTCCCGGATGATGATTGTTTGATCCGGATGAAAACGCTCTGAGCAAAAGACGATGTCTCCAGCCATTACTGCTAGTAAGGCGCCTACCTGGTATATTCTATTATTAACCAGGCAGAGGAGAAATCTCTTACAATTAAAAATCTCTGTGGTGGAAACATCTTCATAAATATTTGATACAATTTCTCGAAAATTCTGAAAACTGCTCATTAAGTTGTCATATTTTATTCTTTAGCTTTGAATGCGAGTCGCATCTTTAGCTTTTATCATCATGTATTGCTCCTCTCAGATATGGCATTGCCGGAGGTAGAATAACTTTTTTTTGCTTTTCTATTGCCAAACTAGTGGTATGGACTTCTTTGGTCTAGATTGAAATATCTCAACAACTCCTTGACAGATCTTGTCACAACATGTAGATATTCATGGTCCCCAGTTGATCAGTGACTGCTGATCCCCTGACTTTTACTCTAGTGCCATAATAAAATTAGCGTTTGTGGCATGAGTGAAATTTCTTGACAACTATTGGATAGGTGGTCATTAGATTTGGTATAGACATTCATTATCCCTTTAAAGATGGGTCCAAAAAACCTTTAGTGATCCCTAAACATTTAATCCAATGCCACCATCTGGTCAGGATTTCAATTTACTTGAGAGGATAGTTTGGATTTTTCGGCGTCGGGTTGTATGAAGTAGTCATATAGCTACAGTCGGTAGGCCTACTATAAGTTACCTGCGGTAGGCCTAAATTGTTATCAGTGAGCTTTTAGACATTTTTTGAAAAAACACCCAACAAAACAATCCAAACTACATTCAAATGTTCATCCATGTAGAACATTTTCAGAATAGGATAATCGTCCCTTGACAAAAACAACCGTAACCCTAATCTTAACCCTAAAAAACAAGAACTACCCTAACACCTTGTTTTATTGACCAAATACTAGCATATTCCTAAACACAATTTTATGTTTAATGCTAATTAGCAAATGTTAGCATACTAACACTAGCCTATGATGGTGAACACAGTAAAAATAATAATAATAATAATAATAATTAGTTGTTTCAGTGCGGAAACTTTTGTGACCCACCCATTTACCCAACTTTCACTCATAGCACACCAATAATAGCTAATGAATAACTTTTCAAAAAGAAAACTCTCTGACTCACAAAAAGCTATGTTTCCCAACTTGGGACACAGCTTTAGCAGTTAGTAGCACATACATTGCCAAAGAGCCTCAGGCTGACTGCAAACTCTTTAGTCTTGTTAACATATTAGGGAATTTTTTCAAACATATGTCAAAGCAGTATTCTGGGTGCTCTAAGTGCTCCTTCCCTCACATGCGGAGAATTCAGATCAGCTCATTAATTCCACTGACTGCGAGCCGCAGGAATGTGCTGCTTGTCGAAGGCAGGTGGTCCTGGCCACAGGTGTGTTTGTCAAACTCACTGCCTGAAACTGAGCCACATCTGTTAAAACGGTACAAGGGGTATTATGGTACCAATACCATCTTGGCACACAGAACGCTAACATCTGCTGCCCATGTGCGGTGTGCAGCGGTGACAGAGAGCTGTGTAAGGCTCAGGCGTCCCAAAAAGCAAAGCCCTCTGGGAAAAGAGGAAGGAAGCCAGTGTAAAGACAGTAAAATTAATTAGCAGCTCAGTCATGCAGCCATGTCTTTCTTTCTTAAATTGACCAGAAAATAGAATTTCTCAAGCATAAAATTCCTCTGTGGCAATGGGATCATTTCTCAAAACTGATTGACAAATTTCAGCAAAGCCGCTGCTGAGGGGTACAAAAGTGCATTCAGCATCGGCTAACATTTGAGGTGTGAAGCATGGTGGGTGTTAGTTAAAATGCTTTTCACCATGACTCCACTGTGCACTGACTGAGCATACTGGATAATGGCTGCCTAATTAAGACAACCTTAAAATTATTCTAAATACGCCCGGGACTCACACAGCTTTGGTTACAGAATATCAGCTTTATTTCCTTCCTAGACATTCTCCAGCGCTTTATTTTCAGGAAGACAAGAAATGGAAATCAAGGCTCACGCTGTGCGCTTGTGTGGTTCGCTCAAGTGCCACTGCTTTAATGTGAGGAGCGCTTGTGACTGGCGAAATGGGCAAAGTGTCCTCAGATCTTCAGAGGCTGCCGGTAGATCAGAGGGCGGCTGTCACACCTCCAGGCAATCTTCAGCAGCACAGTGGAGATCCTTCAGAGCCGCTGACCCCCTTGAGATACACCGGGGTTGCCCAGGAAGCTGCGCCAGTGTGAGAGATTTCAAAGAAACTAGTATAGCTGCTCCATTGATTTTGGTTGCTGTATCTCTAAACCATGTCGGTGAGGTGATGTTGTGAAAGTCTGTTGGGTCTTTTATGTCTACTAATCCAAGACCGGATAATTGATTTGACTGATTTTTGAAAAAGTTGCTAACTAGGTCAGAGTTGCAGATATAAAAGAGAAGCAATTAAAAACTCCCAGGTTTCCAGCTTTTGGACGTTATAAAATTCTCTTTCAATGAGGAGTATATTCATCTTTATAGCATAATAACAAGTTAGTCGTTAAGATGATAAGAACATATTTGGAAGATGAATGACCAAACATTACAGACTTCTTTTAATATTAATGAACACTGCATATGTTAATCCCTTCCTTGGCATTTCCTGCTGGAGTAATTATTTGCATGATAATAGAACATCCAGTAGAATCAAAGCAAGGAGGAAGTGTGTGTATGAGTGAATGTGTGTGTTAGTGTTTAGCAGGAAGAGAGGATTTTGCTGTCTATTCACAGACCTGTCTAACATCTTTTATTTTCTCTGCTTCCCCTGCTCGTCGTTTCCAGCGACAGTGATGTGCTTAAAATGCTGAATGCACACTGTTTTCATGGAGACAATACCTTTATGTTTTATTTCCTGGAATTATTCCCCCTGGCTGTGAAGCCTAGCTTGGTGCTGTGCTGTGTCCAATTAGCTTCACACAGACAGCAGAGGTGATCCTCTACAGGCCAAACAAAAAAGGAAAAAAAGGGAAAAATAGAAAGTTGAATAGGTCATTTCACGGATGAGCACAGCCTACCGCTGATCCCCCCCTCCAGGAAGCAAAGGATATGTAAATCCCTATAGTTTGAGGGGGTGACGTAATGCAAAACATAAAATCTCCAAAATCATGACACATATCGACTTCTGAGAAACGTCTGGCCTGGTGAAAGACGGAGCCGTGTATTGAGAGGAGGGATTTATGGTCCGTTGAAATGTGACTTTAAATTAGGTGAGTCATCAGATGCTCCAGGCCATTTGGAAAAGCCCGCAAGGGTTGTTTGTCTTGAAGTCATCCCCTCTGACATTAATGAGGCCTTGGCAAAGAGCGAAACTAAGACGGCCGACCTTTAACAAGTTAGATAAAGGTCTATGTGGGAGAAAAAAAAAACAGTTTAGTGCTGACCCTGTTACAGCAAAGTCTGGGGTGCTGACACTTCACATAACCACTTTGAAGATCAAACCATCTGATGTCTGATTTGTTTTATGGTATAGAACTGGCTTTGCTTCCTTTAATCTCTGCTGTTCACACCACGTACAGTAGACTCTGCTCAGGTCCCAAGAGCTGATATTCATTTTGACAATAAGTATATGTTAAAGATTCACATCTAAGATTTCATAAAAGTACAAATCCCAGTGAGGAATCCTCCTGTGATGACTGCTAAATACAACCTGATCTTTAGCTCATAATTCCTCAGGCTACCAGGGACTCGGGGGACTTGTAATAGCAATTCATTTGGGGAATAAACTTAGCTTCTATCATACATATACTAGACCTAGAGTGTGCATACTGACTTAATCAAAATCACAAGTAGCCTACACACACACACACACACAAAGTACAAAACCGCTGGGGTGTAAGTGCAGTTTTACTGCTGTTGTCACTCTCCGCTAAATGACTTATGTCTGTTCAAGCCAGGAGCTGGTTAGCTTAGCTCAGCATAAAGACCGAAAACAAATGGAAACAGCTAGCCTGCTTCAGTGAATCACCACCTTAACAAATTAACAATTAAGAAAAGTTGTTTGCTTATTCCATACATACACAAGAGTTTTGTTAGCAAAAGGAGGTCGCGAGGCAACCAGCGGGGACTCTTTACTGGATAAACAAATATAGCATGTTAATTAGTGGGGTTATTCATTCGTGCAGGCAAGAAAAAAGAAAAGAAAATGAAGTAAGCATATTTCACAAAATGTGGAATTATGCCTTTAAAAGTCTTACATCACTGCAAATGTTCACCAAGCATCATCCATGCAAACCTGGTGGTCAGTCTTTGTTATTTAAAATGCCCCAAAACGTTCAATAATTATGCTAATATAATGATACGGTAGCTATGCTTTCTAGTGTCTGTGCTTTTGTGTTCAGCTCAGGCTCTGACTGATCTCAGACCTCACCATGAGCTCCGGTACTTATTTTTCTGTTTTTTTCCCCCCCTCCAGTCTCAAGACAGATTTCAACTGCAGACGTATTGTGTTAGGCTGCTGTAGTTTTAGCTAGGTGTACCCACTGAACTGTCAAGCGAGTGCATTAGCAGCGTTGTAAAGCCTTTCACATCACCTCGTACTGCAGAAATGCTTCCTGACAGCAGATCTGTCTGACTCATCTCCTGCACCACACATACTGAATGATTCTTCTGTCTTGTCATTGCATGAAAAACAGAGTTCATGGTGGGTTTGGTGTGTAGCACCCACTGGTAAAACGCTAGAAAGCATTTATTAGCTCCAAATCGCAATTTAAAAAAAACCCCTGAAACATTCATTGCTGAATAAATAACACAGCAGCATTTATTGTCGAAAGCGTAAATAAATTCTCTATAGATTCAGTTCCAGCCCAAGTATAGTCATTTGTTAGGCAGCTATGAGCGATTTCTGTGTTGGATGGTAATGTTGTTTTTACTAATCATAGCGGTATAATGTTGCTGCCTGACTGAGTTCTTGCCTGCAGTTATGTTAAATTAGGCAGTATGCATGGCACGGTCGATTCGCAAAATTATTTGAGTCCTTCTCTCCCCCAACTCATTAACTATTCAATGTGAACTCCTGATCCTGCGGGGTATTGACATTAATTCCCCACCCTACTGGTGCAAGCAGTTTGGAATATATAAAAAGGGTCTACATTACAAACCTCGCCCGGGCTGTCTTCAAAAGCTAAGTTTTTCAAAACAAACTAACCAATTTGCTAATTTGTGTCTCGTAACTTGCCCGGAGAACAGCCCTGTCAAACGCTGCATTATTAAGTGAAAAGCTAATTACGCCTTTCACTGGCCCGTGTCCATTACAAGCAAGACAATAACAAGCTCATCAGCAGTGACAACATGAAGAGCACTTGTGCTGTCTAACAAGTTGTTGATCACAAGCTTTAATCCTGTGCTGACATGATGAGGTAGACTTGTTACTAGGATCTTGTTCTTCTCCTGCTTGTCTAAACCAATCCCATTTCAGCAGCACAGTCTTTGCCTTGACCTTGGGCAGTGGTTTTCCTTGAGGGCAGGGTGGCCACTCTGGAAGTTGAACGAACCGGCTGAGGGTGGAGGAAACAGAGGAGCTTGTGCTGAGGCAGGCAGAGAAATGTATGAATGACTGCAAAGAGAAAACCCGTCGAGCCAATCGCAACAAAGAGGAAATCTGTGAGCCAATGAGCGAACGCTTTTCTTCTCTGCCTCCAGCGTCTCCCTGACTTCTTCTCCTGACTGTTACCAGGTCACTGTGCCTGCCCGCGCCTCTGAATAATCTGTTTCATTGGGTCAGTGTGCCTCTCACAACGCGCCTGACTGGCTGGTTGAGCATACGCGGTTGCTAGGGAGCTCAGCCAATCAGAGCAAGGCGGAAGTTTCCCCTCGGTTTCTAGGCAGGTTTCACGTGCTGTAGATGTTTTGGCGGGAGAGTGGGAGCGCTATGAGCAGGAGGGGCGGATGCAGGGTGAAGTGGAGCATGTGATTGTGTGTGCGTGTGTGTGAGAGCAAGAGAGAGAGAGATAGAGATAGATAGAGAGAGAGAGAGTGTGTGTGTATGTGTATGTGTGTGTGTGTGTGTGTGTGTGTGCATGGCGAGTGTGCATGTTTGCAAAAGCGCGTGTTCATTTTGCCCTGCCTCTTGCTTTCTGATGCAACATCGAACTGTGTCTCCTGGGCTACTAGGGGACCTTGTTATGTTTTTTTTTCTTCCTGTCCTCGCAGGAAACGAGAACCAATTGCTGTGCTGTTGCCATCGGAGTGGGGAGGTTTGTTTTCCCTCCACTTTCATCCCTGGTACCTCCCCGTCGACAGTTACCGTAGAAACAAGAGCAACTCCAACTCTATTTCCATCCATGTCTCCTTCCTTCAATAATTTTGCTTTCTTTTTTTAATCCACTGCACAGCACCTACTTATCAACACTTTAACAGCCAATGAGGTATTTAGAAGACTGTGTGACATCTCTGAAGAGGAACTGTAGCCTATATAAGCAGAGATGAAGAACTACACAGGCACATGTGCTGTGGTACATCTTGCTCAGTGGCACATGAACTCACCAACTCTGTCAGAGCTCAAAACATGTCAAGGCTGCAAGGTAACAAGATTTACTATCTCGCTGTTTTGCAGAATAGCATGGACTCGTGCACTCTAAAAAAAAAACACACACACACACAAAAAAAACAAACTCTGACCTATCTTTCAGCAGCATGTTATCCCCCATCCCCCATTGAACCCCTCTGTCAACAGAGGGAAGCAATTCATCACATCTGACATGGTCCTCCCAAAATCCCATTATTGCCTCTTGAGTGCAGCCAGAGTTGTAATAACCAACACTATCACCAGACAATTCTGCAAAACCCTGATTATCTGCACCCACTTTCCATGTAAATGTTGCAAAAGTTGCCACTATACATAATAATTGTGCACAACAACAGTTGTATACAGTTTTGGCTTCTGGATAAACTGTTGATTTATGTTGTTCCATGTTGCCACGCTCCTAATCTCATCGATGCAATTGGTGAGTAGTTAGCAATGTCAGCCAAAACTGCAAAAAATATTATGTTTAAATAAACACCCAACACTTGTGCAACAGTATTTGCACTGTTGTGGTTTCTTCAGGAGCCCGTTAACCTGTGATTCAAGTCTGTATTCTCTTATTACTCAGCTCTTTTAGTTCCTTACAGTTTCACAGGTCCTTCGGAGTAAGTGATGAGTATGTGTATGGACAATCTTAGTCAGAGTTGTGAGTCAAACACAGCTGGACTTCCTGTTCAGTTGATGAACTGGTTTAGTTCATCTGTCATCTTGGACAAGTTGCAATTCGCCTTTATGACCTGAGAAGTCTGGTTGGCTTTGACTCACTATGCCCACATTAATGATTTGAGAATATGGTGCAAAAATAGTATAATCAAATCACAACAAATGATGGGGAAACTCTCACTGAATTTCAACGGCTTGGGCGGGCAACATTGTTATTGTATCCTACAACGTGACAACAATAGTCCGTGGCAGCACCAGTCAAAGGACACCTGCAAATTGGATCTAGGAGTTGTTCTGGATGCAGCACAGGTGTCATCAGGCTGCCAGTCTGCCTGACAAATGGTTTGTTTACCGCCCGAGCTGCTGCAGCTCAGTAATCATTAAGTGTTCATTTACTACAACTTGCCATCGCAGCTGGAAACATGTGAAGACAAACTGAAAGACACACTCATTAACATACAACACGGGCATCCAAAAATGTACTGGCTACAGTATTATGTGTATAGGATTACATTTAATTCATGCCATTAAAGTGGTGTCAAAATACGCATAATGGTAGGGATGTGTTTCCCTCGGGTGATTCTGGGCTTCAAATGTGTTACCTTTGGATGAACTCTGGGAGAGACGCGTTCATTGGCTGAGCCCCCCGCTGTACCTGTGGTTAAAATCAAGAGGTGTTGACAGAAAGACAGGGGGAGGGGTGGAGGCGGACAGAGGTTTCCAATAACCTGTGAAAACTTGGCATCACTGTCACGTAATTTCACAATCAATTTCTGTGAGGAACAGCCCCCTAAAAACCGGGATCTGGGCAGATAATTAAATGGCAGCGCAGTGGTAACCGTAAAATTGTGATGCAAATGTAAATGGCAGCGCAAAGCACAAACACTGATGGAGCCGTGTTTGGGTGTGGAACGAATTGAAGATCGAAAGACAAAGCGTCTGGACGTCTGGCACCATTAGGGAAAACGCCACAAAGCAAATTGTATCATTATGCAGTGATCTTTGAAAAAATTTCAACATCCAGAGCCTTATCACCTCTGCTGGCAGCACGTAGTCAGAAATAACTCACTGTGGAGAATTTGTGACTGGCTCACTGGGGAAAATTGCTCAGATAAAAATGGGCTGGGACACATTGTCTGCCACCGCACCTGACACATTAGAGGTAGTGGAAGTTTCAGTTTAGATGACAAGTTCTGAGTTCAGCGCCAACACAAAGGCTGTTTTGCCTCTTCAAAGGGGTTGAAGCTGTGCACTTGAAAGTAAAAAGACAGCAAATGACTTAAAACAGTGGATGAGATTGCACAATGCATGGCGTTTGTGTTTTTTTTTTTTTTTGCGAATGTCTGGCATTGACAGCACATCATGTTATGTTCGCCGCCAAAACAGACAAAAAAAAATCTGGTGTGCAACACAAATATGGTTAACAGCTCTGTGTTCAAAAAGACAACAAGACTTCACCAAACTGCAGTTCAACTGATGAGAAACTACAGCTCACCACAGGGTCTGCTGGCACGCAGATAACTGACTGTGATTGAAATGCACTGTTCTTGGAGCTATTGTTTGGGAACACTAATTAGTTATTGATAAAGGGAACTTGAGGGGGGGAGGAAAAAAGCGATGAAATACTTATGGGCAATTGGATTTTTTTTTTTTTTTCCCCCAAAAGCAGCACACAGTAGACTAATTAACTTTTGAAAGGTTCCACCTCTGAAAAGTAGCTCTAAATGCCTGAAAACATCAAATTGTTGCAAAACTGATGTTTTTCACTTTTCCCGTGGGTTTTTTTTCTCCATTCCTTTATATTCTTCAAAGGGTGCTTTCATGCTGTGGTATTTATTAGAAATTATTCATGTACCACAGCAGTGTCCTTCAAATCATAAATATCTAAATATCGCTCAACAACAGATAAAGTGGAATAGTTTGCTGATGATGAAACTTGGGTTCATCTAAATTACTCACATATTTTCTCTTGGTGCCTCAGTAACTCTTTATGTTGTTGCTAAATTCAAATGTGACTTCAGGTTTACGCCACTAAGTAGTAATACTTTTTCATTTTAGAATTTTTTGCTTTTTAGAGGCAGCTTGAATACAAATGGAGTTTAGTTTGTGCAGCCGCAGTCAAGCTACATCAAGTAAAGGAGAGAGCTTTTTTAGAGCACAGTAACTGAAACATGTTTTTATTTTTGTCCATTTGTATCCATGCAATCTGCTTCAATGTTCATTGATTGACCGCTGATGAGGTTTATTGAGATTTACAGCACACCCCACCCCCACCCCCCAATACAAACACATACAGAGGGAGGGAGGGAGGGAGAGAGCGCGAGCAAAAACAACCACCATCTGATCTCTTCTTCCAAATTTTGGGTGGGGTCCCTTTCGCTGCAGGATTGGAGTTGGAGGGGGGTTGTGGTGTGGATGGGGGGTTGGGAGCCGCTGTCAAGCAGCAGTTTAAACACGGCAGAGCAGGGGTTGTTTGCCAGTCTGCCAATAAACCGTGCATGGGAATTTTGGTGGAAAGTTGAGAAAATCACACTTCACACGTTACCAGCTGTACAACAAAAGAGTGGGACAGTGTGAAAACATAACATCCTGCATGGGCTGACCAGTGCTCCACGCAACAGCATCTACTTTCATCCAGGAATTGTCTCTTGGGAAAAATCTGACTCACACCATGGATCAAATAGTCTCACTCTTCTTGCCTGGCTGTTTTGCACTCAATAACCCCTTTTTTTCAGATCAGGCTTCGTCTCACTGTACTCCCCCCCGCCCCCCCCCCCCTCTTCCTCTTTTGAGTGATGCCATGCGTAGGCGTGCCCCCACCCTGCACCCTGCGAGGGTCACCAGCCATGGCTGCTGTTTATTCCACTGTCACTGTAGATCCATCAGAGGAGGATACCATGCCCAACAATGGACGCCCTCGGGGGCTGAACTGAAAATGGCTCAATGCTTAGGCTATATCAATACTGTGAAGCGAGGATGCATTATAAGAACATCTTACTGTGCCATGTTAAGTGGTGTTGTGTTGTTCATAGGCTACAGAGGTTATATACCTACTGACTTTTGCATTACTGTTACTGTATTGTAAGTATTGTATAGATATGGTTTTGTATGTAAAATCATGATTTGCAGTGTTACTGGCAGGAAGCTGAATGTAGTAAAGGAGAAAGATCAATATTTGCCTCCAAAATACAAAAGAGTAGAGACATAGTCTCTAACATGAATAATGTAGCCTACAACCAACTAAAACCACACTAAAGTACAGTAAATATACATGTCAGCAATGGTTCAGTTATATTTTGTTATGATGTAGGCTACATTACATGTTTATAGCCTACACATAGAGAATTAAATTCTGTGTATTTGTGAATTCACTTAAATTTCCATGCATGTGTGACGATTACATTTGTAAACCTATTTGTTGCCTTGACAGTACACCTCTCATCATCATAACGACTCTAGCAATTGGGTGGGTGCTATCACTCTATCTAGCAGCAGCTCCCAATCAGCTGAGCTGAGCGCTGAAAGCAGTCACATGTCCGATCTGGGTTTGTGTTTTTTCCCCTCCACGTGTCAAGATACACGAAGCAGAAGGCGGGACCAAAACAAACCATCTGATTGGTCCGCGCCGTGTCACCAGCTTATGGCAGCGAGGAGGACGGTTCTCTTAAAGGGCCAGGCACAGTATTTTTTTTTTTCTCATCTCAATAACAATACAGCACCAGTTCAACCTCTCATGCAGACGACAGCTTATATCTCCACAGTTTAAAATGATAAATTCAGACATAAACAATCACACACAAATTAGCTACAGATTTGTTTGGCAAAAGATGGCATCAACCTATTTGCACTGGGGTCGTTGCAGCAAATGTAATAGTCCTACTACATTAATTACACATTAAAGTAGGCTTACTTGCACTTGAATATTTGCATTTGATGTCACTTCAATACTTGGATTCAGGGGCATATAAAGTGGGCTACTTCTACAGTTAGGCCACTCCTAATAGAAAATGTTCATGCAAAACATAAAATGTGTTTTTGTGTGTTTTTATGATGCATTGTCATCATAACATGACATAAAAAAATAAGATTAGTAACCAGCTACAGTGGGCTTAGTCAGCAACCGTAAGTGCTTTTCACACATTGCCATTTAAAATGTTCTAATGATATAATAAAATAGTGTGAGACTCACATGAGCCATCTTTCTGTATTGAATCCATGTTGCTACTCATTTCCTCGTGACTTTAGAGGAATTTTACTATTAGCCTAAATGAGTAGTCTATATTTCCAAATACCCAAGAAATACCAATTTTATTTAAATAGTCCTATTCTGGATTTCCCCTCGACCACGCCCATTTGCTAAAAGTGCAGATTTAGGATGCCTCTCTCCCCCCCTCCCTCAATATAAATAACAGCATTTTCTGTCTTTTCTGTGTGCTGTATTTGCATAACAACCGTGTAGCTGACTCTGTGCCTTTCACGTTTTACGGAGGGGCGGATCCCAGGCAGAGCAGCGAGGGGCGGGCCTTTCAGACACGGCGAGGGGGGAAAAAAACAACCTCTCTCCACTCAGCAAACATCCACGAGTGGCTGTAATGCACAGACGGATACGAGTCGCTTCGCCACCACAACCCGTAGGAAACAAGGTACCAGCAGGTTGTCAAGATACCACCGATCACAACGGAAAGCGCGTTTGCTGGCGGTGAGTCTAAAACGGCCGTTGTGTTTTGTATTTGTTTTTTTTTTTTTGTTTTTTTTTTCAATGAATAGAATGTTAAAATCCTCCGAGCCGTTTGTGGCAGTTTGTCAACAAATGTGCGGGGAGCTCAGCTCGGTCATGCCCGGGCAAAGACTAGACGGGGGGTGAGCCGACTACCACCACCAGACTGGCATAAGAGCAAATACAAGCTTTTGTTTTCTTGCTTTTCTCCGTTATTATTATCGCTTCTTTACTTTTTGATTGTTTGTTTGGCTGTTTAAAATGAGTAAGTGACGGCTTCGGTCCATCTGTCGTCCCGCCGGCAGATGTGTTTTTTTTTTTTTTCCTCCCCCCGATGTTGGAGAGTGAGACACCGTGGGTCTGTTGTTGCTACGCGATGAAACAGCTAATTAGTAAAAGTCAAATAGCTACTACTACAGCTAAACGGACTTGTCTTCTTGTGTTTATTTCACGCATTAATGCCTGTTTCCAGCGAGTGAACATCGGCTTTGTGATCTCAGCGGTGGTGGGGGTTGTGGATATTGGTGGGGGAAGATTTGTCAACGCGAAGTGGAGAGAGAAAGTGACAGAGCAGCAGGATAATAATAATGGGAGTAACAGTAACAACATTAACCGAAATATTCATGACGTACAAGCTTGTTAGTTAGTTTGTTTATTGTCGCCATCACGAGTAACGAGTAAAGAGCCACAGCTTTTAGGTTCAAGTTGTTGTTGCTCCTTATTTTTGGAGAAGAGGGGGAAAATAACAGAGGGAGAAAGAAAAGTTTGATTTTCCAACTTTAATCTGAGGATGTTGTTGTTGGTTGTGGTGTCAGCAGCAGGCTGTGTGGACAGGTTCAGACAGGAGGAGCCGCCAGGTTGTGGATTAAGTGTCTTTTTTACAGTGGGGAACGGTCCGACTTGGCGTGTTTACGCACTGAGCTTGCCCGGGGCAGTGTCCCCCCTGATGCGGATAAATATGCAGCACATCTCCGGTGGTCGCCCGGAGCCCACATAATGAACAATTTGAAATAAACTAATAATCACAAATATCCGTCAGTTATTATTATTTTTGTGCAGTTACACCAGTGTTATAACAAAGTCATTCACCATTCAGCTGAATTGGCTCTTCTTCTCATCCATAGATAGGCTAGGGTTCATGACTTTATTGGAGCATGTCATCTGCACACACTGACATCCACGGGACATGTCTTGCTAGTTACATGAAAACAGTAGGTGAAATCGCTGCTGCAGAGCTCACCTTGTGTGTGCACCCCCAGCCCGGGCTGTGGGTGGAGGGGATCGAGCCTGGTGCACAGATGGTGCAGCAGAGGGAGCCACTCTCTGCTCCAGCCCTGAGCCTCTGACCAGCACTGTGGCTGCTGCCAGGCCTCCCTCAAGCCCCAGGCACTGTGTGTGTTTGTGTGTGTGTGTGTATATATATATGTGTGTGTGTGTGATGTGTTTCTCTGTGTGTCTCCCTGTCTATGTTTGTTTTTTTCATGTGTCTGACACTATGGTAATCTCTGCCAGTCCTCTGTTGTCTGCCAGTGGAAATTCAAGACACAGGCAGCTCACATTGTCACTGACACACACACACACAACAACACAAAGTTCACATTTGATCTCAGCGAAACTTGGTGCACAGTTTCAGATGCCCCTACCGCCCAGATAGTAGTAATTAATAATTACTTAACTTGCCCGGGGGAGAGAGGTTAACACAAATTGGGGTTGTGTCGAATTTAAGTAATACAACAGTTTGTGTGCACTGGCAAAATGGGCCAGTGCCATTGCCTGGAGAGTAATGGAGCAAATTTGATAATGTGTCAGCCAATAATAGTCCACTTTTCTTTATAAGAAAGATAAGAATGACTCTTATCGGTGAATGATTTAAAGACAGACATATAACGGTAATGACATGGTCTTCTAGATAAACAGTGGAAATCCACAGTTTCCTCCTTTGACTCCATATGACATGACATCATGCAACAGGACAGTTTCACAAAGACATAGACTATATACAACCGGCTCCCTCGCTCAGTAAACACAATACCAGTGTATCCAGTTTCAACTTTTTTGCATTTGCCCGTCAACCCAGCCCATTTGTCTCCACTTGAACAACAAAAGGAAAACACAGGCAGCCTTGACAAAAAAAAAAAAAAAAAAAAGATGAAACAGTAGTTCAGATTGTGGCATGTGGCCAACAAGGAAGAGAGTGCAAGTGTTTGCTCTCAGCAGGCACAGTTGAGGATGGAGCGAAACTCGTTATCTCCCTCATGAAACGGCTGCTGCATGCGGCACATGACAGTCTAGCCAGAACTTTGGTTTCACTGAGGTTTCACTCACTCACGCACCACCTGCTGCTGCGTCTATGTGTGTGTGTGTGTGTTGATAGAGTAGACAACAATCCAGTGTTTGTGCGTTTGAGAGGAGAGAGAGAGAGGAAACGGCGGGCGTAGGGGCTTTATGTTGAGCAGCAGAATCGTACAGGAGGAACCTAATCCCCCTGACTGTACTCTAGTCTGTACCCTGTGTCACACTGCTCCAGATTAAGGCAAATCTAAAGGAAAAAAAAAAAAGCCTCTCTGGTGGATCTGTTGGCACTCAATTACAATTTGGCTCATACTCAGAAACAGCTTGGCACAATCAGCTGCAGGAGGGTGGCAGATCTGGCATAGCGTTCCCAGCCGCCCACTGGGTCCCACTACACAGGGTGTTTCCATACGTGTGGCTCCTGTTGCTTCTTGTGTTAAAAAAAAAAAGAGATGACGGCTGTACATCTGGCCTCTTGCATGCTTATTGCCTTACTGTGCATATGGATTTACATTGCCAGATCCATCTGTGCCTCTGAGGCGATTCATCTCTGTTTATTTTCAGTATTACCTCGCACAACATAAGCTTCTTAGTGGGTATTATAATGACTCATGATTTATTTCCATTTAATGTAGACAGGGTGCGATCATTTTCCATCTGCTAGAGGGCAAGGTTTCCACTGATAACAGCATGAAAGTTTCCTCTTTTTTTTTTAGTCTTGAAACAAATCACGCCCAAAGTTAGCAGTGAGTTAAAGATCATAAACACATATGAGTCAGTCACAGCATGTACTTTACCCAAAACACTTTCAAACATGTTATCTCAGTTTCTAAAGTTTCTATCTCATGTCCCCCTCCTCTTCTCCCCAGGGAGTTTACCGCTGAGGCGTCGGATGGATGATGAGGAGGAGGACATGTCACAGCCCATCTCACACCTCTGGGGAACGTCCTTCAGGGACGTCAAATACGAAGACCGGGCCGCGCCGATCGCAGCCGGACAGGCCCTCGCTGCCGTCACCGCTGCCGTGCCCACGTCGCAGAGTCACAACAACAACAGCATCGGCATCAACAACACGCTGCCCTGCGGCCTGCACTGGCAGCCCCGCGTACCCTTTCACGGTGAGGAAGGAGGGATGAGATATTTTGAAGTGATCTGCGCCAACGGATTTAGAAACCGAGTGTACGGCGGCACTGAATGATGCACAGGCGGTGTAACCTCACAGTATTAGTCATTCCTTTTGTTTGGTGGGTTCCTCATTGGCAGCTGTCCTCGAGCACAAAATGAATATGTGAAGATTCTCAGCACATACCCACACTCTTCCTCTGATTTGGTCATCTTCAGATGCTAATAGAGCTTTTTTTTTTCTTGGGTTATTTAACAAATTAAATCCAACGTCATCAGACGAGGCTGAATGCATTTCCACTTTAATTGGGAGGTTCAGTCATTGTATAAAATGCATCCCAAGAGCTCAATCTTGAAGCCTGCCAATCATATATATATTTATATACTTAAATTTGCTATACAATACTCACATTCCTGCCGTTTTGTTGTTGTATATTTAAAATGAACAATTCTTTAAAAAAACAAAAAACAACCACAATAATTAAATATATATATAAAGCCACATACCCACACTAATAAGTCCATCTATTTTAATCCAATATTGTTTTCCCATTTCTAATCAAATCAGTGTGACGTCACATCACACTAATTTAATTGAACGAATGTCGAAGTAGGAGGTTGTTTGTTTGTTGACTCAGTGTCACTATGTGAGAGGTACATGTTGTTCTGGGTTTTTTCAATCATCAATACATAAGCACCACTGACTGCTATTACCTTGTTCTTCATTGTAATCTAACCAGTAATGGGTGTCATGCTCCTGGCTCGCTGCCATTTCTTCTCTCAGGCCGCTCACTTCCTTAGACATATTACGTTCCTCTGCGCAGCCACACAGCCAGGCATTCAGCACACATGATAACACATAAAAACAATTGTTTTCCCCTCCAAGTGGCATGACTGCAGAGGCGCATGCTAGAGGCAGTGAGTAAACTCAGTGACACGGCCCCGCTGAAAGGCGGCAGTTCACTGAGGCTGTTGTTGATTTAATAAGGTGTTTGAGTTTTCCACCCACCAAAAACTCTCTGTCTTTCTTGTTTGCGGACCCTTCAGTCGTATTTTGGGTGCCTCGCAATTTGTTCATTTACGAGACGATCTGAGACTGAGACGGCCGAGACACATTTGCATTTTAGACCATTAATAGTAATCTAGATCATTTGTCTTATCCCAACTGTCCACAACTGTCTCGTCTGAGATCAAAAAGGAGAACATGAGTGCTTTTATGGAGCTGAAGTCTACTTATATCAAATACTGCTGATATCAGTGATGTCTCTTTTTTTTTTTTGCCTTATATTCATCTTGGCACCGCCGACTACAGCGCCGTAACATTTTAAAGATCCAACAACAACACAAGTTTTTAAGAAGCTTGATGTTTTCCTTTATAGGCAACGCTGGATTACGCTCACATTTCCCCGCTCAGTTTGAGCCTATGGAGGACCGGGGAGAGAGGCAGATTGAAGAGGAGGAAGAGGAGGAGGAGGAGGAGGGCACAGGGGAGGAAGATGACAGGATGGCAGAGAGGCCCGCGGAGCAGGCAGGGGTGAGCGTCGAGGCGCAAATTGGCCGTAAACTTCGGGAGATTGGAGACAAGTTCCAGCAGGACCATGTTGAACTGGTAAGCCTCCCAAGCAGCCAAACCTTCAGTGACCTCACACTTCAAACAACTCTCCTTTGAGCTTTACATCACAAAGTGTCAAAGTGTTAACAACATGAACATGACAAAACATATAGATTAAATGGATTTGACCTCATCTATTAACCTAATTCTCTATTATCTGCATATCACAGACAAAAATGGGTCTAGCTTTAGATTTTAAGTATTTTTCAGTCAAAAAGTTTGTGTTTGTGTGTAATGTGTGAACTATTTATATGTGTGTCAGCTTTTTACTTGATTAGAGAACACAAATCAAAGCCACTTCGTGCCAATTTGTGGCTCACTCTTGGGAAGAAAGGAGCATTTTACCATCTGGATTGGCCACCACCCGCACTGGGTAAAAATAGCCTGTGCAGTGATTCACTACTTTTTTGTGGCCTCGCCGGAGGATAAATCTTAAATCACTGATAAGGAATGATTAAATACCACAGTAAATATAGGATAGTGTCTCTTAAAATTATTCTTTTTTTTTCCTGATCTGTCAATATCTAGACATTAACTCTCAGCACAACTTGTGGTCACAGTCATTTTTGTCCTCTAAACACACTGACCACAGTCTGGGCAGAGAGTTAAAGGCCATGCTGCCAATTTTCTGTGTCATTGTAGCCCTGATACGTTGTCATTACAGTCAGTAGGAGCAGGGTAAGTTTCCTGTTGAGAGAAAAGTCAACAAAGGAGAGAAATTCATGCCTGTATGAGTTTGAATTCTCGCAGTGTTTTTTTAGATAAAACAGAAGACACGCACTCGGCTGTTTCTGATCAGCATCTTTTATTCTTTTGTCTCCACTTTGTAATTTTAAAAGTTGAAATGTCAGTTTGTTCCTTGTATCTTTCACCTGAAAGTCAGCAGGCTTTTATTTTTCTTCGTCAAATGAATTCTTTATACTGAACAGAGCATATGAAGCATGAAGCAATTTGGGACTTGTGAAGGCTTTGGGGGGGGATGATGAAGGGAATTGAGCGTGGAGGTTCACTGTTCGCAGGGCTCCCGGGGGAGTAGTCAAGCCCACATACCCTGTGTAGTTCATGATGTGCAGTTAATTGTGCACGTCAAGAAATAAAATCCACATGGAAACATGGCGGGGGATTATGTCAGACTCTTACAGCTGCCCCCCTTCGATGTAGAGACAAAGACGACAAGGTGTGTGATTGATAACAGGTCAGATTTCCACTTGTGTCAGTGTTTAAGAAAGCACACACTGGTCCCACTTACAAAAACTCACACTGCTCACGTGACTGTGGACTTAGTTAATAAGTACAGATGTACTGGGAGGGGTATCAAGTTCCTTATCTGCTGCTGCTGCTGCTGCTGCTGCGACTGTTTTGCCATGGGGTCTGTGTTGACAACAAGGTGTGGTTGATAAGTTTTGAAAAACACTTGGTCGACAGAGAGGGAGAGACTCGACAAAGGAAAGAAGAGAGACTGAAAGAGAGGGGAGAAAAAAAAGGAAGAGTGAGAGAAAGATATGAAAATGAGGATATATGGTTTGAGATGTTGACGTGAGACTTTAGAGAGTTTGAGGAAGAGCAGGTGAGATGGATGTGACTGTCACAAACAGGAGTGAGCGGCGTGTCTGTGTCTGGGTAGACTTGGCCGCCTGTTTATATGCTCGTCTAAAAATAGACTCTGACTCACACACTTATAGACGCAGCCAGTAACATGACGGCTACCCACAATACCTCAGTTGTCCCACTGACTGCCTCAGTGTGCATGTCTTTGTGTGTGTTTTTGGTTTTTGTGTGTGTGTAATTCTGTGACAGAGATAAGAGAAATTTTTCCTTTTCATTTTTTTTTCTCTCCTTTTGCCTTTCACCGTCTTGTCTGCGGCTCGAGTCGGTTTTAATCCTGCAGGATCTGATACTGCTGTTGTAGGAATATTCCAAAGGGAGAATAATCACAAGTGATCCTTCATGATATCCAATCACTCCTCCTCTGCTTGCTATTGTTAGACAGTTTCATTCGTTTTTCTCCGAGCAGAAGTTGCTGGTGTGGGCAAATGTGTGGGTTTTTGTTTATGTGGAGCACATTGTGTTTGTGGTTTTTGAGTCGTAAGCGTCCGTTTTGACTACCTTTTGTGAGCAATAAAATGTTAATGCTTCTTTTCGGTTGTAAAAAAAAAAAAAAAAAAAAAAGTTGCAGCAAACAGCAAAAAATTCACATTGTCTATTTTCGTAATTGTTTACGATACATTATGCATTAACCTAGAAATGCCAAACAATACACAAGCCGTTCCTCCGCTACCTACGCCAACGAGAGCAGAAAGATGAGCCTCATGTGGAACAAACCAGGGTGCTGTTTAAATAAGCTCAGCAGTGTAGAATTAAGGTAATTAAGGACAATTAGGGTTACATTTAGTGGTGCTGGTTCAATTCAGTTCAGTCTGCCAGTTCGGCATCAAATAGCCTGTGGCAGGCTCTGATTGCTAGGCTGGTAGAGACCTTGATGGAGCGAGCAAGAGGGGGGGGGGGGGGGGGGGGGGGGGGGGCGTAACAAGAATGCTTATGCAACAGGCTGCAATATCGGAGCACAACTGTTCAGAAAGCCAGTGGGAGCTGAGTGGCATCAGAGGCGAGGAGGGGCGGGGCGGGGCGGGCTGGGCTGGGCTGGGGGGGAGAGAGAGGGGATTTCTGGATGCAGCAGGAATCCCTTCATCTGTCTGTAGTCCACCAGGGCCACACACACCCCCCAATAGAAAATGACAAGAGCCGGGACAAGGCAGCTCCATGGGTGGGAGAAGTTTCAGTTTCCTTTGCTTTGTTTTGGTAATTACTCAGCTGACTTTGTTGCTACACGAGCCGTGATGAAATAGGAAGCGTGTTCTCTGAAAGCATTTCACTTTGAGCCTCTCGAAGAAGTCGACAGTGCAGCATTTAATAAGAGGGAATGTCTCGACACGAGGGAGGAGGAGGATAGAGCAATGTTATAAGGATAAGTGGCAGCTCCTGTGGGTTAAACATGTCTTGTTTTACAGTTGTCAGCCCGGTCCTTTTAAAAGCTTTCATCTTCTGTTTGACTTTAGGAAAGATCTTAATGAACAAATAATATATTAAACCTCCTGGCACCAGAGCAAATGCATTAATACTGAATATTCTGCAGAAGTTTCATGCAGGATGTGCATGTGACGGGACATGTTTGCTAGACACAGTCTAATGTTGTGGAAACACTCTCTGTTCTTGGTCATAAGGTTTTAGCTCACAGGGTTTACCACAGTTCACGAGGCTTCCCCTTTAAAAAAAAACCTGTTGTGACGAAATCAGACTTTGAACAGCGTCTTTCATAACAAATGGAAGTCTGATGAGCACAGTTATAAACCTGTTTAAGTGTTGAACATCCAGTCTTGCTTCATATTAATGTCTTTTTTCTTTTCTTTTCTCTTTTTTCTAGTTCATGAGGCACCAGAGACAAAACCTGCCTGCCTGGATGCGCCTTACGATGGCCCTGTTCGGCTTTCTGTTTCCGAGACAGGCTCTCGTCCCTCGCCTGAGAGGAGAGCAGAGATGAAGAGAGACTTCCTGCTGGCCCCCTCGCCCTCGGCCCTTGTTTTCCCTCAGAAGAAACAAGGGACCAGACTTTTAGAGATGGCACTGTAAGATGGAACACGGGTTCGGATTTTGTTTTCTAATTGAAAATGAAGATGAGATGAAGAAAAACACTGGTCACCGCTGGACGGAGACTGAAACAATTTTTTTCTTTTTTTTTTCCTCTTTCTTTTTTTCTTTTTTCTCTCGCCTCTCCAAGAAGAAGCCATTGTGTTTGAAGAGATATTTTCGAAATATTTGTAAGATTACCTATTTTGTACAGTAAACTGCTCTTTTTATTTGGTAATTCAAGTCTTGAAGGACCTCCATCAGTCCAGGGAATGCCTTATTCTCTCCTGCCACAGTACTTACACTTTTTGCATCAAGGATATTGTATGAAAAAGATCAATTTTAAGATTAGGCCACTTTTTTTTTTTTTTCTTTCTTTCTTTTTTTTTGGCAAAACACTGTGGACATGGACATTTCTGTGCTGAAGTTACTGACTTAAAACCTTGAGGACTCGAGGCACATTTCTAATTTATTCTCAGAAAATCAAAAAAAGCCCTGTACTTACATTTTACTGTTCCACACTGGCTAATTTGAAAATGGCTGTCATGACGTTGTGGCAGTGCTACACACTAGTGTCGCACTGTCAGGTCAGTTTAGATGCGTGTTTTATCGGCTTCCACTGTAGACCTATAGGGACATTATATCAACCTGTGTCCATTTCCTGGTGTCATCCATCAGCCTCTCCATCTCCAGTACCACTTGTGTGATTAGAAGTGGCCTAACGACCCACTGTGTAGATTCAGATCTCGTACCATTGAAAGGATGTATACTTGAATTTTAGGTGTACTGAAGATTTCAAGGTCTGACATCGTAACCGTGATTACTCTTTAAATTTGTGATCATTTGTTCGTAGGAGTGCGTGCTTACTGTTTCCAAAAATGTGCAGTAATTGTGAAACCAAATAAGCACAAAGTCAAACAAATCTCCTCTGTGAGATTACGATCAGGGAACTGGAAACAATCAGACAGCTGAAAGGCTTTCGGGGTAAATTTCATCCGTCTCTGAAGCGTTTCAGGATTTCTTTTCTCTGGCTGGATTGACAATCGTAATTTTTGCCCTCTGCTGCATTGTGGGTCACTTGTGAGAGAGATGACGTTTGTCAACAGTTACAGAGGCAAGCAATATTCAAGCCAGTGGAAGGGGAGAAAAAAATCTTAGGGATCAGCTGCATTTTGCAATCAAACTGACATGTATAGAAGGACATTCCCACCGATATGTCAGTGAAATACACCTCTTTACAAATATCGTTGTCACGGACACATTTACAGAGATGCTCTTTTCACTTTGCTTCACTCCAGGTGTAAATGTCTCAAGCACTGATTTCAAACCCGATGTGCTCATCCACACATGAGATATCCCAAGTTGAACCTCTCGTTCAAGTGCTTTCTTTCACAGAACACGTGAATTACGCTTCACTGAGAACTTAGTAAAAACAGCTTCTGTACAGTTTCACAAACACACACAGACACGTTCGGATATCGGAGAAAGTTTTATACATCCTAGTGTGACAACTGCTATGTTAGCATTTTTTGCAATGACACAGCCACTGTTTCTCAATGTAAGGTTTATCAAGGATAAAAGTCTTTAAAGACTTTAAATAAGATGTTAAAAGTTCCTCATTTGATGTATTATTTCAGTCTGTTGTAGATTCATGATATGAACTTTTGAAGACACTGATGGTTTATTTTCTGCTTTGTTTCTTCAGGGAGTAGTTAATAATCGTGTTAATTAACTGAAAACGCTGATTATGGGATGCGTTTGCGAAAAAAAAAAAACACCACTCAGTCACGATTTTGGCCGCTAGCTGTCCACGTGCTAGACGGCGCTAAACAAGCAAAGACGTTTCATTTGACTTTTTACATTTTTCCACAACATCATCAGAATAGAAGTGTGTTACAGGTTGTTGGGAGTTTTCTTTTTTTTTTTTTTAACTACACAAGTAGCTGAACCAAAAGTTTGTTTCCTGCAAACACTGAACGCTGAGCCAATTCAGATAGATGTGACACACTCTCTGGCCTCCAGTCCCAAACACTTCAAACTCGCACTCGAACGTCACGTTTAACTACTCCCTGTGCTTATGGAGAACATTTTGTTTAGTTACTTTGAGATAATTTATTCTAATTTATTTTGTGTATATTTGCTCAGTGTTACTGTATAGATGCTATCTCAGTGTGTACAGTCCTTTTCTTCTCATTGTTGACGTGCATTCAGTTGTGTGTTTGATGCCTGTGTGTGGGGAGGTTGGACTAAAGCCATGTGCCTCGTGCGTTTCTCACACGAATGGTGTGAGTCTTTTTACAAATCACACGTGAACAACAGACAATCAAATGTAACAAAACGTGCCTTGTGAGTTAACAGACCTGCCGCACTATCATCATCATCAACACTTGGCATAAATTACCCCCAAAGTCACTGGTCACAGCTGCTTGTTTCACTTGGGCTCTGTGAGATTCAACGTACTCATGACAGTGTAGAGTTGGCGCAAACAGCACGGTGCGTTTGTTGTGCCTCGATACCAAACACACATCAGTTTGATTCCTCACATCAGCTCACGAGGCACAGGCTCAACCTTTGACATCTCTCAGCACGAACGGCGAGTTTCACCACGCGAAACCTTCCCAATATCAGAGACGACTGTTTGCAGTCAATGTGCACTGTAAAAAAAAATATGGACAAAAAAAAAAAGAAAAACGACAATTTTTTTTAGCTGTATACTGTTTCCTGCGCCTCTCTCTTTCTACTCCTGTGCTGAACTTCCCCTCTAGATTCTTGAAACTTTTTAAGATCTGTAATATGCTGGATCGGCCCGGTGCGTCCGGGGCTTTTGTGCTTTATTTTCTACAATCTAGTAGGGCTGTGGGTTTACATTTGAAGGAGGAATGAGCCACCATGGTGCCCAGTATTATTTGTACGCGAGATGGGTTGAGCAGCCACTCCAGTCGGTGTGGCGTTGATCTGAGCCTGTCATTACTAGCCACTGTTGCAACCCTGACTCAAACTAAAAACATTTGTTATTTGTTCAACCTTCAGTGTCTTTAATATCAAATTTCTTCGATCAGTTTTTTGAATATCCAAGAAAGAGTGCATCTTTACTGTCAAGTGCTGTGATTAGGTGTTTTTATACATTAGACATGAATTGGACACGGCTATTGTTGCTATCTTTATGAAAAGTTTTTAACAAAAAATTTTCCATGCCTTTTTGTAAGAAGACGAAGAAAGAACTACAACAACATGATGATTTTTTTTTTTTGCTTTTCTATAATTGCTTTTTATTTCAATGTTGTGGCATTTTTAGTTTTGGATATTGCCAAGTCTGCTGTGTCACTCTCAGTTCAAGGGCTTTTTCAATATATGTAAATGGAGTAAAAATGCATGTCCAACATTCCTGGAGAAAAAATTCTGTATCTTAAGGGTTTGAATGTAATTTAATGGAGTGAAAACCACAATATCTCTTTTTAATACATGAACTGAACAGTGGAACTGATGCCAGACTCCTGAGTGCCGTGTGCGCAGGGAGTTTGTATTGTCTTCACATTGCTTTCTTTACGTTCAGAGTGGTCTCAAGGATTTCACATTCATGTGTCGTATGAAGTGAGACCCAGTCCAGATGTAGCAGTTTTTTCGTTCAAGCATTGGCTGTGTTATCTTTGGGACTGCTCTGTGTCGGCTGCACAGTTTCCAAACAGCGCAAGATGTGGAGCGATGGAGGGACTGGAGGAGGAGGAGGAGGAGGAGGAGGAGAAGGAGAACTGGGGATGTTTGTTCTTTTTCTAGTGCAATATGCTGTACATAAGAGCTTGGCTCTCGAAATCTTACAACTTCTCTTAATTTCTTTTGTTGTTAAATGGGTACATTGCTGTTTTTTTTCCATTAAAACTTTATGGACAATTGACATGGCTTGTGCATCATTTCTTTTACTTCACAGAAAAACATAAAATATATATTTTTTGTGTGAACTGAACACAATTTTGCTCTCGGCAGGTAAATCACACTGATAATCTTTTATTCCTCTCTAATCCACACAAATTTATCTTACAGCTGGCACACGTTCGTTAATGTTATTGACAGGTTTTTTAATAGCCAACTTATTAATTTTAAACACCCTGATAATGTGGTTAGGAAAATGAGCCAGGACTTATTATGTGTTTGCTTATGTAAACATCATGATCTACTTTCAGAACCCTACAGTACTCAGGGTAAATATTCTGTCATTTTAACTCAAACATTACATTACATTAAGTATCCTTAATGTATAATGTAATGTATTTAGTAGTCCAGATTACTACTATGACTTCAACTACTACTGATTGACCTCAGTCAGTCAGGCTTTCTTATTGTTCCTTGTAAATGTCACATGCCAACACTTTGATCAGATCTGGGCTCAGACTAAAAACTGGGATACTAGTATAAATATGGATGGAGTCAGTGAAGCAGTGGCAATGAAATTAAGTGGTTCTCAAGTTATGTCCAAATGTAATCTGAATTTTTTTTAAATAAAGAACCAATAAAAATCATATCTGGCTTTTTTAATTCACTAAAAGTCACATCACTGAATAAAAACCTCTTCTTTGACTTGACACCTGGGATTTAGCCTCACTAAAAAGTTAATTTAGCATGAACAATAGAGGTATTTCACAAGCCCCAGAGGCAACAGTGGAGCTCAGCACTACTTTTTCTCCCCCCATCGCCTCTCCTCTGGGAGTGGTTGGGTGGGCTGGGGGGGGATGCAACCTAACATAAACTGTGATTCACTTTTCTGTCACTGCTTTTCTAAAGCGATCTCCCCCAGGCAGCGGCTTTGTGTAGACAGGGGCAGCAAGGAAGGTTAAAGGAGTGTGTGCATCTGTGTACAGTGTGTGTGTGTGTGTGTGTGTGTGTGTGTGTGTGTGTGTGTGTGTGTGTGTGTGTGTGTGTGTGTGTGTGTGTGTGTGTGTTGGGGGGGGTTGTGGAGTGCAAAATCACGTGGCCTCAGGAAAGTGGAGAACTCATGTTTTTCAGAGAAAGCCTGACCTGAACCTCATCAAGATATTAACACCCTACATGCAGTGCGTTGTGCTGCAGGCTGAGCTAATGTGAGCCGATATTATAACGTGTCAGAAGCAGTTACAACTGTCACCTTTGGGGTATTTGTCTGTGTTGTGTTTGTACTACTCACGCAGACACTACGTACATAGTCGCTCGTGCCTTTGTAAACAGTATGTTAAAGTAGGTAAGACTCAGTGTATGTTTACGCACGCTCAACACAAATCACTTGCAGACGAGCTGCCTGCCCTTTATTGTCACAGAACAAGTTGTCTGAGAACATCGGGAGACAAGCGACTAATTTGGGATTGTCAAGTTACTTCAAAGAATAATGGTATATTGTTCATATTCCCAGAAGTCACATTTCACCACAGCCAACGATGGTTTTCACTCTCATTTCTAATTACAGAATAATTATGTGAAACTTTTGATTTTGCCTAAGCAGTAAATAAGGCAGGGCTTATTCAAAAAGACATGTCAGTTTTGTTGTTGTTGTTGTTGTTTTTCTGTGAACTCTTGGCAAAAATGCACTGTGGAAATTGCAAACAGACCAGTAAACAGAGTTAGATGTGCAAAAGAGAGTTATTTTAAGCCTCGTCATAGTTTAATATAGTGGCACTGAGAGTCAAAGTAAGATATTTGGGCTAGGGTTAGGGTTAGCTTGGATTACACTTCTTGATTGTGACTGGACAGTACTCAAGTCCCAGTCAACAAAGGTTCAATGTTACTTCCTGTTTCTATCTTGTACCACTCTCTACTGTGTCCTTGAGGAGGCTAAAATAATATATTATAACAAAGACATCCATTTGAAGTAATTCTCAATATGCTTTCAACTTATGACATTAAAAGACAAGGTGAGCGCAAATAGCACATTTGCAATTCAGGATGGCTACTCCTCAAAAGACGCCTTGTCCGACAAGAGACAAGAGGAGACGAGGTGGTGAGACGTCGAGGGCCCGTCCAGTGCAAACTCTGGTTGGGGATCACACAACAACAAAGGTCTGAGTAAATGGCTTGTGACCCTTCTAAGGTATTTCCATCAAGCTGACCCTTCACCTGCTCAGAGCAACCATCAGTCAGCCAACGGCGAAACGGCAGCGACGACAGACAGTCCCTACGGCTGATCCAGTCTAGCATCAACCCCCCTTAACACACCCATAGAATAAACTCCCAATTTGCCTTGGCGTCGGTCCAATTACAAGTAAGTTGTGCCCCACCGTTTCTGTTATCAGAAATGGTGTTGTGTTTCATGAAAGTTTGTCACAGTTTTTTCTAAAGATCGTGTTTCGTTAAATGTTAGCTGTGTCGCAATTCTTTTGGAGGATGTGTTTCATAAAGGTTAAATGAGATGGTCTGGTCTACGTCTACGCAAGCTGTGGCTAACATTTACAGTGCAGCTCCTGTCGCCCTGCAGTGTTGACAGTTGGAATGGATTATTTTTTATAACAACTTAAGGTTTTAAGGTTGAACAGTTGTACCAAGAGCTGTTGGGCTGAGCTGAAGCACAATACTTATTTCTAAAAGTGGACTCTACAGGCTCTTAATGAGTGTTGTTTGCTTGCAATGAATCTTGACATTGATTGGACCATGAAGAAACCAATTGTCAGCCCAAGAAAAGAAGGACGTATTTGAATGAGGCTCTGAACTTGGTCAGCCAATGCCACTGTGACGCGATCAGTCTTCAAATGCAGCTCCTGAATCACAGCTATTGTGTTTTGAGAATTGTTTTGACTGTGAGGGCCACCATAAGAGCACAAGAGTTGCCAGTGAGGATGATGTTTCTTCCCTCATGGACGATTTAGCTGAAAACCCAGATTGTTCAAAAACACTTTGCAGCAGTTTTTATTAAAGCTTAAAAAAAAAGCATCCCAGAATGCATTGCTTTACATTTTAACCACAAAATGGGCTCTGTGTTCCCCCCCCTCCTTTAACCTCCCACCAGCTGGAGCGAAAGCTTCATCCCCTGGGATTGCTGGTAAATACAGACAAGTGTGTGTATGAGCATTTGTGTGTGTCTTCAGGGAGAAAGAGAGAGACAGAGAGAGAAAAAAAACATGTGGGTGGGAGGGGTGATGGGGGAATGGGGGGAGGTGAGGAGGGGAGGGGAGGGGGAGTGAGAGTCTGCTTGGGTCAGCAGTTTTTCGCACACAGCCCTGACAAAGCCCGCTCTGTTCTCCTGGCCAGTCACTCAGGGAGACGCCCTCATGATAGCCCGGTGCCTATCTCAAGGGTCACGCCTCAGCCTCGGCAGCAAGAGAAGCTCCAGTGCCCGGCTCTTTTTGTTTACTTCTGCTTCTCCACTTATTAACCCTTCAGTGTCTGCCTGCAACACTGCCATGCTCAAGGTTTTCAAGCAGTTTTATTTTGCAATCATGTAATTCTTCCTGTGTGATGTAAAATATGCTTCTCATAGATGTATTCTTCTCGCTCCGCCGCTGCCTCGTTTTACCATGTAGCCACATCATTTCCACCACATTTCTTTTGTTCAGTTCTTTCATGTTTCTCTGCGCTGCAGCTGTGAACAAAGGCAGACTGAGAACAGAAGTGGGCTCATGATGATATCTGCCTCGCTTTGCGAATCTACCCAATGATCTCATGAGATCTATCAAAGAGTGATGACATTTCAATTATCACCTTCTGAAAGCTTCCGGTGTCTCACAGTCTCTGTCTGGAAAAAAAAAGGTCAACAGAGGATGCATCTTCGTGCATCGCGAACGTCAGCAGCATCCGTTTTCACCGTATGTCATTGATCTCCAATGACCTCCCCCCACTACCTACGAAACTCTACATAGAATTGATGCATATACAGTAGCCTATGCCCCCGAGACATGCTGAACATCTGACTACAACATCACAGAAAAACATGACAACACCTCTAAAGTTCACCAAGTGTAAAATAACATCCTCTCAGCGTGACAAAAAAGAAAAGAAAAAAAGAACAGAACAGAAATAGGCAACATTTGGGTGGAAAAAAAAATAATATGGCATTATAAAATTCAATAGGTGTGGCTCCATCCTCTGAGGAAATGAACTTCCCGTCCGTAGAGAATAGGTCCTGCTGCTCTGAAAGGGCACACATGTCAGGTGTAGCACTTCAGCGGGGTGTTAGGTCAAAACACGTTGGTGCAGCTGCAACTGAGGAGAGACTCTGGGGAATAACACGACTTCCTTCATATGAGTCTCTGCTCTGTTGACCATCTTATAATAACTGACTGCTTCACATCCAAACACCTACGTATCTGTGGTTTGGAGGTGAGAGTCCTTACGTAAGTGAGAAAAAGAAGTAGTAACAAAAGAAAAGTGACAAACACCATTCAAGACAGAAAACATCGCAATTAATATGCAAATTTACAGGTTTGGTATTTTATTCCAGTTATTAGTTTTGGATTTCACATAATCAACATACATTAAACAAAAATCAGTTTAGGCTTATTTTAGCTTAACTTAGTTTATCTTAGCTTAACTTAGTTTATCTTAGGTTAGCTTAGTTTATCTTACTTTAGCTTAGCTTAGCAGAGTGTCAATCTTCACAACATATTTCACTATATTACATGGATTACTACGGAGCCCCCTAGGGGACATGAGGGGAAAAAATTGATGGATGGAAAAAAAAAAGAAAAAAGGATGAACTTTCTCGAGATCCCCCAAAACTTTCTCGAGATCTCAAGAAACTTTTGCAGAATCTCGAGATGCGAGATCAGGCATCAGACCCAGCTGCAGAAGCGGGGTGGGCATATTCGGGGGCGCGCGCACACACACACACACACACACACACACACACATCTGTCTGTGGCAGATAAATGAATAACAGATAAGCGCCTTGGGTATTCTGAAAGGCTCTATATAAATACAAGTTATTGTTATTCATTATTATTATGAACATTTCTCACTTAGCGTCGTTAGAGACGTGTACGTGATATCGTTTATTGTGACAGTATCCTAGCTGCGGTGTGAGACGGAGCTCAGCTCTGGTAGATCGCTTGTGAGCCTATAGATGAAGCTTGTGGCGTAAACCAGCTTTGTGGTAACTTAAGTGCACTCCCAGACTAGTCAATTTACAGAAACATTATTGTTTTACAAGCTATCTACAATGGACAAGACAAGAAAAATATCTATTTGTATTAGGTTGTATGTCAAATATTTAAATATAACCAACCTCCAAAGTTGGCATAAAATTTAATTTACTTCTCTCTATGACTTTGTTGGACAGAATGGATCATTTAAATCAAAACACTGGGAGGCAAAATGTCACAAAACTAATGTAAATGTCTGAAATGATTTCCTTAGAAAAAGCCTCTTGCGGCTCAGGGTCAAGAAAATTCATGTTCCCTTGCACATCTTAGTAGATGCTTGCCAACATTAATTCCTCTAACCTGTCTTAACTTTCTGGTTTCACCACCTTTATTTTTCCCCCAAAACTAAACCTACAGGGCCTCCAGTTACTGTATCATGACAAAGGCAAGCAATCTAAAGACAAAAAAAAAGCCACATTTGCCATGAGTCATGGTTTCTTGGAGGATATCTGTTGCAAATTGGCTGCAGCGTTTCTCTGTTACCTGGCTCCGCTCTGACTGAGCCACGCTGCCTTCACTTTACAACTGCAAACCCTTGTATACACATACACCGCAGCACCAAATAAGGGTGGGGAACAGCCAATCCATCTCTCTGGGTAATAAAAGTTAAACGCAGTCCGTGAGTCCAGACATGCCTCCAGGGAGGAGGGGGCGGGAGGGTGTGGGGTAAAGGGGAGGAGGGGGTTTGGTGCATTGGGCGTCCACTACTGTCTCTGTCATCTCAGGCCGATATCAGGGGAGGATAAACTACTGAAATGATAAGTGGGTATTTATATGGTGGTGACTGCTGTCTAACTCGAGACAGATGAGTGGTAACAGACAGCCAAACAGTCTCTGGAGACTAAAGCACAACCTCTTTCTCTCATGATGTCTCTGTCTCTTGGGGATTAGAGGAAAAACAAGATAATACATAATACACTTTTAATATATTTTGTAGAATTTTGCTCCAGAGAGCTGAGGTGAAGTCTTTAAAAATACATACAGAGGCAGATACAGTGTAGTATTGTTCATGTTCATTATAATTAACCCCTATGAATGGGAGAGTCTGTGCTGTCAGATTAAGGAGGACTCAATAACACAAGTCAGAGACACTGGAAAGAGTTCACAGCAACAGTTGATCTCAACTGAGGCTGGGCAGGCAGAGGCAGGCACGGGCAAACACCAGGTAAAGTCAGGGCAGGAACAGTGTTAGGTAACAGGGAGATTAACTATGTGAAATCCAAAAACAGGCTGGAGAGCTACAGTGTAAAGAAACACAATACACAATGTGGAAAGGAATGAGTGGGGATGGACTGGTTGTGGAAACAGGAGTAGGTGGGCGACCATGTAGTGGGTCTGAAATGACAGGAGAGTTATAGCCATAAGGAAAAGGTAGAAAATGAATGGATGCATCAGCAATGACCATGCTAACATGTATCTATTCACTAATCACATTCATTGTGTTCATTTGACAGACTGATCTGGCCATGATCACAGCTGCCCTGCTACACTACAAATGAACCCTTTTAACTGTGACAGTAACGGGGAAAAAAATTAATTGTAAAGGAGCAGCAGTTGAGTCCTGCTTTGAATTTTGCACATTGTTTTCTTTGGTATCACTCTACACATTATTCCCAGACATGGTCGACAGCAAGTAAGATAGTAAAATATTTCATTGCTTTGTCTTTACCTATTCAAATATTAGTTTCTGTGAGCATGGCCGTCTCCAAAACACTCGTTTCCAGGGTCCAAACACAGGTTTCTCCTGGTCTGGGTTTGAATTTGCATGTGCTCCCTCTCCTCCCGTCCCTGTGGTGTTATCTGAAAACGCTGCTGTGTTTTCTTTTTCCTGACAATTACAGTGAATCTCTGGTGTGTCCCTTCCCGGAAAGTTTTGCCTACGACAGTCTGGTCTGTTGGACAAGGGCCAAACACCGATGATGGTTTGTTTGTTGACTCTGCAAACAAGCGTGAACACTTCCAGAAACCTGAGTTGGTGGTATAGTATCGCTGTACACAGTGACATAATGACTTGGCGACACGACACCATGCGTGTCACGTACATATGTGATGTGTAACTAATTGTGTGTGTAAAGACAGAGGGGTAATAACATCCAGTCCATAGTCAGCCTCTGAATCACGCATAATGACGAATTAGCTTTGCCAAAGACAGAGAAACAATTGTGTGTGTGTTCACGGGATGAATTATATGCAGGTAGTGAAAACACCGCATAGACTTTGCGGTGCTTTCAAGTGCTACATGTAGACAGACAGGATATTTATGGAAAGCATAGGCCCCATAGAAATGATGGAGCAGGCGAGAGGAACAAAGACGCTGACTAGTTGACTTATTGCATGTTAAACAAGAATCTAGTTAATGTCTTTAATGCACGTGACAATGTTTTTTCAAGATAAAACTTAAAATAAACTGTTTTATGTGCTGTATATCAAAGGTGTATAATGCTTTTGTATGAAAGTCCTGTATTACAGTATCTGGTCCATATGAAGGTATAAAGTCATTGTTGTTTGTGTTGTGTGTTATTTTTATGCCTCACTGATGGCGACATCCAAACCCACAGGCATATTGTTTTGTCATCTCATCTCATCCCTCCCATCCACACGGACGCAGTATCTCAGTAATATCTCAGTGATGCCTATTTTGGTCGTCAAAAGTCAAGTTCACAGTGACCTCACAAAATGCAATTTTGGCCCTGTGAACGTGATATCTGAATAACAACTTGAAGGAACTTCTTCACATTTGACACAAACGTTCACTTGGATTCCAAGAGGAATTGGATTTTGATAGTCAAAGGTCAAAGGTCATACATGTATGTGGTTTGGGCCTTATGAACGTAATGTCTCCAGAACTCCTTAAGAGAATTTCTTTAAACTCGGTTCAAAAAACAAACAAAAACAACAGCGTTCACCCTGACTCAAGTATGATGTGATAGGATTGTAGTAGCTAAAGGTCAAAGGTCAAGGTCAGGGTTTCTTCAGAAAACATGGTTTTACCCTCGTGAACACAATATGAGCGAAGTTTTGCACAATTGTTTGCTCTGAATCAAGGACAAACTGAACAGATTTTTAGGTGGTCAAAGGTCAAAGGTCAGCATGACCTCACAAAATGTGATTTTAACCTTGTGAATGTAATATCTGTGGAACACCATTGGGGAATTTCTGCAAATTTTGTGCCAATTTTTGCTTGGACTCAGATGGGATTTTGTTGGCTAAAGGTCAAAGATCAAGCTCACAGTGATCTCAGAAAAACACTTTTTACTCAATTCCACAAATGATGGGAATTGTTTTGTTGTTGTTGTAATATTAGCTTTAAAGCAGAAGTGAGTGGTCCGGTCGTTTTCGCTAATGCTGCGTTCCAGGCAGGCTTTTGAAATCGTAAATTACAGCTTCAAGTCACAATTTACGACTTTGTAGCGTTCCAGGCAACCCACTCGTGTTTTTCCGACCTGTTTTACCGGTGAAAGTCACTATAACGGCCACTCGTAACTTCTGACCCGTGAACTCGTACCAGATCGAACTGGTACCACTTCACGGTCGGAAAAATACGAGTTTCCTTGAACGCACCATAACAGTCCTCGTCGCTACGTCACCACATTCACGGCGTTCCTTGGCTGCACACACAGCCCTGCATGCCGTTCTCTCTCCTCATTGGATAAAAACTGTAGGATACGATAAATGTTTTCTCTTCGGCTCAGAGCAGAGCAGAGGGACTGAGAGACCCGTGTTTCGGTCCAAACACTCTATGTAAGTGATTGCTGTCGGAAGATATAACTATTTAAGACTTATATTAACACAAATATATCACTCACTTCTGCTTTAACTTTGACCAAAAACTTTGAAAAAATAAAATGAAAACGGTGTAAATATTGAGATTGCCACGGTGAACGCATGCCGGGGTATAAAATCTCTGTCAACATGTGAATCAAACCCCCGGCCTTAACATCAGGAGTCACACACTGCACAGACAGAGCTAAAAGGGCAGACACATGCTCATCTCCTTCTCCGAACACTGACATGAAGGAGCTATCAACCTGTCAGTGCCTGGGTGACTTTGAATTTAGAGGTGAGGGTTTAAAATCCCACTCATGAGTCCAGTATGTTGTGAACGATAATGTTAACCCTAGGCCTCAAGAAGAAGAGGAAGAAGACATTATTATCTATAGGCTCAACCATGCACATTTTCAGTTAACCCTAACCCTAACCCTAACCCTACAAACCCGGGTGTTATGACACTGACATAATGTTTATGACATGTTCATGACTGTGACATGTCACTCTTATGATGAGACCTTCAAGTAAAGTGTTACCAAGGTTTCTATGTGTCTATGCTCTGGAGATATTCAGCCAGAGTGTCTCAGTTATGGTCTATCTAGGAGTTGAGGTTGAATGAGGAGAAATCATCACCAAGTTATATAGTTTGGACGGAAACTTTCTGCTGATGCTCAGTTATCAGGGGACTTTATATAAACACTATCAAGTGTCGTGCTGTAGAGCAGCCAAACAAGTGTAGCAATCCGACTCGGTAACCTGCTCTGGTAACAACACATATTTCACCTTGTTTTGACCTGTAATCTGTGCACACACCTCGGAGCTCTGCCATTTCTCAGATGTTGGATGGACTAATCCAAACAAAGCTCGGGCCCTGCAACTCTGATTTGGGAAAGTCAGAACCAAACAATGGTGAAATTGATCATTTCCTTGAATTTTGCCAAAATATGATTAAGAGATATTGTACATAAGAGAAAAGTAAGTAAAGGATACTTAAAAAGCAGTTCACGGACACAGAGAGAAAATGTTAGAAAAACAAGTAGAAATCGATCCGAGAAACATTTTCAGCTTCTTGTTTTTTACCATCTTCCTGCCTTTACCATAATCAGTATCTCAGTTGTTGTTATGCTTCAGCATTGACTGACTTCTTGATTGTTATTTCTCACTGTATAGCTCTCCTTCACTGCCATCTGGAGCAAAAGAGCTCTATTAGTGCTGTAATATGATGTGGAGGGCAAACAATGCGAGCAGTCATTATGTCTTCCCTTAAAACACAGATCCTTTCCCTTCCAGTGTTTTCATTACAATTACTCAGCCCAAGTATAATTTCCTCCGAGTGCCCTGAAATATCTAAGGTCCCTGCATTAACTGTGGCCTTAAGAAGTCCATTGTAAAGTTAAAAAGAAAATGAATTGAATACTCTTCTTGTTTAGCGCAATGAACGGATATGAAATATGACTTTGGGCCTCATGGGAATGAACAAAAAAGACCTAAAGAGGCTGGGAGGAGTAACCAGGGGCAACTCTTCCCAAGCCAAGTCATTGTGTTTTATCAGTGTTTATATAACAGCGTGATTGAATGTAGCAATGGGCGATGAAAGAGTACATCATTACTAAAAAAATTCAGCCTTTATATATGTTTAACAAACATGTGGGAAGGTTTGGGCCTAGTGGGTGGAAGGTACGTGAGAGAATAAAGCTGGAGATTAACAGTCCCTTAGGAACTGAATTATTATTGTAACAGTGTGAAGAAATGAAATAACCTCACAAAGACAACAAAAAACAACTCCATGAGCTTCACAAAGTAGGTTAGTTTTTGTAGGACAAGTGTGTTGGATTGTGTTATGTGTGTGTTTGTAGAAATGCCTTCCACTTTCTGAACATTACAGACAGTTTTTATCACTTGAAACTCAAATGAGCCTTTAAAGTTCATGAGACACTTCGGTATCATAACTCAAAACCCGAGAGGTTAAAAGGTCACACATACTGTTATTACCACCGGTTTTGCCCCCTGAACATAAGCATCAAGCTCGGATGTGGTGTGTGTTCGCACTCTCCTGCATTTACTGCAGCTGGAAGAGCAGGGGATAGAGGCATTGTTTTATATGTTAACACAGTCTATCCCGCTGAGGTAAAAATAGTTCCCAGCTCTATTCTCTCGCAGCAGAGCCAGCGATGGCTCAGCCAAAAACAATATTTGGACATGGCAGCAGATGTCCCCAAACAAGCCCAGTAGGACAGGCCTGTGAGGGGAACTTTTGGCATCGCACGACTGCAGGGAGAGGGGGGAATAAGCTGGAAACAATGTGGTTTATGAGGACACTTGAGGGAGAGCATGAGTGCCTGCTTGTATCTCAACTTGAGACACTCAATGGGAGGCTCAGATTTATAGATGATGAGGAACCCTCCCTCTTTAAATGAAGTGGGGGATAGTTCGCAGGGTTTGCCAACTTATTCCTGGCTGTATGTTTTCTGCACTTTTTCTTTGATTTGGGACCTGAGAAAGAGTGCTCTCTCCCACTCTCTTTTGCAATTGCTTTGGTTTCATGCGGTACGCTATCTGCACGCTGAGACAGAAAATGACAGGAAATGAGCACTAATGTTTGCCTTTCAGACACAGATAGTCTGACCACTGTCAGATTTCCCAGGCAGTGACGTCCTTCACTGCCTCTCTCTGCTGCACTTTTGTCTGGCCGTGTTGAAAATGGTGTTTTTCTGCACCAGATGATCGCTGAGTAGTGTAGCCTGATGTTCCATGGATTGCACGGAAAAACAATGTAAAGCCAAATCAAACTCCCTCAACGTCTGACAAATCTGACCAATAAATCATTTTCACACATATGGAAAGCATCATAAATGAACCACACATTTCTCTCCATACCGACCAATAACCCTTCCCCTGATGACACGAAACACTGATGAATTTTTTCACAAATTAAAACATATCTTCACAGTGTCTTTGCTTGGTAATTCAGAAACCAGTGAGCTGTCTCTGTGACTTTCATGTTTCATTTTACCACCACGTGCTTTTGAACTGCCCTAGGGAACAAGCCTGATCCTGCAAAGCATCAGTGCTGAGTAATAAGCAAATTTAAACAAAGTAACTGATGAGCCTTTTAACCTGGGACTTATTTTTCAATGCGGCGTGTAAATGATTGATAGAAGCTGCTTTACCAGGCACCCACTGAACATCTGCTGCGATGTAATCAACCAGTGCATTCGTCCATGTCAAATTACATGCAATAATAGGGCTTGTTGTGGTCACTGTCAGGTTCAGATTGTCATCATAAAGGACAGGATTCCTACAGACGCAGACCTTTTGTTAAAAAGAATAAGAAGATCCTTTCTGTTTAACTAGGAGCAGCCGTGACCTGGCGCCTCAGCTCCACTGACAAACACTGCAGAACACAGGAGTTGCTGGTTAGTTAGTTAGTTAGTTAGTGTGGGATTTCGGCAGTGGAGGAAAAAAGAAGAAGAGGAAATCTGAGCCTTTGCTTTAGTGAAAGCACAAAACAAACTGAAAGAGGCAAGGCAGTGCAGAATAGGAGGTCATGCCCTGTGTGATGTAATACACCGATCTTAATGGAGTGATAGTAAAACAGGTTCCACATGTGTTTTATTACAAACTAGATGTTATTATGTCAGAAGGTAAGTGTGACTCGTTGTATTTTAGACACTTGGAGCATACTTGGAGGACGCTCAGCGTTGGCCTTTTACTGACTGAGGGAAGCGCTATAATTTTGTCCTCTGTGCCTCAAGTCATAGCACGACTCAGAACTTGTGGCTCTCACTCTGAGTCTTGCTTGTGGTTAGGTTTTAGGCTACAAGAGTGCTTTGGTAGTGAATGTTCATGGTTTCAGTTAAATGTTAATAACCTTGTTTGCCTCCTGCTTTTAGTCCCCTTAGGGCTTTTTCACCATCTTACTAAGAACACAGTCGTTGCCCAACCGTAAGAAAGTGCTGCGAGTGCCTAAACAATAACCATGACAGCAGTTTATAGTATCGAATTTGCTTGTAGTTTTGGTTGTCTGACACAAATTGATAAGGTTGTGCATGAGTGAATGTTGCAGAGAAATCTTGATTACAACCTGGCAGATTTGTTCATAAACAATGTTTACTCAGTCTGTTGATTAATAAACTGTGATCCAGATGTTGTGTTTGTAAAAACTGTTTTCACATAAATGTGATTTCAAGGACACAAGGTTGTAGATTGATTTTTTTGCCATTGCAGGAACCACTGTGACCTTGGAGAATTAACAGTGTGGTCAAAAAGACAAACAGTCGTATCTGATACGATAAAAACAGACAAAGAAGTAAAATCAACTAATCAGCACCAATTCAATGGAAAAAACTACTGTATGTCTTATAATCTGTCTTGGAAATCTAAAACAAATGTATTTTGTCTCGCTATCTAGCTTTAACGCACCACACAATGGTCCGGCTTTGTGTACACAAAACCAGCTCAGTAGTGATTTAGTGTTTAATCCCCACACAACTGTTTTGGTTGTACATTCAGCTACTGTCGATAAGAGAAAGAGATATCCAGCGAAACTCGAGTCAGATCCAACGTACGCGTTCAGATTCTTCCATTTCTACGATTTCATTCACCATTTGTCACGTCTTTTCTCAGGACTTCAGGAGACACTTCAACACCCTTGAGTGCTGCGATGCTGATTTTCCATCTCAATCAGCACTATCAGCGAGAGAGAAACCTACACCACCTCCAGAGACCATCAGACAATGGCCCTCACATCAGTTTTAACTCCCCCCAGCTCAACCCGACTAACAAACTGTGACCCGGACCTGGCACTCTTGACATGGCAGCGATTCAAATGGACAAACTAAGAGACATGAGTGCTACATGATCCTGCTCTGGCAAGTTTATAATGCTTCCAACACCACTGCCAAAATGCAAAAACAGCAGGGGCTGTAGGTTTCACTCACTGGAGCCGGTGCAGACAAATAATATCTAACGTCTTGCATGCGCAGTGCTCAGGGCTTTTGTTATTCACAGTATAAACACATTACTTTCCTTTACCAAACTGCCTGTACGACATGTGACAAGTCTTTGTTGTCACAGACACAATAAAGCACTTGAGTGTGTACTTTCTGGGGCAGTTTTGTAACATAACATTGTGTGACATCAACAAGGATAATTGGGTTGTTTTTCAGCGATCAACAGATCGAACCAGCCAAACCAGAAATACATGGGGGTATACCTGAGGTTTAAGATTTTGGCCTAATATTACGCAGCACTGCATGTTGAGCTTGTTGAGCAAGATTGCGGCAAGTGCCACAATGCAGGAGCAGCACAGGTGGTGGGGGGGTGTATAGGCCACATGACAGTAGTTATATTTAATTACACAGCTTTGAAAAACAAGGGTGGAAGCATAGCGGCGTCTTGCTCCGCAGCTGTGTCCGACAGCGGCATCGGGAGAAAGGGGAGAGAGCGGAGGGGAAGGAAGAAAGGCGATGGAGCAGGTCTCATTGTCACCGCGACTGGTTATTGTTCACACTCCTTCACATGCAACCCTCTGCCCCCTGGGCTTTTTTATCATGTGGTGGCACGTGAGCCACAGCTGAGAGGTCCTTTCTCTATCTGAGGAAAAAGCCACTTGGCTGCTGCTCAGTGAAGGTGAGGAAGGAAACAGTGACAGAATGGTCATGTGTTGGACTTCCTCTGACAAAGATTGCCGAGCAGTGGGAGATTAAAACACAGATGGAGGCTGTCAGATGCTGTTGAGATTGTGTGTGTGATGCCCATTGAAAAGCATGTTTAAAAAAACAACTTATTATTACCTACTGTAACTGGGGGGCGGATTAGAGAGAATACAGTCATCACTTATGACGTGGATGGTTGCATAAAGTTAAAAGTTGCATAAAGGTCTCCAGTTTAGCAACATGATCAAACAGGGTAACATAACCAGACTCATAATGGACACTTAAAAAAAAAAATGACACATTCACATATCAAAACTAAAGACAGAAATGTATTCTTTTTCCTATTCCATATATCTTCTCTCTTGTCAAAGTCTTGTTACCCACAATTCAATTTCACTTTTGAAAATATTCTGGGGAGCTCACTTCTTTCTAACTGTATGCTACACCGCCATTTTTTTCATTTTTTCACTTTCAGATGTGTGGTCTTTAGCCCCAGCTGGCACTGGCTCAAGTTTCAGTGAAAGTCTAACATTGGATTTATCTTGTTGTTTGTTAAATCATGTTTAAATAAGTCTCTGTGTTACTTAATTCCACTGTTTTGTACCTTTTTATTTGGTGTTTGAAGTGACATTTGAGGAAAATGACATGTGTCTGAGTGTATTGGAAGAACAGCACCATTGACCTACAGAAAAGAGAGTTGACTGTATTTAAGTTGCCCTCTATGTGTATGTTAATAACACTGACAGTCCAAGAAGTGTATGAGATGCAGACAGTCTGACTGCAGCATTAGATCAGTATTAGTATTACCTGAAGCTGCTGCTCAGACATTGCACCATATGAGGGTTGGAGAGGCCACACTGCTGAGAAAAAATATCCTTATTATGATCTCCAGGAGTCAGAGTCATTCACTTTGAGCTAGCAGACGAAGCCAAACTGGCCCAACCACTGGCCCTGATGTTGACAGTCCTACAGCACATCATGGGCTCTGGTTTGTTTCAGAGGAGACACAGGAGTTTGACCCACCTCCAGAGGAAACAACATCTGGATTTCTGCTCTTAATGGGCTTTCCTAAATGGTAAAAGCACTGAGCGTGATGGACTGTGTCACTCTGAAAAAACTAAATCTCAGCGGAGTGGACATCGGCCATAATAACAGTGTGGTTTTTTTTTTGTTTTTTTTTTAAAGTCACGTAGTAATAATGTATTCTGAAAATGTCTGAGCCGAATTTGGAAGTGACTTTTTTGTTTGTAACAGGAGTGAGTGATCCCAGAGTTCGCAGTGTTTTTGTCGCTTTGGTATTTTCAACTCTTCCCACTTAGTTTTGTGATGTGAACATTTTATCCACTCTCTGAATAACACCTTTGGGTGTTTGCTCTGCATCCAGATGGCTTCTCCACATGATCTGTGCGTCTCTCAGAGGGTTTAAAGGCCACCACTTGAAACTCATGTCTCTCATTATTCACACTGCTGTTGTCGTAGGCTGGGATTACACTGTAGTTTAACAGCCAGGCTGAGCAGAAACCCATCACAACAGGAGGAGAAGGAGATAAAGTGGCAGAGGAGCCATGTAGAAAATGGACAAATAGTAGAAGAAGCCAACAGCCCTTTACTGGACACCAGCTCATTAGCATCGTGTCTGTGTGATGCAACCTCATCTCTGAAGAATGTGGTTTACAGCAAATAATTTGGTCTGTATAATACAGTAACTTGAGCGCTGTACGCTGTACAGTATAATGAACCATGCAAATTATTTTCTGGTTACACCAGTATTTTGTGGAGAGAAAAATGATTCTATTATTGCAGTGTGGAGACAGAGAACAACAAGCTCTTCAGAGCTTCAGAGAAGCTGTGCAAAAGCTGCTTCCATCATAATTTCTCTATTAAGTTACTATTGCTGAGCTTCCATCCAAATTTAGTACAACATTTAACCTAATTTGTGGTGATATCAGCACAGGAAAATTTGAGCAGTGTGGTTTCCTATAGACTGTAAATAAAGATGGACATAGATTTCCAAACCTCACAATGGGTTGTTCCACCGCTGCCATCTTGCAACTCTTGAAATTTAAGGTTATAATGTCATTGTTGTGTTTACAGCTTGTTGAACTGCACAAAACAAAAGTAATAACAATAACGGTTAAAGCTGCAATACAATAATTTCCAAAGTTCTTGTTTAACGCTGTACTAGCAAGCAACTTTTAGCATTAGCCTTTTCCAGGCCCGGTTGCTCTACTACAGGCCTGAGTCACTGTTTGGAGCAAAAACCAACTTAGTCTTTCAGTCTCAGTACTGAGCCACACTCAAACATGTTATATACAGACAGTATCTTCATTATTGGCACAGAAACAAATCACAAAGTGAGACCCCAGATAGCCTCCATCGCTCTGTCCCAACAAGTCCTCCAACCTGAACAATACTAGATAGATTTTATCTGATGCAACCCGTAGGAGTAGCCTATCTTCTGTCAGACCTTGGTCGTCACAGTTACACACTGGTTCAATAATGAGGGTCATGTCTTGGTTAGATTTAGGTAGCCTGCCAAAACTTGGTCAGGTTTAGGCAGGGAAACATCATTTGGCTAAAACAGGTATTTCCTCAGGGCATAATAACTGCAACCACTAGATGTCGCCTGGCAACAAAACGTAACCACCACGTATCATAATAACCTGCTCTTCAAATGACTTCTGGTGTCTTTTTTTTCCTTTTTCTACGAAAGGACAGTCTTCATTTTTTTCTAGGAATTGTTCTTGTTGTTTTTGTTCTAATAAGGAGGAAACGAATCATCAGACACCTTGACATAACTGCACAAACTTTCAAAGAGGACTAAATGGTTCAGTTATTGGAGAAAACCACTGTAAAATACACCTGAATCTTCTCATGCTAATTATCTGTTGGTCTTTACTTCATCATGGGCATAAAATCAGATAAGTCCGTCTCACAAATGTTGCATATGGGTTTCAAGATCTATGAGATAAGGTGGTGTCTGTGCTGAGGATGTGCTGTCATGTCTGAGGTAGAGTGTGAATAAATGTTCCCATAGACTTTCCCACAGTTTGTTGCAGACTTGTCAACCTCATGTCAGACACTGACTGCTGCTGATAATGTTGTGGTTTTATACATTAGCACTCAGAGGAAAGTAAACAGGCATGGCTGAAGTAAACTCACACACACACTGCACTTGTTGATCTGATATTTTTCACACACAGAGAAAAGGGAAATCTTCTTACACTGGTTTCACACACAAACACACACACACTGGTTTCACTACCAGACCAAATCCTCTCTTTACAGTAGCGTCTTTGTTTTTGATGGATATTCAAAGAATTGTTGATTTCTCATTTCTGATGAATGTCCCCTCTTTATTGGTGTTTTTATCATCACATCAGCTAATCTAATAAGAGCATAATGCTGCTTACAGAGCAAATTATGTTCAGTGGTGTGACATAAAATGAAGAGTGTGTGTTTGCTGTAGAAGTTTTTTTTTTTTTTTTACATTTAATTTCACAGCTTGAGGGTTTAATAAGTATGAATGAAGCAGCATCTCAATCTAAACTATGACCAATCAAACCAAATACCTTGTAACTTACAGTAACAGAAGTAGTTGTTTGGTGATTTTTTTTTTTTAATCAAATCTAAATGTGTTGTGTTTATCCTTAAAAATCATGTGTTTCCTTCCTCACTATTCTTATTCTAGTGCTTTATAACCTTTTTATATCCGTGGTTGCTTTAGTTTGTCTTTGCCTTTTGCTGGTGCTCTGCAAAATTTCATAAAATGTAATGTAATGTAGTGAATTTAGGGAAAACTACACACCTTTCTTGTTAACCTGCACATGTGTTGTTACTAGGAAACATCAATTTCTGCATATCAGCTGCACATATGTATATAATTTGCAGGACACAGGGATGCCTCGTGATGTTATCAACTGGCAGCAGCATTGCCTATAAAAGCCTTGATCATCGCTAGAAATGTTAAGTGGAAAATTTGATCACAAGCCATTCCCATTTCCCAGAGTTATAAACTGTGTTTATAACAAAGGATCTTACACATGATTCCTGTCTGTGTGACTTTTCTGACAGTTGATTAACACGGAGCTCCTCATTTAAAAGCTAAATTACACCGAAGCCAACTGTTTCCAGACAAATTAAAAAAAGCACTGCGCTCTCTGTCGGGACATTGAGTGATGGGGAGCTCGTCCATTTTGGCACAGGCTTAATTTTGTGTGGAGAACATTAAACTTCTGGTTGCTCAGCAGTGCACAGGGAAACAGCCTTTGGCTCCATAGACACTTACAAAAGGCCAAAAGGGGAGCTGAGCAGAGCACACGCAAACATGAGTAATGATATCCAGCTGCTGGCGCGCACGTACACACACACACATACACACACACAGTTAGAGAAATAACACAATTCGGTAGCCTCTAGGTTCAGGAATCAACATAATCGTAGCTTTAGAGATTAAAACCAGACAGTTTCTTCCGTGTGACAATACTGATGCTTTATTTTACTTCTAATCTACATTGTGTGACAAGAAACTGTCACGTTAACCAACACACACCTCATTCTCACACGCACACACAAGACTTTCAGTATGAAAGGATATTTGCAAATGCAAATGCCACAGACTGCTTTGTCTGCCTTGTCTGGTTGAAAGTTGTGGGCGATGAGGTTTTTGTGTAGAACGCTGTGTTTGGCTCGTGTTGTGGTTGCTAATGATCACTCTCATCTCGACACTGAAAACACACACAGTTATGGGACGCGTTATGACATTTCTCTGGTGACTCAGGTTTCAGTTCTGTGTACACATGGTGGCCTCTAAAGAAAAGGGAGACACTAAAAAGTAATATGTAAGCACATTTCAGCACGCACTGTGATTATGTGTGTGTGTGTGAGTGAGCATAAAGTCAAATAAAACGTCTGTAAACATGTGGACTTTTTATTTAACCAGTTTGTTGACAGAGCTTGGACTGTCATACACAGGGGACTTGAAATGACGTCTCTGTCCATGGAGACTGTCCTTACACAGACTTGCCATTTGGAGGATAGTGAAATGAAAACTGAAATGTGATAATCCCCTTTCACATATTCACTTTCCCTCGTTGCTTATTGCTAAGTGGATTCTGGTAAATGTGGCAATTATCTTATATGAGGATAAAAAACCTTCTGGAAAATACTGTCTCTAGTATGATTGGGGGAACCAGTACAGGTTTTTACTTCAGCTTTCCAATATTGAAAAGTTGAATCCAACAATAATTATGTCAAACACTTTTCTTTGAGTCTGAACAGACAAGGTTATCCAATAGTAATCCCTGTGGCTGCTGGTCTGCTGAATTTATGCAAACTCACCGTTTTGTTTGTGCTGGTGTCCAGCTTTGGCTCACTTATATAGAAGACATGAAAACAAAAAAAACAATCAGCAGAAAGAGTGGGAAAAAAGGAATTAGGGAGATTTGTTTTGGCTCATATGCATATATACATACACACACACATACAGGTTTTTGCTTGCACACTATTATTAATGAAAAAAATGGAACAATTTGAGCCATTAAGTTGAATGAAAATTAATGTTTCAAAGAGCAGCATGAGTGAATTATTTTCACTCCTTTCATGTGTGGTGGGAGTCAGCCTACAGGAAGTCAGCTGCTTCAGCCAGACAAGGCCCCAGAAGGCCGGGATCTAGCCTACTGAAAATAAACAAGTGACGCCTTGACCACGTCTCAAATCAAAACTGTTTAGCTGTTCCTAAACAGCCACGCTTGAAGGTGAGGCGAAAGCCGGCCATCAAATAGAGGATGGGGATAATTGTTCAAATATGGGGATAACAGCACATGTTTGGCACTTTCTGTGTTTGGAAAGGCACTTGGTGTTGTTGATGTTGTTGTTGTTGTTGTTATACACAAAAGGAACAGAGACAGTTTCCCTGTGTTTGAGATGATGGATTGCATTAAGTTACAGAGACTGCAGCTCAGCCAGTATTAGAAAGGTATGGACCTCCAGAAACACTTTGATTGGAGCATGTTAACACTCCTTGACCTGCTCTTTGGGCTCCAAACACCTCGGATTTGATTAAATTAATTAGCGAACGAAGATTTGGCATGAATCAATTGACAAGGTCCACATGCAGTTTTCATTTAAAGCAGAAGTGAGTGGTCCGGTCGTTTTCGCTAATGCTGCGTTCCAGGCAGGCTTTTGAAATCGTAAATTACAGCTTCAAGTCACAACTTACAACTTTGTAGCGTTTCAGGCAACCCACTCGTGTTTTTCCGACCTGTTTTACCGGTGAAAGTCACTATAACGGCCACTCGTAACTTCCGACCGGTGAACTCGTACCAGATCGAACTGGTACCACTTCACGGTCGGAAAAATACGAGTTTCCTTGAACGCACCATAACAGTCCTCGTCGCTACGTCACCACATTCACGGCGTCCCTTGGCTGCACACACAGCCCTGCATGCCGTTCTCTCTCCTCATTGGATAAAAACTGTAGGATACGATAAATGTTTTCTCCTCGGCTCAGAGCAGAGCAGAGGGACTGACAGACC